>NW_018480076.1:179065-182474 GCF_002113885.1 Mizuhopecten yessoensis | reverse complement strand
CCCTCTAGTGGCCCCATTTATAAACAGATTTTGTTTTCCTTTGCAAACGCAACTTAGTGTTGCATTTACGAAGAGCCCTTAATAATAAATATAAACATCATCTAACGAAAAGATTTCCTTAAATATCTAGTATCGTTTTTACCCCTTATTGGCCCCAATACAGAGATTCATTCAGCACCAAAATGTCTGTTGTTATTAAGTCATCATAACTATAAAATGGTGAGATTCAACCAGCACCAAGTGTTACAAAATACAGGCACGGACAGCATCATAATAAGTAATACAATGTTAACATAGACAAACAATTAACAGAAACTTGTGTGTAATACAAATCTTCAAACATTTAAGTAATGCCTCGATTCTTTTCATACAAACATAATATACAAAGAGAGCAACTAATAAAGTAAAATTAAGTTATATGACTCTAGTTCATAACACTATACCAACTGTTCCCTGGATATTTCATGCTTAAATGTAAAGCTTCTAGAGGGAAATGTTCCAAGGCTACATTACCCCTGGACGCCTGGTTGCCCCCTACCCCCAATGAGATGTCCAAGGCTACATTACCCCTGGACCCTTGGTTGCCCCCTACCCCCAATGATATGTCCAAGGCTACATTATCCCTGGACCCCTGGTTGCCCCTTACCCCCAATGAGATGTCCAAGGCTACATTATCCCTGGACCCCTGTTTGCCCCTCCGTCAAATGAGTTCCCCAAGGCTAGAGTCATGACTATTAGTCATTAAAATAAACACATTATTCACTATACTTAATATTAAAATAGGGTAAGACAATGGTTAAAGTTATACTGTACTAATTAACTATTATCAAAAAGACTCTAACCTACATGTATGTATTGCAATAAAATACTAACTATATATCCAGCATGTTCTTTCTCTAACAGGCAGCAGTTCAAAATACATGGATTTGCATTCATACTGGCATGAATGTTAAGAAAACTCTTGTTTTTTTTAAAAATACAGGCGATAAATTTAAACTGAAACCCAGTGTTAGCATGCACAAAAATACCTTGAACCAGTCAGTACATTAATTAAGCCATTTCATCTACTGAATGAATAGCTTGAATGACATCCCTTTGATTCAAATGTCACTGAGCTTACTGAACACATCTGATTTCAGTGTTTCCTGAATTACACTATGCATCCTTCTGATATTGCTGTTACTCATTAAAACATTTGCATTGCTGAACCTCTCTGTCTGGAACAGGCTTTTCAGTAACTTCGCATTGAACAGACCAAATGACATTTTAATCGGCCACCTTTCGTAAAACTATATACGAGAATTTCATATATAAGAAAAAGGCGATATGAAATAGCCAAAATCAGAACCAAATCATCAATGTTGGCTTGCTGTCTGTTCTTAATGAAAACCCTGCAAAGAAATACAATTTTTCCAGGAATGAATAACCAGGTATAATCACGGACTTAGGTAATCTAATTCCGTGGTATAATGTATTCCTTGCCATTTTTTGTCCATGTGTATGTTCCAATGTTTCAATGTAATCAAACGCATGTTGCTTTTGGCTCAGTATCTTGTTCCAACAGGTCAAACACCTTGATAAAACCTGCACCGAAAGAAATGGCAAGGCGTGGGGTTGGCCCACTTGACATATTTATCTCCCTTGGTTCCTGAAGAGCTGTGTCAATCTGAAGTGCTCCAAACCCTTTGCCACCAAGCTTAACGATGTGTATACTTTCGGCCTTCTTGTCTGCAACAAAGATATTTCCACGTCCATCTAGAGAGGTTCCGACTGGTTCCTTCAGTTTACACAACTGCGTCCCATCATATGCCCCAAGTATGCCGTCGTCTAATCGGAGAAATATGATCTTGTTCCGGTTCCAGTCACTCACAGCAAGTATTCCGTCTTCAGAAACGTCCACTGATCGAGAAGAGGAGAATAGAGGTTGTTGCAGATGGTTCACAGCAATGCTTCTAAGCAGTATTCCATCCATACTGATCAAGTCAACCCGAGGACGTCCGAATGGTGCACACACACCACAAGCAATTACATTTACTTTATTTGTGTCTTGAGTATGTGAAATACATGCGTATCCAACCGCTGTCGGGATACGTGTTCGTATCTCCATACTTCCTTTAACTGGGATCATTATCTTGATGATAACGCGACATGCTGGAACAGCAACAAGGCAGAATCGGCTCGTCAACATGGTGGTCACAGATGACGCGTTTCTTTCAATAACTGCAATATCCCATGGATCGCCATCTACGAAAAGTAAGCATTCGAGGAAAGAGCCGTCGAAATGGAAAAGCTTGATCTTCCGGTTCCAACGATCCACAACAACCAGACGATCATCAATCCATCCTATGCCGACTGCGTATCCTTTTTTCTTCTTCTGGTGAAATGTTTGACCGGAAATATGAAATCTGGGCTGCGCATTTGAAGGGAAGGTTTTTTGCAGTCTGGGCTTTGTCATTGGCAGGCTTTGAACATGGAGCAGACTTTGAATCATTCAAAGCATGTTTTGATAGTTTCTCTGTTGGTGGTGGTGTTGTCTTGGATACCTCATCAACGCTAGTATCGAGTCGTGGGCCTTGTCCATTAGCAAAAGCCTGTTTGACAGCAATGCTGCAAACATTTGATTGCATCCATTCCTCTGGTTTTCCAGTATTCATCTGTAGTGTTATATCAATGTTATTTGGTTTGTATTTATCAACCATTGCCTTACACTTTCCCGTTTGTTGTTCGAACTCTGTGAGTGTCTGAAACAAGGCCACTCCTGTTTTATTGTGGTACTCCCTAATTCGGCTTGTTCTGTCCAGTAATTCCTCTTGATTACAAATCTCTTCCAGCATGGAGCGACACCATGCCATTTTGTTCATTTCGGCACCATTGGTCTGATCAAATTGAAGCTCCAATATGTCTTGTAGTTTGTTTTCTTGTTCCCGTAAACGGCAAGCAATGTCATCACGGAGTGTCATACAATGGAGTTTTATTTGCTGTTTTCTTTCTTCTTTAGTGTGTCTGTTGTCAGTCTGATGTTTCAATAGGTCTTGGCAGACGTTGTCTATCTCAGATTTAGTATCTGCAATCGAGTCACTAACCTCACTCTGCTTTTTCTTACACATCTTATCCAACATCGACAAAGGTATGGGATCAACATTACACCTACCATGATGTGGTGTGTCCTCTAAACACGTGTTACACAATAACATGTCACAGCTTATACAAAATCTACTCAATTCCACGTTAGGGTGTCTCGCACACTGTACCCCCGGTCCGTGCTTGTCAGAAACGGACAAAGCAGTTAGACTACTCGTGAAAATGGCATCCGTTGCGTCCCCGCTCCCGTGCAGTGATGTATGACAAATAGGGCATCCTACCTGTATCACAGTTTCACCTGTACTGCTATCTCCGGTGTCCCCCCCCC
>NW_018480076.1:170982-179021 GCF_002113885.1 Mizuhopecten yessoensis | reverse complement strand
AACCCCCCTCCCGAACCCACCCCCTTCTCCGCGCTTCGTATGCTTCCACATACTCATAGTCCTGGTTACGGCATAATTTTCACATGCCACATTGACATTCCGACCCATGATCAATCAAGAATTACGTGGTCTGTGATTGTGGCTACCACGGTCACCTTGTCAGACATCCTCGGTTACGCTCATTTTCGCTCTCTAGCGAAAGTGCGTGTACACGTAACCACTAGAGTATCGAGGGTGATCGGCAGGTGAAAGACACGTCATACTGTTTTTCGCCAAATTCCTCTTATTTATCTGCCACAGCTAGAATACTAATTTGTCTCATTCTCCACATCAGGGACGTATATAATTATATATAATTTCAGTATCACATCTGAAATCAAAATATAAGAATATCGAATTCACAGAGACATATATATACTACTGGCTGTATATGTCTCGGCTCTAAAGAAGGATTTACGTTATGGTAATGTTTTCAACAGAGGTCTTTTTTTTGCCTTCGCTACGAGTATGATATAATCCAGGAAGCGGCTAGTATTTTACCAGGGTGACATGCATGCATACAGTTATATACAAGTTTACAGTCACATTTCCTTTTAAAACATCATAGATATATCTGGGTGCCACGAAAACTATATTAATGATTGAAAAACTGACTGGATATATAAAAAGACAAAACTTAGTTCAAGTTTTTATATTCAGTTTTCACAGTTATTTTTAATGTAATTACAATGAAAAATTAAATAATAATAATTATGTATGAAGTCTTTGTGCGGGTACGATGGTAGATTGCATTTTGTGACAGATGATTTAAGACTGTAACTATCATATTTTCTAACATGCATCAGAGACACTTATTGCGGAGGAGAGAAAGGAACATGTAATATCTTTCTTGTTCGTTTGCATATATATAGTTACCTGTTAGATTAAAGAAGATTCTATACTAAGTTTCAACTTAGATAACACAATCTTGAATAGTTACTTTATCGACAAAATAAAACTTCGATGGAGCTCAAACTCCCTCGACTAAAATTTCTTTTACAAAAGTCTGACTTAACAAAACTTGTCTATGAAGTGTAATCATTAGTTATATATCGGCCCAACTATATACCCTTGAGTGCATCATTTGGGCCAATTGGCCAGCGAGTCGAACCATCGATCTGTGATGACGTCACAATAAATATATTGTTGGATGTCTCTCCCACAGTCCTGAGAGTAATTTACGATTTAGCTGAAATTAGACATATTGCAATTGTAAGTGGTTTCCGTAGAACATTTTCCTTTAACTGTATCCATTTTGCATCCAAATGTCTGAGAGGTATCATCCATGAATTAGCTGACAGAAATTTGACGTGTCTGCCAAATGAAATCAGAAAGAAATTGTTGCAAAATGTAGAATTAAATCAATAAATATATATTTGAGAACAAAATATATTTCGAGAATGATCACACACGTCTACCCGCCTTCAAATCTTTGAACTCCGTCTATAAGTGTCAGATTGCCGCTTCACACATTCGCAACACGGCCAAACTATACACATTCAGCGAATCCGAGATTTCTGAATTTATGTTATGTTGGTGGAAATTTTCTATCACTTGATTTTTCTCTCGTTTTTCACAAAAGAGAGGGATTTTAACCTCAATGGCTCCGGTCGCAATCCATTCGATACATGTTTTGCGTTATTCCGCTTATTTTGAAGTAACAAGTATGATATCATCACCGTCATGATGCATAATCTTAATTGATAATGGCTCTCGTACACAACCCATGGATAAGAGTTCTTCCAACAGAACCAGTAAACCACGAGGTATATCAACACGGAGATATTGCAGATGAACAGAAAAATATGCCACCAAGACATGCTTCGTTTATTGAGTTTTTTTTGTAATGAAAGCTTTTTCTGAGAACAAAAAATCATTCATATTAGAACTGAGGATTCAATTCACTTTTATTAACAAAATTACATAGTAATTTGATAGCAATATTAACAAGCAAAAACATTAATGTACACATTTATCAATTATCATTAATATTATATTTTACTGATTACAGGTCCGCCCTCCTCAGTTCTAATATGAATTAACTTACAAGTCCTCTATAATCTGTAATCAGTAAAATATAATTTTAATCATAATTGATAAATGTGAACATTAATGTTTTTGCATGTTAATATTGCTGTCAAATTACTATGTAATTTTGTTAATAAAAGTGAATTGAATCAAATCGTGTGTGAAGACATCATTCTGCACGATTGGTGATGTTGGGTTCGGGTACAAAGTATTCGCGGACACAACATTATATAAGAAATATCAAAGGCTCCGAATATCAAATCAACACGTGCGCGTGTATTACGGTGGAATAAAGTATCACATCGTCTCAGCCACGAAATGAAATCCTACTACAAACATTAAGAGATACTTGAATAATTACCATGATGACAAAAAACACTGGTGGGAATACATTAAGGAAACTGCACCAGAGCCCCAAAACATAACCACCAGTGGCGACCAAAAAAACCTGAAAAAAATTCGTGCTAATGAAATTAAAGGGACATCACGTGAAAAGGCGTTTTTTTTTTTAATGAATGTATGTATTGTATGCACTTCCACTTATGTTACCTCGCTATCCCCATATTCATAGTCCGTTCCAAATGTCCAGTTTGACCACTTGAATTGTTCGGGAAAGCCCGGCTAAAAATAGCGCCGATAACGTCACCTGATTAGGCAGCAAACACAAGTGGTGCGAGCGAGATGAAACGGTTTACAAAGGGGCCCTCAGAGAGGGGCCGTCAGGCAACTGCAACTTCTTACCGCACTATGAAACCAAGTTATATGATTTCTAATTCCGTATTCAAACTTATTGAACAGTAATTATTCATCATCAGAAGTTAATTGCACACTTGCCAATATTAAGAATTTAAATTTATTTAGCTTTTAACATAAATTTGTTGCCAATAAAATTAAACAAAGGATGGGGCACAAGTTTTTACAATTTATCACAGCCTTCTCCCGTGACCGGTACAGGTGGTACGGGGCTAAACACTCCCTCAACAATGGGACAAACCTTTCTGTAAAAAGGAATATTCACGAGACGAATATCCCTTTTCAAATGTTTACATAAAGTGCATATATGCAATGACAAACTACACGCGAATATAAAAAGGAAACGTTTGTGAATTTATTTATTACATTAAACAACTCAATGTCTTTGGCCATTTTTTTTCTAGACCATGAATATAAATCTATGTATACTCTCTTTCCCACTTTCACTGTCTCCAAACGCTAACATTTAGGAAGTCATATTAACCATCACACACAATAAACTGTATGGCAAAACCACTACGTGTACATGTAGAATATGTGTCAATAAGGAACGTGTTGAGATACTTGATAATTATATTTTTTCAATACTTTACAGAGATTAAAGCATACTTTTAAATGGACCTTTTTATGCTGAGACAACTTTTCTTTAATCAGTTCCTTTGGTCCGAAACAGAAGCCGTAGTTATCGGCAGCACGCGCCATTTTTATAACGTAATCAAATATTTTTTCCCCTGTTTTCAATACGTATTCCGATTCTATCTGAAGTCGAAAATTTATTCTTTATAGAGAAAAGGTTGTTACATGATCATACATTCTAAGTCAACATCATATGAAAACATGAACTGTTGAAAAATTACGATTTAAAAAAAAAGTGTTATGCGATCCTATTTACTAGAAGTAGGTTCTCCTTCCTCAGTTATTCATCCTGGTCCGTCATTTTGACATTTTTAATCTAGCTGCGATAACGTAGCTTTCTGACGAAGAGCGATTTTTTTTTTATATATTGCGTCGTCGCGCCAGGGCAGGCCGGGTATTATATTAGTACTAATTTAAAACTTGCATGTCAAAACAAAAAACAATCGTTTAATTCAGCAATATAATTAAATCATACCATTTTACTGATCCCGGTAATATTATAAATTATGTAAATCTAATAGCGCACGTATCTCATTTGACCCCGAGCACCGACAGAGGATCAGAGAACAGAATACGCCGTGGCCATCACAGCAGTTATCCCTTGGGGGGCCTCATGGCAAAATCAAACTAACCAGTCACTTATCCCTTTCGTTTGCATAAACCACTGTATAATTATAAAAAACACAAAGTAAACTCTCTCCGATACATACCCATTAACATATTAAACTAAGTTCATCTGTGTTCAAACTCACACAATGATACTAGCGAGGTTAATAGTTTTAGATATTTATTCATAACATAAACAGTGCTAGCATTTCTGTCGATTTTATTTCAGCTTAACCGGCCGCTATCCGGAAGAAAACATGCACCGTACTGACTGCTAGGGCAGTTATTTTCTGCTTTGAATACTTCCCACTGGCAATAATGATTCCGTAACGTACCCCTTGCGCTATCTTTTGACCATTTGGCAACTATTCGCTTCGTAGCTGACACGGTACAACACTTTTCTTTGGCTTACTTCACACGGCCAGTCATCTTGTTTACAAAGAAATGGTGTGCTATGCGCATGCGCTAGTAGAGGGAAATCCCGGTCAGACAGGTAGAAATACCGATGATTATCTTAGATTTAATCATTTTTATGAATCTATTTCAGCCAAATCCGGTCGGCATTTTCCATAAGGAGTCTCACTTGATATGTTTATGTAGTATTTGGAAAAAAGACACAAAAAAAAGTTACTTCAGCGTGATGCCCCTTTAAATAAGAGGGCCTCTCTCTCTCTCTCTCTCTCGTATTTTGCGTGAAATCATACTCAAAAGTCGAATATCCATTAATACTATTGTTAATCAATAGGCTTATTGAATTTTTCAAATCTTGAATCAAATTCTGCACATTCACAGCCGAATTTTGCAAATAGAAAACATTCTTACTATTGCAAAAATAATGAATATATTTTTGGTGTGTATAGGTATGCAGTAATAAATTGTGTAAATTTTGGATGTCCGAAAAAATCGATTATTGCAAATTCATTGTTGCAAGTGCCGCAAAACAATTTTTAGGGTTCTGCAATTTTTGACATATATATATGCAAACATATTTACTGCCAGTCCACGTCATTTGAAACCAGGATTCTGGTGTTTTTCACTCCTTTTTCTTGATTTAATCACGGAATAAGTGCGTGATTAAATGTTTATTTTATTACACTGTAACATTTGTGTCGAAATTTTAAAGTAAGCAGAAAGTCAAACTGTGCGTTAAAATCTGTGTGATTTTTCCGCGATGGGAAGTAATTTATGTGGGAAGTAATTTATGTTTTATAAACATGGGCCAAATGTAAATTTTGTCTAGAATATTAGCAGTCAGTCGCAGACAGAGGTGTATAGGCTATAATTTAACACATAATGTTGTTGCATTGTAAAACCCCTAGTACTAAGCTATAAAAGTTCTGCCTTTGGAATAGTGTATAAAGAACGACAACTCTGGAAGATTATACAGTTATCTGGCGAGACCATGACGAGACATTACGAGACGTGCGACTTCTTCCGGCCTGACTTCCTGGTTGAAATGAAGTAGACAGGAGTTTTGAAGTTATTTTTCGATGGGATTCCTCCCAAATATAACTTTATTTATAAGGGTAAGTTGTTTTATAAATGAGGATTTGTACCAACATTTTGATATTACGATTATTCCAAAAGATACAAATTACACCCCTAGTTGTTATTCCACATCAGGTGTGTCCTAGTTTGTTGTTCATGATTTGTCATCAAACGGGACAGCCCGTCACTGTCACTCTACAAGTTACAACTGAAATGGACGGGTACACAACGGAATGGCTTGGTGGCTGCATGCTATATCATCATAATTACATCGGGTTTTTTAATATGAAACAACAGGTAGTTGGTAAATATACCTTATTCGATATAAGACAGATTTATAACTTTACACCCCGTCCGCGTATGGCCCCGAAATAAAACTGACCATAATCGCGGACTCCAAAAATTTAGATTTGTGGACTTTTCTATGTCCAGCTATCTACTTCTCTATTAAACACAGGAATTCGATGCTCAAATCTGCCAACACCAGTACTAGTGTTGTTTTTTTACATAAATTTATACAGGAGAAAATATACCTAAAAACAAAATGTAAAATAATTCATTTCTCGCCCTCATGACCACAGTTACTAGCCAAATGCTATAACGTTACTTCTGATAATGTGACATTTTTTTTTATAAATTGTGTCGTTAGAGCTAAGAGGCTGCCCTATGCCAACTAATGGAGCTAAATCAAAAGTGTGTAAAATCTGTTAGATTACATATAATTTCCCCCTCATATGAGTATAATGTTATCAAAATATTGCATAATAGTAGAAATAACAAATACTTACATATAAAAAACTTTTGAACAAAATCAGCCAAGTCCACCTTGGAAAAAAACCCAACGACCAACATGACAGATCACGAGTGATGTTTCTTTAATCAACTGTTTCTATATATGTGGCCTGCATGGCCAAGTATAGTATCACTACTGATGCCACCATGTTTACTACAATTTCCATATTGGGTCATGACACCGATATATATAGAAACCCTATATCGGAAGAGAGATGAAGTTTCCAACATGGCGTTCAATTCAGATTTCAATTTTCCTTGCTACCGTTTACTTAACGACATTTTATCAAGTTATATAGGAAATCATCAGAAATAGTTCATGTTACAAACCTATTTATTGAAACGAGGCTAGTGCTCTTGACTATTTAACATACCCCAACTCTTCATATTCTGGATGTTACTGCATTTATTTGATTAAATTGCAGTTGACTGATAAAGAGTTGAGGAGGGGGCAATGCGCATAAATCATCAAAATTATATATAAACTATATTGTAATAATGACTTTATAAAAAAAAATCTTTTGCATTCAAGTGATGTAATTTATATATAGTGTGTATGGCAATTGGTGTTTTTGTTTTTATAAAGAAGAGTTAACACAGGCCACGCCACCTCAGCAATTCGATGAGAGAAAGTTTCAAAAGATAGCAGAACCATGGGTCAGTGCCTGAGTGACTCTGACCGCCCTCCGACTCGCCAACCACCTCCGGCCAATGAAGTCATTGACAGTCAGCAGGTGTCCCTACATGTCAACGATGTCAATGTGGCTATAAGTAGTACGAGTCCAGTTCGTCCCCTGCCACCCCCTCCTCCCGCCAGAGGTGAGTTGTGAAGCCATGCTTTCATCATTACATTGCTTCATTATTTTAGCCTTCATACTGCTTGCTCAAACAATTACACATGTATATCCAAAGGCGAAGAGTTGCATGAGAGGTATAAATCTTACTTGACATAATCATTCTTGAATCAGAAATATATTTTGGAAAAGATCAGTAATTTTGATAAATGTACTGCAGTCTTTTTAAAAGTATAGATGATTTAATGTAGTGAAATTCATATCAATCATGTCATAATGTGTCCAGTGAAATGAAGTTGGGTAAATTTCCACAAGATTTCTTTTATAATATACATTTACATTAACACGTTGAAACTATGTTCTATGTATTACATTGTTTCTGTTTGTGTTTACCTATTAATATCATATTACATGTATACACTGTGTACAGTAGCTACTAATAATAATGCCTGTTATTCTGTAACCAGTCAAATGTAGACATAGCTTAGTTACAGCCACCCCTACTGCGTTTAGTAGGAGTAAATTATATTTCATTGTCATTTCACAATGTATTCAGTAATTCTAACTTTTACATACAATTGATTATTCATTTATTGATGTATGCACTAAGTAACATTTTGTCTGAATGTTTGTCATGTATTTATGTTATTTCATACTGTTAGCAGCTCTGTGTCTATAGATGGTATATACTGTTAGCAGCTCTGTGTCTATAGATGATATATACTGTAAGCAGCTCTGTCTATAGATGGTATATACTGTTAGCAGCTCTGTCTATAGATGGTATATACTGTTAGCAGCTCTGTCTATAGATGGTATATATACTGTTAGCAGCTCTGTGTCTATAGATGGTATATACTGTTAGCAGCTCTGTCTATAGATGGTATATACTGTTAGCAGCTCTGT
>NW_018480076.1:144951-168373 GCF_002113885.1 Mizuhopecten yessoensis | reverse complement strand
TATATACTGTTAGCAGCTCTGTCTATAGATGGTATATACTGTTAGCAGCTCTGTGTCTATAGATGGTATATACTGTTAGCAGCTCTGTTTCTATAGATGGTATATAATACTGGGGCTTGATACTGTTAGCAGCTCTGTGTCTATAGATGATATATAATACTGGGGTTTGATACTGTTAGCAGCTCTGTGTCTATAGATGGTATATAATACTGGGGGTGGGGGTTACCACCTGTACAACATACCTGGTAGGTCATGATCATGTTTCAGTTAAATTAAATCATCCACTGTGATTCCCAACAATTCTAGGAAAGCATATGCATGTGTATATCAGGTAGTTTTGCCCGAACATGAGTCCTGACTCGGGTACTATACTGTAGCATATCTTAAAAAATGTAATACATGTATATTATTACAAGCCTTCTTTTACCATTAAAGTATCATGAAAAAATATGAAACATTATTTTCATGACAAAACTTAAAGGCCATAAAATACATATAATAAATACATAGTAATGGGATACTTGAACTGTTCATGAGAAGTGACAATGTAGAATTTTTCTAAGTAAAAGAACACACAGGAATCTGGGGTCAGGACTATTAAATTGTTTTTAGCATAATCACTGAATACCACCACACTTAAACAATTTTGCAAAAGCTGGTGTTAAATGAATATATAAAGCTTGTTTTTTTTTTATTATGTTTTGACATTTGTTCATCCTGTTGGTTAAACAGTCTTTCTTTTTGCTTATACATGTATCTTCCTAAAAATAAAGGTTTCTGTAAATTATACCTTTTCAGGAACAGTTGACTTCTCTCATTACTACATGCATAGTAGGTAATTATATTTACAAATATCATCAAAACATTACAGTATACATTTAGCAAAGTGATTTCTGTAAGTAGTAGGGCTGTCACAGAGAAGACCCAGCTAACATCTTGTAGGAATAAGACGGCTACATGTCACACAGACACAACTTGTATCACAAAAGAAGACACACATGACATCTCACTCAGACAAGAGATATGAACTAACACAGATGACCTTACATTTGACAAGAGGAAACACAGTTCACATCTCACAGGAAAGAGACAACTCACATCTCACAGGGAGAAGACAAAACTCACACTTAACAAGGAAGAGACACAGCTCACACTTCACAGGGAGGTGACACAATTCATGTCCCACAGGGAGAAGACATAACTCACATCTCACAGGGAGGAGACACAACTCACATCTCACAGGGAGGAGACACAGCTCACAGATAGGAGACACAGCTGACATCTCACAAGGAAGAAGAGATATAACTCACATGCCACAGGGAGGAGACACAATTCACACCTCACAGGGAGGAGACAGCTCACATCTCACAGGGAGGTGACACAATTCATGTCTCACAGGGAGAAGACACAATTCACATCTCACTAGGAGAAGACACAATGCACATCTCACAGAGAAGAGATTCAGCTCTCATCTCACAGGGAGGAGATTCAGCTCACATTTCACAGGGAGGAGACACAATTCACATCTTACAGGGAGGAGACATAATTCACATCTTGTCCGAGACAGCTCATGGGGAGGAGATACAACTCACATATTGCAGAGTGGAGACACAGCTGTCATAACACAGAGAGGAAACAGCTAATTTAATAATGTCAGAGATGAGACAGCTTACATTTCAGAGTTGATCAGCTAACATCTCACAGAGAGAAGACGGTTAATATCTCATTGGGGCCACAGAGAGAAGCTTTGAACTCTAAAATCTTATTGCCAGCAGGAGCCTCAAAGAAGAACTCCAGGCTATAAATCTACTGAGGTAGAAAGGTGTTTTTAGATGTAATGCTGTTGGGGAACACAGAAGTAAAATGTGTTGGGGACATAGAGAAGCATCAGCCCTATGTTATTTGGAATAGAAAAGTACCCAGATTAAAGCTGTTGTACCCATATAGGACAAGATGAGTCATGGAGATGGAACAACTGCGAGGGGCTCATACTAGGTTGAATCTATTGATGCAACAAAGAGGGGGCCCAGACAAGATTAAATCTATTGAACCCACAAAGAAGGGCCCAGACTAGATTAAATCTATTGAAACCACAAAGAGGGGGCCCAGACAAGATTAAATCTATTGAGGCCACAAAGAGGGGCCCAGACTAGATTAAATCTATTGAGACCACAAAGAGGGGCCCAGACTAGATTAAATCTATTGAACCCACAAAGAAGGGCCCAGACAAGATTAAATCTATTGAGGCCAGAAAGAGGGGCCCAGACAAGATTAAATCTATTGAGACCACAAAGAAGGGCCCAGACTAGCTTAAATCTATTGAGACCACAAAGAGGGGCTCAGACAAGATTAAATCTATTGAAACCACAAAGAAGGGCCCAGACTAGATTAAATCTATTGAAACCACAAAGAGGGGGCACAGCCAAGATTAAATCTATTGAGGCCACAAAGAGAGGCCCAGACAAGATTAAATCTATTGAGGCCACAAAGAGAGGCCCAGACAAGATTAAATCTATTGAGGCCAGAAAGAGGGGCCCAGACAAGATTAAATCTATTGAACCCACAAAGAAGGGCCCAGACTAGATTAAATCTATTGAGGCCACAAAGAGGGGGCCCAGACAAGATTAAATCTATTGAAACCACAAAGAGGGGGCCCAGACAAGATTAAAGTTATTGAGGCCACAAAAAGGGGCCCAGACAAGATTAAATCTATTGAGACCACAAAGAGGGGCCCAGACTAGATTAAATCTATTGAACCCACAAAGAGGGGGCCCAGACAAGATTAAAGTTATTGAGGCCACAAAAAGGGGCCCAGACAAGATTAAATCTATTGAACCCACAAACAAGGGCCCAGACTAGATTAAATCTATTGAGACCACAAAGAGGGGGCCCAGACAAGATTAAAGTTATTGAGGCCACAAAAAGGGGCCCAGACAAGATTAAATCTATTGAGACCACAAAGAGGGGGCCCAGAAAAGATTAAATCTATTGAGGCCACAAAGAGGGGGCCCAGACAAGATTAAAGTTATTGAGGCCACAAAAAGGGGCCCAGACAAGATTAAATCTATTGAACCCACAAACAAGGGCCCAGACTAGATTAAATCTATTGAGGCCACAAAGAGGGGCCCAGACTAGAGTAAATCTATTGAGACCACAAAGAAGGGCCCAGACTAGATTAAATCTATTGAGACCACAAAGAGGGGCCCAGACTAGATTAAATCTATTGAAACCACAAAGAAGGGCCCAGACTAGATTAAATCTATTGAGACCACAAAGAGGGGGCCCATACAAGATTAAATCTATTGAGGCCACAAAGAGGGGCCCAGACTAGATTAAATACATTGAGGCCACAAAGAAGGGCCCAGACCTGATTAAATCTATTGAGACCACAAAGAGGGGCCCAGACCTGATTAAATCTATTGAGACCACAAAGAGGGGCCCAAACTAGATAAAATATATTGAGGCCACAAAGAGGGGCACATACTAGATGGAATCTATTGATGTCTCTAAGAGGGGCCCAGACTAGATAAATCTATTGAGGCCACAAAGAGGGGTCCAGACTAGATAAAATATATTGAAGCCACAAAGAGAAGCCAGACAGCTGTGACACTTTAGACTCTGACAGGCATTAAACTACTTGATGGCAGAATGGGGCCCTGAACTACAGAACATTTTGTCCATTGCCTGGGACACAGGGATGCTGGGCTATCATAACCATGTCTATAAGAAATTTAAATGTACACATTGAACATGATAGCATAAGATTAGGTGGATTGGGAATTATATTTGTTAAAACAGAATCACTTGCAGGTGTATGTTTGTTGGTTTTATAATGGGGAAATGGGGTGGAAAGTGTTGATATCTGTTATAAGCTCAAATGCTTGAATAAACATTTTCTTTAGCAAACAATCAGACTAATAATTTACTAATGTCCATTTCTCAAAGGCTATTTCCAACAATCAAGAGGTGAGTGAATATATACTTTGCAGTTTCATTATTTGTCCTCATCACTGACTGTTTCACAAGGTATGCCATGCTACCCATCTTATTGGACTAATGTTTCATGAATTGTCCACTAACCAACTTATTGTTAGCACTAGTACTAGGCATGATTCTTCTGTGCAATTTATAAGTATCTAAAAGTCATTGGAAGCCTCTGTTTGGTGTGGTGACAAATACCTATTGCTGAAATTAAAGTCAGTTTGATGGGTGATTTGTCCCTGAATTTTGGGGCCTTGGGACCTCACCCGATCTGATTTTGTCCTGGGTTAGTGTTAATATTCGTTCCTGCATCATTCTTGGCAGTCATTTTGCACAAGCCATCCTAGCTACTGCACCACTTGAGTTTGTTACCTAAATCGTTTGCAACAGCAGTTATTTCACGACATAAGCATTTAGTTGATACTTAACTTCATTATTTCTTAGTATTTAAGGACTCCATTTACTATTTGGTTTCATATTGTGAAAATTTACATTTTTGTAAACCAGTTTTACATTGCATACCGTACTGTTATGTGTACGCTTTTACCTGTAATAGACAGCAAAAAGTATTGTTGTAACTCATTGTCTGTGTGTGCTGTGTTTTATATGTGTCTATGCTGTACATGTGCTTTATCATAATTATAATGTCTCTTCATACTTGTATATGTGCTGTACACCTGTTTATTACACTCCTACAGTTTCACTGACAATTAACTGTACATATGTTTGTATTCATCTTGTTGCTGTAGTGATGTGTTCATTTTTTCATCTAATTTAACACCTTATCAGTATTTCACTTTGTTTTCAACATTTAACATTATGTAAATAAACTGTTCTGTCATACATTTTTTCATTTCTATATAGATAATAGTATAAGAGTATGTATAACATTTTCATATTATATCTATCTAACTTTACCATTACGTTATATATAGCTGCATTTACCCGGTATAAGCTAAGCCCCTCATGTATTGCAAATTGTGTTGATGAATACATGTATACATGAGTTGTGGTTAATCAATGTTAAGTTTAACATGTTCAGTGTACATGAACGTATATCATAGACATGTTTTACCTCTTTTTATAATTTATTTATACATTCTGTAAATTTAAATTTCTGTCCTTATAGAATTCCTGTGATTTGATTCAAATATTCTTTAAAATGTTGCTGATGCAGGATCAGTTGACTCATTTCCTGTTGAAAGATAGTATTTATTTAGTTGATTAACACCTGTGAATGATATAGATTTATCTCCCTTGAAATAAAATATAATTACTTTGACCATTGATGCATGTATTTTTGTTTACTTTTAAGAGGTATTATCAATATTTTGAGTTATTACCATTCATGAAAGTCACTCATGAATGTGTTTTAGTGCCACAGGGACTTGTCACCTGCCTTACAACAGAAGATATTTTTTTACCCCTGTTTTTTTCTGTTTTATAGCAGGTGACATGTCCCTGTTCATAAGCAGAGCCGTATTTTAAGGAACTTTTTTTATTTTAGAAAGGAGATGAAAGTCTGATAAGCTAGCATATAACTTTAATCGACTGATATCACGAAGTTATGTAAAAACATAAATAAAAATATATTTTACATTCGAAGCAATTATGCTTTTATTTCAAATACTGCACTTGATTTTTAGAATGTTCAATGTTTATGGTGACAGTGCTATCCTTAATTGGAAATTTGTTATCATTTTATTCAATCTAGTCTTACACTTGCTTATGTATTCCTATGTCCACTTTTACAATGCCTCATCATCTATCAACAAATTTGACACTGCATATCTGCAACCATTTCACATTTTAAGATAAATTGATCTGTGTTTCTTTCGCAATAATTCCAGTGCTTCAGCTTGTCATGGCTTCACACATCCCTTTCCCAAACCCAGTCTCACCGATAACTTTTTAATTGCATCTAACATGTATCATGTATTAATATGAATAAAAAGATATTGATGATGTTCACAAAACAATATCTGTTCAGGCAAAAAAACATGATATGATATTTTTATCTTGAATGTTAACATGAACAAATGTTATTTGTTAAGTAAGTCACCCAAGGTAAGTTTCACAGATTCTTGTAGATTAAGATTTAGAAAATTTCCAGCTCCAGTTTCTTTGAAAATCCTTTGATTTTGAGAAGAAAAAAAAGGATATTTTTTTAGTTAACCCTTTTACCCCTATGTAACTTGAGTATACTCTACCAATTCTACCATACATTTATATGGTTGAGTCCATTATGGTCTTCAGTGGTAAAAATGTTAGTAATACATATTAAAATTAAATTATGAGTACTATTTTCATGTTAACATCTGTTAATAACAAATAGGCATTTGGTAGTCAACTGTACCAACAGGACATCAGTACCCAGGTACCGGTACACTGTAGCCTGTTTGAGTAAAACCTTAATTTTAACACATGGAGGGAACACCCTCAGAGGCTTAACAGCGGCCCATCTTTATTATCTTTAACAAAAAGATGTGTCTTTAATAAGACTACTTTCTGATGTGCATTTAACAATTTGATAGCAAAAACAATATTATCAATTGTGATCATTTCTTCTTTCATATGTGTACAAAACAGTTGAATTGAACAGTCACTGTCTATTGCTCGATCTGTGTGCAGCCATATTAATGTAGCAAACTTTTTCAGACCGGATAAAGAGGATTCAGATTTTGAGAAAAATGATGAAATGGATCGTAATTGTTACAAAGGAATACTTGTATATTCATTAATTAAAAAAGAATTACAATAACAAAATATCTTATTGAAGAATGAAAGTGATTTCTTATTTAAAATCTGATCATCATTTAAACTTGTTTAAATTATTTTAATACAGTATCACAATTTAATGATATAAAAAAATAAAAATATTAAACGAACTTGGCTTTAATTTTTTTTTAAATGGGGCTATGTCAACTTTTTTCTCAAAATAATTCTTGATTCCTTTCAAAACAATATACATTTTTAAGCTGTTGAAGATAAACATCAACTTTCTAAACCATCATCACCGAGGTAGGTGATCAAGGTGAAAATAATTCATATATAATACTTATGATAGTTAATATGAAAATGAGGTAAACCGGTAGTTGTTTTGCCAGTACTCATCTATATGAAATTTAATTTTGATTATTGTGAAAATGATATGACACCATTAAATTCTTCCAGATTTAACATCAGAAATCTGTAAGATTTACCTGGGTATCAATCTTCCCTGATTAACCTGTCCGCAGTGTTTAATAAGTCAAAAGGATGACAATTAGGTTCATGTTAAAAAAAAAAATTATCTTATCTTTTGTAAAATCTGATGGACAGTGACATTTCAGATTATCCGTTATGCTTAAACATTTCCCAGAGCATGAACATTTCTTCACATTTTCTGGTACATATTTATTATAAAAGTGAATGTAAATACATGTATATCATTTTCATCAATAGGATTTGACAAGATTTTGGCAAATTAACCTGGCATAAAAGTATTGCCGTAATTTTGTAAAGATGAAAATACAGAAATTAAAAACCTATATTTGCCTCTATTGTAGAGTCTAACACTGTGCGAGCTCTGTACGACTTTGATGCCATCAACGATGATGACCTCTCCTTTAAGAAAGGTGATCGGTTGGAGGTGGAGGAATCCAGGTAAACTGCTTAGTGGTCAACATGCATTCTTCTACACATATTATCCAATGTCTGTTTTAATAGCATATCAGAAGTTTTACAGGAGATTCATCACTGAAAACTTGATATATGATGTTCAGATATCTT
Organism: Mizuhopecten yessoensis; assembly: GCF_002113885.1. Taxonomy (NCBI): domain Eukaryota; kingdom Metazoa; phylum Mollusca; class Bivalvia; order Pectinida; family Pectinidae; genus Mizuhopecten; species Mizuhopecten yessoensis. Next base: position 160,621 of record NW_018480076.1, on the reverse strand, counting down.
ATAGAACTTTTTTTGGCAAGTTCTTATCATTATGAATTTTAGTCTCAAACAGCATGTTATTGTTTGATATTTCAAGTGATAGAACAGAGCCCAAGTCAACAAAGATGGAACTTAAAACTGTGCTTTGATAAATCATGAATAATTGTTACGACCTTATAGGTTGCAGTTGTTTTTGGTTTATTTTTTAATATTTTTACAGTTAAACTGTGCTTTGATAATTGATTTGTGTTTTTTGTTTGACAGTCAAAACTGTGACTGGTGGATGGCCCGTCACCTGACTTCAGGTCTGACAGGTTACATACCCAGTAACTATGTGTGTAAAGATGACAACACGCCACAAGCACAGGAGTAAGTATGTCACTGTAAATAGATTGTGTAGTGATTGGCAATCGGTTTAAAATCATAATCGATAATCAGTTTGTAATCAGAAGTAGTAAACCGATCGATGATCAATTGTATAATGGGCTTATAGTCTTTTGGGACTGAATACCCAAATAATGTTTCACCAAATAACTTAAGTGAGGTTGTAGTTCAGGATTACTTACAAAGTGTCATTTTCTCTGTGAGATGACAACATGATCGTAAATTAAACATGTCTAAACAAGCACTACAGGACTGTATAAAGTCTTTAAGACAACTAAGTAAGTATATATTTTCCATGCAAAAATAATATAACGAAATCCGATCTGTATACCTCATTGGTATCTATAAAATACTAGAATGAGTGCCATAAGTGTCATAATGATAGATGTTATTCTGAAGTATAGTTTAATGGAAAACTATGTTGTCAAATGGTTAGAAAAAGTATGATTAGGATGATCAAACTAGATCAGGCAGAAATATAACCGCTCAAATTTGTAACAATTAATAAGCTGCTAAGTCATTGTAAGGCACCATGGTTGACTACCTGTACATTCATTTTATAATGGTTGTCTTTCTTGATTTACAGTTGGTGGTATAACGTGGACAGAAAGGAGGGCGAGAAGCAACTCATGTTGCCAGGCAATGCCACAGGAACTTTCCTCGTCCGCGAGTCGGCAGGTAACAGTCATTTCCAATATGATATTGCCACCAAATAAGGTTCATGAATCTGGGATGAAAGATAAAAACCCTGGTAGTTTCTTTTAGAATTGCATTGTAAGAATTACTATCTATATAAATGATATATCCCGTCTTGCTCTTTATTCCGTCTTTTCACATTGCAGAGTTATCTGCTCTTGTGAGCAGGTATTGATTGTTACATCATTTGTTTGTGAGAGTAACGTCATAAATTTTTGAGAAAACGACGTAATTTTCTCACACAAACCAATGATATTACAATCGATACCTGCTCACAAGAGAAGATAACTCTGCAAAAGGCAAAGACGGAATAGAGATTGATAGACTCTATTTTTGAGGTTTAATATAAGACTGCTAAGTGAAATGCTGAAAAGCTTCAGAACAAAGTGTGGAGATTTACCTGATAGCATCACACATGGGTGATAGATTATATTTCCTCTACTCTTTCCTGTCATAAAGTTCCCTCCAAGTTGTATCATGGTAAATCCATTTCATAGCACCATCATGAACAGCACATGAAATGTGTGACAAATGATGCGATCCTTTTTGATATAATTTGGCTATATTAAGCGATGACACGGTGAAGGTATCTTCAGAATAAAGGTGCATGTAAGCTCTCTTTACCCTGATACTTAAAGAAAAAATTATTTGACAAAATATTCCCCTAGTGTAAAGTGTGTGAAAGATTATATAAATATGTCTGAGTACTGTTATCATGTATCATTCGTATCCAGCTGGAAATCATTTTGCAATGATATAATAAAAGATATGATTTTAATAAGAATTTTTGATAAGAAGAAAATATCAAAGACTATTCCAAATAGGAATATATTGAGGGGTGGGGGTGTTGGAGAGGCATTGGAAATTCATAATATATGAGTTGTGGGGTGTAAAATAATTGCTTACATTAATTTGGTATATTTGGTCCCAGGAGTAAAATGATCGAAAGTCACAAAAATTGTCCCCCTGTCTTCAGTCCTTAAATTCATTTTTCAAATTCTGTAATAAGACCAAAGACAAAATGGTTCCCCTCTGCCCGTTATTACCAAGTGACATATTTTCATTATTTGTATTTTAGACAAGGCATCATATGTGTTGTCAATCCGTGACCATGACCCCAAGACAGCTGATGCCTGTGTGAAACACTACAGGATCCGTAAGATGGACAATGGCGGATTCTACATTAGTCCACGGCGAACTTTTAAGAGCATGCTGCAACTCATTGCTCACTACCAATGTAAGTATAAGATAGAAAATTGAAGTTTGAAAAGAAGAGGTTTCACAATAGGTGATATGGTGTAATTTTCATATACATATGTGAGCTTTTCGGGACCCTGGATCTATTATATCATTACTTTAAAGGAGAAATAAAAAAAAGACCAAGCATTCCTTGTTAGACATAAGCATATAACCTTATCTGTTTGTAGAGGTAAAAAAGCCCATGGTTTTTCTGTCGGGTCAGATCGTTTTCAAGCTTTTATAGAATGTTTTCTTAATACATTTTGTACACAATATTTACTCTGTTTATGAGAGAGGCATGCCAGACTTCTTATGTCATTAATTTTCTACAGCTGTGGGCGACGGACTGTGTTGTCAGCTTGGTGAAGCATGTCCAAAGATCCGCCCCATGGTGCAATTCCGTGAGCTGGAGGTCTCTAGAGAGTCAGTCAAACTCATCAAAAAGCTTGGAAGTGGCTGCTTCGGTGATGTCCACGCAGGTACAATTTATGACATCTCATACATGTGTAACTATAACAGGATCAGAATAAGAAGTCAATTGTTAAAATGGCAAAACCTGAATTTGTAAGTAGAAAAAAATATGAGATTGTAAGAATTATCATTTATTATAATGAGCATATTGGGATATGGCCTCCATCTGTTTATCACAGCATATTTTATTTTTGGATACGTTAGTTCATTTCTATTTCTATAGCTTCCAAAACAGTTGTATCCCAGTGCAGGGATATATTGTTGTAACTTCATACATTTATCACCTTTGGGTGGCCTATTAAATATAATAAAGGTCAAAAGTCACACTGCCTAATCTTGGTAGTCTTTGGGACTGTGTTATAAATTAACATGTCATTTGTATGTGTAAGACTGGGGATGTGTATTACCGAAGGTTAAGGTCATATGTCAAGGCCAAAGGTTTCGATGCACAAAGCTAAGCACACTTTAAGGTGGCTCCACACATCGTCATCAGCGTCCATTTTCGTGACGTACTTCCGGAAAAAGTACAGCTCGGACTCAATTATCTTGATCCAAATGTGCATGCCCCCCGTGTCGTCATTTCCGTATTGCGTATCGGGCATTCAATGTCGTTGTGCAAATTATAGTTACCCCTTGGCCGTTTTCGTTTAAACGGTCAAACCGATCGGACCACTGTTGTTCGTTTATTAAATAAGGCCGGACCTAGTAATCTGATGCTGCTTTCACGCGAGCCGTGAGAAAGCCTTGCAAGGCCTGCATATACATTTGCAGGGCCGCCAGGATTTATACCCGAAATTGTTACATTTATAAACGGTCAAACCGGTTGCTCCGCATACACGACCAGGCCCCTGGTAAACAATAGTACACGTGCGTGCCGATGATATGTCAACACCCGATATCGAGATTTTACCGGGAAATGTATAATCACACGTATTTCAGGAATAAAGCTTTCAAATTCATAGACATAAACAGACTCACGGGAAGATAGTGACATGAGACCAAACAACCTCATGAAGGTCATATAGGAAACGCATGGAATGCGGACGTACCGACCTCACATGTGCAACACGAGTTCATCAGCTCGAGGTCGTTACGATTTTCGCTGTTGAGGAAGTTTCGCTCTGTCGATTAAATCGTGTTTACAAATGTAGTCTACTTACTCTGTGAAAATAATGTTTTGTAAAATATCAAGATTCCTATAAAATGCATGTGTGAGTGCACGTGAGAACGGCATACCATGAGATAACCTCTGGTCACATATGTACCTGACATGTAATTATAAACATACCGTGAGTTAGCGGACTGTGGAATGATGTCCAAAGTGTACATGACTGAGGGTAATTTGGTTCCATTAGAGAACAATAAACTGATAATTTTGATATCATATTTTTGATTTATTTCCATCATTTTTGTTATATGTAAACAGGGACAACTGTCATTGTGTAAATGTCACCCCTCTGCAAAAAGTTCCGATTTTTTTCAAGGAAGATAACTCTTACCCGGATCGAAGTGATTGTAAAATGTAAAATAAATTAATTATAAAGCCATTGTGTATATTTTGTTCAATTTCCCATGCTATATGTATAGATCTTTGTGTCCTGTTGGCTTTTAGCTTGTAGATAATCACTTTTATCCGTTCAAATTCAATAAAAAACACTTTGTGTAACATGTGTTACATATTTTGCGTTAAATAAAATATTTGTAGGGTTAATAAGAAATGCTTCTTTTCATTTTATTATTGTTGTTATTGTTCCGAAAAATGTCACACCCCAAAAAAACCCGGAAAATATTAAAATTGACGAAAATTCAATTTTTTGGTATTTTTTCCAAAAAAGTCCCCTAACTATCGGAGTGTTAAGATTTTCATAAAATCAACTCTACATTGTAGCATAACCATTATATGAAAGTTTCAACGAATTTCGCTGGTTAATTACGAAAGTGTGGAGCCACCTTAAGTGACTTGTTGGAGTGACTGTTCTAGAAAATCTACCTCATTTTTCTTGAAAATTATTTCTCTGTAAGTAACTGCTTGATTATGTCAATGTCACACTTATCATTCTCAATGGATCAAAGGTGTCACACTACCAATTTCATCTCCACTCAAGAACCAGGTTTTCATGTAATTGCCACAGCTCTATGTTTCTCCATTATGGTTGCCAATGGACATATCGGGCGGTGTTATTCTTTGGTAATTTGAATTGCAAATGTCTTTAAATCAAATCTTATAAATATACCTGTTTGACAAATAAGTCTTTAAAATAAAAAGAGGACAAAAGGAATATTGATAAGTTTTCAAAAAAAAATAATGTCTTGATTTTATAGCTTAATATACATCTTACTTAGAAGCTATTAGAATTTTAATATAGTATGGTTTAGGATCAATATCAAATTTAATACTGATGACATGTTTAATTGAATGCTATTAGGAAGATGGAGGAACACAGTGGATGTTGCTGTAAAGACACTAAAGCCAGGTGCCATGACACCTGCCGATTTTCTTCAGGAGGCCAAACTTATGCACAAATTGCGACACCGTAAGCTGGTCCAGCTGCTGGCTGTTTGCTCCGCAACAGAGCCCCTGTGGATCATCACAGAGCTTATGGTCAATGGAGCGCTGCTCGACTATCTCAGGAAGGATGAGGGCAAACATATAGGATTTCCAATCCTAGTGGACATTTCTGCACAAGTAAGGCAGAAGACATGATATGATGATTAATAAATTACCTACTGCAGTGGATATTGTATACCCGAAAATGTTCCTTGCAGTTTTATAATAATTGTCACCTTTTTTGCCTTCTATATGAGGGCGAAGCTAGCATTATAGCATTGCATTTGTAAACAATATGATATACATTGTAATTGATGTGAAAGGCGAATTCAATATTGGGTGAAAAAGGATTTTAGTGTTGATAGGTGAAAATTTGATGCGGTGAAAATTTCCTGGTATACAGTAACGCTGTACAAGGGCCTTACACATAAGTTCTCCCATATTTTTTTGCCATCATGTTTTTTTCCAATAAAGCCTTTAATAGAATGGTAAAACATAATTTTAAGAATTTATCGATTAAATACTAGAAATAAAATTGGCTTGAGATTATTTTAAGTAATAACAAAAATTAGTCTACAAACCTAATTTGTTATAAAGCAGCATGATCAAGAAATAAAGGAGCACATGCTATCGGAACAAGCCTTCTGAGTCATAAATATAGGAATCCTGGGGCATGTAGATATTATATGTGATGTACTTACCAGTACCTTGATGAGCCCCAGTCATATTGTTTGTCATATTTGTCATGTACTGATGCCTTTTTTTCCCCAGATTGCTGATGGTATGGCGTACCTCGAGAGGGAAAACTTTGTTCACAGAGATCTACGAGCTGCCAATATTCTAGTGGGCGAGAGTAACGAAGTGAAAGTGGCCGACTTTGGACTTGCCAGGCTCATACAGGAAGATATCTATGAAGCTCAAGAACGTAAATAACTGATGACTTGTACCTTTAACATTTGTGTTCCTTATTTCATGTCGATCGTTTTATTCTCCCAAGCTCTATTGTTAACAGTGACGCACCTTGCATTATGGAAATATTTCAGGATAAACTGGCCTGAAGTGTGAGTCTTCAGGCAATCTTTCAAGTAAAATTTGAGCTGGATTTGTGTGCAACTTGTGTTTTGATTGGACACAAATGATAATCCAATCTGTGATAGAACAATTTGGCCATAAACAAATCTGATTTGTAGATAAATAGTTCTGTGTCATTTGTATCGTAATCAATCAGGACCTTTATTTGTCAGTTTCTTACAGGTGCTTTCTTACCTCAATTACCTTCAGAAGGCTTGACATGTGGAGATAGATACCTGTATTAAACAAGGTGTTCAATTTGTATTATAGTCATATTTTCATATGGAGTCAAACATATGGTTTGTACCAAGGCTTTTTTTGGACAAGTAAATTTGAAATACTTTAGGCAGATGGTGTTTTAGAAAAATGTTCAGTCTGTTTATACAATATCATGCAGTGTACTGACATTTTTGTACAATTGAGTCTTGGTTGTCAAGGCGTGGACAGACAAAGGACAATAAATCTCAGTTGTTCATTCTGAAAATTATATAGATATGTAATTATATCTTCAGGATGACAATTTACATAAAATAGTGAAGAAAAAACCCATTAACAGGTTTGAGTTTTCACTCTTGCCTTTAGCAAATTATCATTAAATAGATTGCAGTACAGTGGCATTTTCTACTTTGTCAACATTTTATATTATTGATTGCTTAAATATACTTAAGAACCATGTTTTTCTTCTATGCAGATACAAAGTTCCCCATCAAGTGGACCGCTCCAGAAGCTGCTTTTGACAGAAAGTTCAGCATCAAGTCTGATGTGTGGTCTTTTGGAGTCCTTCTTTACGAAATCCTCACATTTGGACGAGTGCCTTATCCAGGTAATGAAATCCATTGCTATTCAGTAGCAAAACCATGCTTAAAAGCTTGAAAAGGTTTTCATACACCAGTCAAAGTTTTTGGCGGCATGTTCTGTTATGGGAAGCATCTGTCCACATTTCGGTTTCCACAAGATATTGCTTTAAATATCATAAGATTTTAATGAAACACGGTAATTAAAGCATGTTCAATATACCAGTACAAGACTTGGTATATAAAGTTAGGAGATAAGAGTAGTCCCTGCGTAATCAATAAGCATTCTGTGAATGGATTAATCTGTTTTTCACACTTCAGTATCTACAGGATAACTTGCTAAAGTATCATTCGATTTTGAAGAATTTGATAAACATGACAATATACAAGCATATGACTAAGTTTGAAGATGAGCTAAATCTGTGAAATTTGCATGCTGTACTCTGATTGGTCAACAGTTTCTGCAAAATAAGTTAATCGAATATGACCATATTTTGAGTAAACTTGGTCAATATTCATATTTTTCCAAAACAAATACAAAGTTCTAGGTTGAAAAAATCTGTCTGTGGCATTGGATGGTCATATATTGTCCAAAATATTAAGTGAAACATAGGGGGTTACAGGGAGCAAATTTAATAGAGACCACAAGGTAAGTACAAAAATAGGGGGTCACAGTCCAGCACTCATAAAATGTTGGCTGTTTATTTTTTTAATAGAAATAGATTTTGTTTGCTAGAGATCACATTAATATGAGTGAGCAATAAGAGGTATTGTTTTAAAATTGCTTTGTTAGGAAACAGTCAGTTATTCGAGTCTCTTAATCCAGTGGTTGAAATCCCTTTTACTAATTTTATGAAAAAAAATCACAAGAAATTGCAAAGAATTACCTAGCTGCGGAAACCGTAGCTTCTAGGCCCGATGTCCGTTAACAATAAAACAAAAATGGGCCTAGAAGCTACGGTTCCCGCAGCTAAGAATTACCCAGAGAAAAAAAGTCAAATATTCAGATATAATTATAATATGTTGTAAGATTTATACTAGGTATTAATATATCATTATTACAGCCAAGTTTCTTCAATATGTAAATCAATATAAATGTACTTCTGTATTTTAGGAATGAATGGTCATGAAGTGCTGAGTAAAGTGGAGAAGGGCTACAGGATGCCTAAGATGACTGGGGGACCGGTGCCCTGCCCAGATCCTTACTACGAAATCATGCTCAGTTGCTGGAAGCGAAACCCGGAAACCAGACCCACTTTTGTGTATCTACAGGACTTCTTTGATAACTTCTTTGTATCAGCAGAAACGCCCTACAAGGAATCTGGAGATATGTAGATCACTTGAAAAGTCTGATCACAAAGAAAAAAACATACGCCATTATTGTGAACCAAGTTATTGCATTCCTTACAGCTGAGAAAGTGACACGAAAGAAAACAATCTAAGTCACAGTTTATATTTCCCATTATCTGATTGTGTTGAGTTCCCAGTATGTGGGGGAAATGCTTAAGTCATTGTGATATCTTACCAGGTTGTAGATCCTTTGGTATGTTGATAGGGTCAGCAGAACACACCCAAAAGTTCTTAAATCGTTTCTAGAGAAAAATGGTTGGAAGAAGTTTGTCAGAAAATTCAATTTGCAGTAGAAATAGTCTTTTTTTTTAAACCAACATATTAAACAGAAATAGCTTGGTATAAAAAAAAAGTCGAATCAAATTCAGATTTTAGATCAATTCATCTGTATATAAAGAACACATTTCATGATAAAACATTTGGTCCCAATGACGCTAAAGAGATTTTACAATGTACAAAATTTAACTGCACAGCAGTACTTGTGTTGTTCATACAGTAATATCTTCAACAGGCACGTTTTGACCATATCTGTTATTTGTAAGAACTCATTGACTCTAAAAGGTGGTTGTGCCACGGCTCCTGTAGTTTTGTCGCTATATCGATAAGTTCATGTTAAAAAATATGTACAACAACTGGAAAGTCTATTTAATTTTACTTTTTTTTTCAGTTAAAATTATTGAGATTTAATCTGCACGCATTATTTCTTTTTCTTAAGTTCCATTGAATAGTTTGCAATGTTAATTGAATTTAAGAAGAAATTTTGTAAAGGTTTACATAGTGAATTTATTCTGTGCTTCTATTGAAGACAAATTGTAAATTGACATTAACGAAATCAAGGATAACAGTCCTCACCTTGCAATATATAAAGTAGAACAAAGATTATCGTACATTTAATGTGTTGTTATGATGTGGACACACATAGGTGGAAGTGTGTTTTTGTGACATTTGAGAAATGTGAAGTTTTTTATAACAATATATATCGCATTAATGAGTTTTATACATCATCATGTATTATAAATATAGATCAGATTTGATTTCATTTTAACAGCTTTTTAATTTTGTACTATGATTCAGTCAAATTATCATATTCATATTGATATTCCTTAGTCTTTACACTCATGTGATCTTCTGAGTAATCAACTAACTGATCACAACACCACAGTCCATCAGTGTGATACACACGTTGCTCGTATCATTTTAATGGTATGACTTTGATATCTCACTAGAAACGATGGATGATGGCATGAGATTTGTTTTCCTCTAAATTCTGTGTATACATAAAGGAATAATAAGAATCTTACACTCTGTGTTTCCTCTGGAGCTGACATTGTCAGGCATATGACACTGTTCCTATTGCTGGTTGCATACATATTCATTTATTAATTAAGTGTACATTGCTCAATTTACTTTGAGCTTAAAAAAATCAAATCTGAAAAAGCAAAATACAATTATTATTTTTTTCCATAATGTCGTCTGTTCCTTCATTCAGCATTAAATAAGTTTGAAACAAGATCAAACCCGATAAAATACAGCACGTACTTGATACCATCATGTTCCAAAGAATCCTATTATGTGTATACTGCAATTCATTTTTAATAGTGAAATTTTCCATCAAGATTTTTTGTTTAGATTATTAGCAACGTATGAAATGTTTCAATGAAAATAACATTATAATTTGAGTACTGTACAACGAATTTACATGATAATTTTGACATAAAAAACTCTAGATTTTATTTTTGAATTTTAATCAACATTCCAACATTACATCTTACAGTTATTTATTAGATGTCCATTTCACTATGTAAATTCTTCACTTCTGCCATTTCGTTGTTGAAGAAGTTATGTTTGAACAAGTGCTTCCAGTATATTATTGTATTTCTGTAGTCAGTGTATTATGCAGAGTCACTGGTCATTAAGAATCTTATGCAAAGTTTTTTTCAATTGGTTATGTAGTCTTTTGTGTTTTGAATATTTTACATTCCAGTTTAAATATTCCTCAAGTTACTTTGTCATGGAGACTTAACAGATCGAAAACTTAAACTAGAATTCTTAAAAAGTATGTGAGTATATGCCCAGGTAGTCACTTTGTGTGATTGTCAGCACTTGATATTTATTTTGGAGAAACACAGTAGTGCAAAAGTAGTGCACAGTAGTTGTATTTACTGGTAACAAAGCATATTTTAGACAGAAAGTATATGCTGGTATCATTTCACTACAAACATTTCAATTTTGTACATATTATACACCTACACATGTACAATGATAATTTTATTGCAAACAAATCATGTAGATTCTCATTGCCAACTGTTTGCTGAGATTTTCTCTCTGACAAGAAATTTTTAGCGATTTACACTGAATTATTTTTGTTTACAGGTCACGTAGCGATAACACGGTTTAGTTTGCCGGTCAAAATATTTGTCTTATTTGTAGTTAAAATGTATTTCCTGTAGTGAATTGAGAAATGTTGGTTCATAATATTTTAATATTTGTTGCATTGGGTATTTCCAAGGTGATGTATAAAGCTAAAGGTTTCACTTCAAATCTTTTATATTTAAAGTGAATTTTTGGGAAAAAGATCAGTTTAACATTGAAATTTAAAGATTATACTTGAGAAATTTATTGAATTCAGGTGAATAAGGTTGAGAGAAATTTATTGAATTCAGGTGAATAAGGTTGATATATGTGACTTCAGATAAACTTTTGTGTCCCATTATACACAGATACTGTATATGCAAATTGCATTTACAAAATTTTATACACATCTTTAATATGTTTGGAAAAAATCCTATAAGATATTATGAAGTTTCTTTTAACTCATGCACCCGTAAAATTTCCTAATGAACTATTCCAACCTTTGATTTGGAAGAGTTCAAATGTGTCTTCAGGGGTGAATGAGTTAATGTAAATTCCTTTGTACAACATTGTGATTTAAGTTTGTACACTATATTGTTTAGGGCCATATCGTCTTTCACTTCTACACTTGCCCACTTGTTTACACGCCCCTTTGCCATTTGTATATATTATATGGACATTCCTAAATGATCTTTACTTTCACATATCATGGGCTGTTTAAGGACCAAGTGAATCCTTTCTTTATATTTATTTCCTAAAAACTAATTCTATGTATGTTGTGTGTTACTTACGAGATAAGTACATGTAATTATGATGTTTCATCCTCTATATAAATTCATCTGTTGCTTTTTTAAATATAAAAAATTATATACGAGAACACTCGATGTAATTGATTCATGTGATATATAAAATGCATGCACGTTTCATTATTTTAAAACCATGAGCAAATTGTTTGTGATGGAATTGCTTCTTTTAAGTGGTGGAAATAATTAATTTACTAAATAATAAATGCTGTAGATCACTGATATAAGCAAGCTGATCTACTCTCACACATTCCTCCGAATACAAAATACTGCATTAAATGCGAGCTTTGAAAAATCATACATGAAATATTATCTTGCAGGGGAAAAAAAGGATGAAAGATATATTCTCATTACGAATATACCCACATTTACAGATATTGATTAGCCTCATAAAAGCTTTGCTAATAGGTACTAATTTCCTTTCACTCTCAGCAATTTGTCCAAATTATTTTTGTACCATCTCTTTACCGATGGGGGGATATCTATGGTTATTGTTTCATAATGAGGTACACTGTGGTGCTAATGGGGAAGGAGATTAACCTAGTATGGTTTTAAAACTGATTTTGCAAAGGAGTGCTGAACTATCCCCTGGCAGAATAATATATATTTAAGGATCCCTGTCCAAATGCAGTTATTTTTCCTATACACAGTGACCTCCCCTTACCTTCCTTTTGTCTATAATTGCACAACAGTTCGTACACCCACAAACAATCTAGCTGTCACATCGTTATTATTTCATGCAACATTACATTTTGTATATGTCCATTTCACCCTTGATATTCATGAGAAAAGTCTAATAAGATAGCTTTTATCACTTGCTGTTCTCCCCTAAATGTTGGTTGACAGGTCTGTTTGAGAAACAGAACATCAAACTGCAGTTCCTTATAAATTATTATCAACTGGCTATTTGTACTTAATACTATTTATCCAAAATTAGATCAATTTAACAAAAAGAAAATACTGTCTGAAATATTTTCGTTTTGTCAATTTTTTGTATTTAATGATAACGAGTCCTGGTGATTCGAGGATTTTCCTGTAACCATAGCAACCAATTACGTGTTCATTCCAGGTCAGGGTTGTAAATAAAAAAAATACCAGATATCTTTTAGGATTAGTTGTCATGCAGCGTACATTTTGATTACAAGTCAAAACTTGAAATGATGTTGCTAATCAATAGGTTGCTAATCAGTAGGTTGAACGTAACTTTATTTTTGTATACAATATATTATATAATTAAAAAGTTTTATATGGTGTTTGTGTATTTGTAAATTCTCGGATAATCCGCCATTTGTAAATACAGGTAACAAATAATAAAGGAATATTATGGTTTATGTTGTGTTTATTGAGCCTTATGATCACCATTACCCCTTGATGTAAGTCAAAATCACGCTAATTTTCTATTGCAAAAATACTGTGGAACCCTGTTAATCCAGCCACTTCAGGCACTTGTATCACAAATAACTTCAGTAAAACCTCAATATAATGCCACTTGTTTATTTTGAAATTTGCCACTTCGTTTACCGCCTACATATACATTTCATTGTCCCTAGCCTGTTGCTCGTTTTCTAAAGGATTCCTTTATATGTTTAGCTCAATTCATCACCAAACCTCTTTATAATGCCAAATTTTCTCCAAATTTATTCTACAACAAACGTATATGTGTATTAGTTATCAATGTGATAACGGTCAGTACCAGATAATTGTAACTTCCAGGGTCCACGTAAACACAATTTACACCTGTTTCTACTGTGACAAATGACACTTGCAATTTTTACACTTAATTGACCAATCAGAATGCATTGTTTAGTGCAGAAAATATTTTAAAACGACCATCGACAATTATGACCTCACAATAGCTTGATTCTTCCTTTCTTTAGATTGCAAAACTGTTCATCAAGAAACCAGGATTATATATCAAACTTGGTATTAAAATAGTACCACTGACACTTTCTCAGGCGATGTTCAGCAAACATGTGGTACTAATGAACTGGTACACTTGTACTTTCCAATATAGCATTTTGCATGCCATAAAACATGATAATCAATTACCTCAGATTTAATTCACAATGATAAACATTAACGATTAATTACCTATCACTATTAAAAAACATTTTACATGTATTTTCATACATCTTATTTGCTAAATCGTTGATGTCTTCATTTCTTGCTGCAGCCATTACCTCCAAGACTTGTCTGAAAAATTAAAAAAAAAAACAAGAAATCAGGTGTTTTGTAAGAATACACACACTTCTGTGATGTTGGGAGATTTTGTGGTGGTAAAGGGGTAATATCTGAAGTGTAAATGTGGCCAACAACTTAACATCCACATTATGTTAATTGAAATATGGTATACGAAATGAGTACCCGGGTATAAATGTAAAAACAAGATCACTTTCTGATTATTGTCTATGGTTTCAAGTATTTAGCTTGACATCAAATGATGATGGTGAAAACATTCTTTGTTGTAAATTTCAATGTACACTATATAATAATATACATTTGATATAGCCCCCTATCTAGCAAGAATACGCCACTCTAAAGCGCTTTACAGTACATAGACATATAATTCATAAAATCAACACAATCAGAATATATATACATTGATTAATACAATCTTTTTTGAGGAATTTGCAGGAGCTGCCCTATCAGGCGCTAACTTCTAGTCCTATGCCACCTGGCTAATATCTCCCCATGTGTGTATGCCTGCGTGTGTGCTGGAGATGTATTGTGTTGTGTGTTACCTGGTAATATATGTGAGAACAAAGATTGATGCATCAGTCACCATAGTGTAAGTTTTTCATAAACTCTGAAAACGATTTTATATACTGTATGTGTGTGTTGGGTACATACAATAGTACCATATACTCATCAAAATTGTTTATTTATCTTAATTGATGTATATACAAATGACATCTTACATGATATGAACAGGTTCGTTTCGACTTTTGATGCACACTCCCTTTTCCCATTTCTCTTTCTTTTTGGATGGAAATGTTGTTTTGATGAACTTTGACCCTACATGGGTAGGACGGATATCACACCAGGGAGCATCTGAAAAATAAAATACATACCTAACTGACCACTTCCTGTGTAAACAAGGCAAGCAAACTGTTAGAGACCATCTGTCTGTAACCATTAAGACAAACAAGTTTCTGTTTATATAGTGTAACATCCCCCGTGTACAGATTTCTCATATGTTGCTGACATTAAGTAGAATCAAAAAAGGTGATAATGCTGTGAATCGTGAATGATAGCAAACTTGATACTAAACACTTGAGTATATGCCGACACAACAAAATGATTTATTAATTAGTTTTCTGAAATCCATCTGTTCCAGATCAGCTTTACAGGTGCCTGAAAAGGTCAGACATGATGACTGTTTGTAGTTTTATGTTGATGTGACCACGTACACAGATTGATTGATAACATAACAATGGAGGCCAAGAGACTGTGTACTATATATATATTATGAAGGGACAAAGACTTTAGTTTAACAAACTACCACACAGACCTGTTTCTATCATTAATCTGTTGGACGGGATGGTGCACATCACATCAACATTTTCTTGTGTCTTCAGAGAACTGTTGACAAAAGCAGTACAATCATAGGTAATAATTATAATAGTGATGAAAGGGGCATAGCAAACCATTCTGGCACAAATAATATGGCACTCGCTCTACTGTGCTGAAAAATCTCCTTTTAAAAGTGTGATTTTTATCAGTTACTGCTACCAAATACATTGAATATAAACACGTCCATTTAACAATTTTTATAGCTTTAACCTTTAGAAACTACTATTTAAACCTTCTATTTTATTATTAGTTAGATGTACAGGAGAGCAGGTAATAAAAGTTCACACTCCCTGTAACCTTTCAAACATTACCCATAAACTAACTGATGTAAATGTGGGGCATTGGCATTGTAAATGTGGGGCATTGGCATTGTAAATGTGGGGCATTGGCATTGTAAATGTGGGGCATTG
>NW_018480076.1:108354-138943 GCF_002113885.1 Mizuhopecten yessoensis | reverse complement strand
GGGCATTGGCATTGTAAATGTGGGGCATTAGCATTGTAAATGTGGGGCATTGGCATTGTAAATGTTGGGCATTGTAAATTGTAAATGTGGGGCATTGTCATTGTAAATGAGGGGCATTGACATTGTAAATGAGGGGCATTGGCATTTTAAATGTGGGGCATTAGCATTGTAAATGTGGGGCATTGGCATTGTAAATGTTGGGCATTGGCATTGTAAATGTTGGGCATTGGCATTGTAAATGTTGGGCATTGTAAATTGTAAATGAGGGGCATTGGCATTATAAATGTGGGGCATTGGCATTGTAAATGTTGGGCATTGGCATTGTAAATGTGGGGCATTAGCATTGTAAATGTTGGGCATTGTAAATTGTAAATGTGGGGCATTGGCATTGTAAATGCGGGGCATTGTAAACTGTAAATGTGGGGCATTTACATCAGTTAGTATAAGGGTAATGTTTGAAAGGTTACAGGGAGTATGAACTTTCATTTATAGAACCCCACCAAAACAAACAGTATAACGGAAAAGCTCTGACATCACACATTACAGAATATCAGTATACCCTTCACTTACCAGCCGTTAATACCTATAAACAGGTCCTGCCCTACAATCTCTGCTGCCTCCTCCTTTGATCCAGTAAATGAATGGACCTGGAAAAAATCATTAAGGTTATTTACAGCAGTTAAAGTCAGTCAAATAAACAGCAGTTTTGCTAAAACTTGTTGTCTTTTCCAAATATTTACAAAATGGCCATATTAATCAAACAAAAGCAGAATTTTGTTTACCAATAATTTATTAAATCGAAAGTGGTTCTTTGATCAGAATAACAGATAATACCAGTACGGTATAATTTGAGAACATGTGAAAGATTTTCAAATAAGTTTTATAAAATGCTTTTAACACATATTTAAATGTGTATCCTGATAAATATCCATTGCATTTGTGTCAAAAAGAGCAGACTTTCTACCATAAATTGCTACTAATTTGTAATTAAGAGAAAACCCACCACTCCTCCTGAAATGCGCTCCCTGTTTCTCTTGATGATGTCTATGAACTCTCTATGTGCATTCCTTGAGTGTAGAAATAAAGGCAACTTTGTCTTCTCGGCCAAATCCATCTGCTTTTCAAAATACCTGGTAATATATTAATAAAGGATTACATATCACACCTGTACCGACTAACGATTCTATAATATACACATGCTTTTGTGTGTCCAGAACCTCAGTGATTAATACATACTGTAAACAGTCCTATCTACAGTACATGGTAATATTACTTGGTTCTGACAGCCAAAACATACCGATACAGTAAAAATTAATTTTAGTGAAGCCACAGGAATCCTGAATAAATGTAAGAAGTGTTTTTCATAAAGATATACAAATGATCCGTGTTTCCAATAATCTTATATCTACCTATTAGTTTTGGTGCAAAACATACAACTGTTTGTGTCAATTTGGAACAAACACTTGTGAAGTAAGAATATATTAGTTAAACCTATTAATCAAACCTATGTAAATACAAATGTCAACTGTTAAAAAGAAAAAGAAAACTCACTTTATTTGGGTATCCTTAGGACAAAAATGGAGTCGGTCAAAATCTTCAAATAATTAAAAAAAAATGATAAATTTTGTTCACAAAAATATTAACTGAAAATATAAAAAAAAATCTGGTAATTCTATTTTTTATGAATATGATAAATCATCTTTGCTTAATTCCATGTTTCCATCATAAATGTAGAAATTCCCTTGTATACATAAACTGTACTTATGTATGTTAATCATCCTACACTTCCTGAACAGAAACTTATGATCATACAGACATTATAAGAGTAGCATTAAAATGTCACATCAAACCTAATAAGATATATGATTACAAAACCAGTCGTCAAAGCATACAATATTGACCATATCCATAACACCTTGAAGAAGTGGTAAAGCAATAAAGAGTTCACCCTACAGCCTACAGGTGAATTAGTGTATAGGGCCTGCCACACGGGACCTTGTGTTTTACCTTATCAGTGATGTTGCTCTTTGAGAACTCCATCTACCCCAGGACTTAGCCATTTACAGTAAAGACATCAACACCCTAGGAGTGTATAATGGACACCTATGTCTGCAGGGCATATAACCATGTGTCGAGTCACTCAGGAACATCATGGAGTTATCACACCATCAAGACATAACCTGTATGACAAAGCCAGCTTACACACTAGATGGTTAGATATAGTCGGTGCCTTTGTCCCAGGTCCATACAAGCAGGGATTTTCACTATCGATAATATGATCAGAAACTTGAAATCATCTGACAGGCGTTGTTTCAATATCTATCTGACAGAATTTAAAGTTAATTGGTACAAAGTGACCTGTGGCTGAGGGATAGCAATTGGTCAGTCTTGTGTTCACGGAAGTAAAATATATCCTGTAACGAAACAGTTAATAATTTTCAATGTTATGAAATTATGACCCAAAATGTAAGGAAGTTAATTAACTACAGATACAAGCAGTTCCGGCTTGTTTGGTCAAAAGGTTTATACTGTATTCATGTAATTCAGGATTGATACATATTACTGATCTTTTTATTGTGGCTATCTATACTTCCCTCAAAATAAAATGTGTGTTGCTATGTTATACCATACGTGTATATGTCCAGCATTACATGAGTGTTTTAAATGTCAGTAGAATCACTAGGGGTGGGGTGAGTTTTTTCGTGGATAAATACTGTAATAGTTTTACATATCAAGATTTCTTACATAGCCATGATGAAAACATACAAACAGATTTTATATGTGACATACCTAGTCCCAGCTCTCCAATGGCTACCACACGATCCTTGTTGTCCGTTGCCAAGGTCAAAAGGTCATCTAAGTACTTCTGAGGGTCGGTACCTTTATCAAAGTCACCACACCTAGTCGGATGGCACCCAACTGTCGAGTACAGGGTCTCTGTAAAATTAATGGTACACACCCTGTAGTAAAACAGAATTAGTGTATTCGCAAACAGCACTTTGTGTAAATTAGTAAACAATGTACGGTACAACATTTTTGTAATCAGTAAGTTACAGAATTGGTCAGAGTTCTCAATAATACAGTATTTTACAGGACTACTGTTACAGGACAAGTCCTATGTAACACAGTAAGTTACAGAATTGGTCCAAGCTCTCAATGATACAGTATTTTACAGGACTACTGTTACAGGACAAGTCCTATGTAACACAGTAAGTTACAGAATTTGTCCAAGCTCTCAATAATACAGTATTTTACAGGACTACTGTTACTGGACAAGTCCTATGTAACACAGTAAGTTAAATAGTACAAGCTCTCTGGTATACAGTAAGTTATATAATATTATTACAAATCATAGAATACGCCGATTGTAATACGGTTAATTGTGGATTAAGCTCTCTGTACAGTAATACAGTAAGAAACAAGCCCTAGATGATAGAGTAAACCATAGTAGGAAAAGCAATAAGTAATACACTTTGTTATGGGACAAGCTCTCAGTAATCCAGCATACCGTTTAGTAATAGCTCAAGTTTCAGTAATACACTTTGTTATGGGACAGTCTCTCAGTAATATAGCATACCGTTAAGTAATAGCTCAAGTTTCAGTAATACACTATGTTATGGGACAAGCTCTCAGTAATCCAGCATACTGTTAAGTAATAGCTCAAGTTTCAGTAATACACTTTGTTATGGGACAGTCTCTCAGTAATCCAGCATACCGTTAAGTAATAGCACAAGTTTCAGTATTACACTATGTTATGGGACAGTCTCTCAGTAATTGTTTTTCATGGGACAAGCTCTTGGTGATACAGTTTATCATTAGACAAGCTCTCAGTAAAAGAGTATGTTATGGCCTATAGGACAAGCTGTCAGTAATACAAAAGATTATGGGAGAATTTCTCAACACCAGGTTCCAGTAATACAGATATTATGGAAAATCTCTATGTTAAACAATAAGTTACATGTGGTAATACATCCGGAGCTCCAATCGTATAAAATGCTTTATGCATGGGACATGGTAGAAAGTTTTCATAAGTCACTTTAATTCTGTAATTCTACATCAAAACCATATTTACCGTGTGATTTACATAGCTTCAGAGCCTCCTTTGAGTCCTCCAAACTTCCACCAGTGATCATCATCTGTAAAAGACACCAGATATGTTTATGATATCAAAAAGACATGTACCTTCTGTTATAATGATAAAAGACAGTTAATTAAAACGGACAAACTTAATTACTATTTGATAATCAGGTAGATTCCTTTCCATGTTTAGATTAACCAATTATACCTTCAATTTACACAATATCATTTATATATTTTTTAACAAAAATTATTCTAAAAGAACTTGTGTCAATCTATTACATGTTAGTAAATTAATGTAACAGTTAAGGTATATGAGGGGCAAATACTGTCTAATTACTGGTAAGATAGCTTTTTCAGCGATGCTGTATGACCTGGGGACTTGCTCAAAAGTTCAGCAACATCGAGCGTGGTCAGTAGTTGGATGGGTGACCGCCTGCACGTTACATTTGGCGGCAGCGGAGTGACTTTGTGATCATGTAAGACAAGTTCACGGTGGTTAGGGAAGGTGCATGATATAGTGAGTTGAGGGAGGACCTACAGGATTCCCCAGGCCAAGTCTCGGGACAAGACTTCTCGGAGGGGAGAATAGTGAAACAGCTAAGGTAATTATGAGGGGAAAATACTGCCTCACTGGTAAGCTAGTTTTTCCAGTGATGCGGTATAAGCTGGGGACCCGCTCACTAGTTCAGCAATGTCGAGCGTGGTCAGTAGTTGGATGGGTGACCGCCCCCACGTTACATTACCTTTTCCATGCCATATTCAAATGCTCTGCTCAGGACATCCATAAAGTCATCTATAAAGAAGAAGAATTGATAAGTAGTGTATACATATAATATATACTTCACACTTATGGTTATAAAAGCATATTTGAAAGAACGAACTGACAAGAGTTAAACACAAATACCGGTACCCCACACCACTTTATGATGGAACATGAAGATAACTTAGGTAGAATAAAAATTGTACTGGTAAATAAAATTCAATAAATATATTTATGCTCATAAATGATTTAATTTTCTGATAAGAATGTTCAGTCAATATTCTTGAACACTTTTATACATATGACATTGACAACTTAAGATTCATTTACCTTCATGTTTTCTAGATCCATGATAAATTCCTCTGAAAACAGGATCTGAAACAGAAAGACATGACCAGTATGTTTTTACTATGTATGTAAAACACCCTTGTAAATTGGACTGCATTCAAGGTTTTCGGGTGATATAATCTTTATGGTAATTAATTAAATAAATCATCAATAAGACTGATATATTTTCCAAAACACTATTTTTGAAAAACAAAAAGTCATATTACTTGACTGTTAGCACATAGGAGGTCCAAAGTTTAATACCTTTCTGGCTGAGCATTTTACTCGACAAATATCCTATATCCTAATTCCTTCTTTTACATCAATTAGGAAATTCAATTTTTACATTATCTTTGTGCATAAGAAAATCTTACCTGTTAAATTAACACCAATATCTGCAAAAGAAATGTACTCATATGAATTTAAAACAACTATAGAGCGATATCTTATTATGAAATAGTTATTGGTACATGTATAGATTAAAGTTTAAGTTAAATTAAAACTGCTACGAGGCAATACATTGATCAAAGTGGTAGATCCACACGGATGTCATTGCTTCAGGAAAACCCCGAGGCTTAAACAGTTAAAGTGTTATAAATAGTGACTGACAGAACAGTTCCAACACTTATTACCAATTCGCCCAGAATGGTGTCTGGAAGATAACATTTTTACCATTTCGTTTAAACTCTTACCGATAAATTTGAATGCTGATTTCGCTGCAGTAGCCATTTTTATGTACTGTCTGTTTGCTGGCTTCTTGGATTTTGGGAGGAAAATCTTTAGTGTGAAAGTGTACTGAAATATGCCTATTATTTTATGCGACTTAGTGGGTTTACGTCTTAGTAATTTGATTGTAAAATATATGTACGGAATGAATATTATAGTAATGCCCCCAATAAGCTATAACTATTGCACCAATACCATATGTTAATGCAGCTAACACAAAATCATTTCACAAGTGGATGACATCTCGACTATTTACAGAACGTGTGTTGCCCATGACAAGGGAGGTTACTCTAATATATTTTATAATCCTAGGTAGCAACCCAGTATTATATCGGCCATATGTTCATAATAATCTGTTTTGTTTCCCCCTATCATTTTCATTCCCTATATGCCATTGGCATTTAGGTGCATAACAAGATGTTATGATAATATATGGTATGTGATATATTTTGTGCCACTTGTTAGGCCCTCGGTTTATTTTCACACCTTCACGGTTGGTGACTCCAGAAAAAAAATTGAGGACATTGTGATTTTATGTGACGTCTGGCATGCTGCGATACTATTTATCTAAACGAAAGTTACTCGCCTGAAATTATTATGTCATATTATTTTTAATATAAGTAGGAATCTGAGATGTAATCCCTAAAATCTACTTTATTATCTAAATGTGTACAGTACAGATACCGGACCGGTCCCTCGACAGGAAACGATAAGAACGTCTCCCTTGTGACGTCACAAGTAGCGGGGTATTTGCAAACACGAAATATTGCAAGCAGGTGGGTGTTTCACTTGGTATTTTACATTTTATCCGATAAAGGGTTATTTTAAAGAAATATCTCGTAAATATAGATACCGTTTGTATATGGGGAGAATCTTGAGTAAAATGCGTGTTTAATTTTATCGTTACTTCACATTATATTTGCAGGAGCCATTTCAAAACAAACGACAATGAAGAAAGATGGCTCATCACTGGTCAGAAGACAACTGGATTTCCGTGAGAAAATATTGACAAAAACAACATTTTATATCGATATCAGAGAAGACGATTTAAAGAAACGAATATCACGCAGAATCCGGGACCTTGGAGGACAAGTCGAAGGTTTTCTTTCCAAAGATGTCCATATTTTATTGACTGATTCAAACAACACATCCCAGAAAATTGGTCCAAGTGCATCACTGACGCCAAGTCCAGATCCAGAAACCAAAATTACCGTTCCACTCAGTAGAGGTGAGCATATGAAATTAAACCTCTGGAATACTTATTTCAAAAATCAAAAAGCCATACATGTAAAGTTTAATTAGTTTTTCTTGATGGGTGGCTGCACAAGAATATGAAATGGTATTGGTATATATATCACTAGGGACATCGCTGGGGAGTAGGACTGTTAAAAACAACAACACGTTTTTATAGTACTCGAAAGCGATCTCTCTGTGTAATTGTGTTATATACATTGTTGTTACACTCATAAAGTTTCAGATTGCTGTGGTAGGTGGGACACCCTGGGCATTGCATGAATAACAAACCCTCCCTGCAGATATACAGGTCTCTTTTTCTGGCTGAATAGAACTTTAATTCTCGAGAGAGTGCTTACATAGATATTGAGGGCGCTATATATATGAGTGTAAGAGAAGTGCATTGATTATAGGTTGCTTTACAGCTGAAGGGAATTTCTCTTTAGCTCAGCGGTAGAGCACCGGGCTTGAGAGCCAAGGGTTGCTGGTTCAAACCCCACCAATGGCACTATCTTTATCACTATATTCTCATTTTTTCACTCTTAGTTTAAAGCACAAACATGTGATGAAATTCAATTTTCAAATTTCATTGGTCATCGAATAGTGAGATACAGAGTCTGGATGATTCTGTGATTGACGAGTCTGAAGAATAAAAGAATAACTGAATAAAATAAGCTAATACATTTCTCTCTCTTATATTTTTATATAATTATGATACATTAAACAGGCTTAGTAGGTAAGCAGCTCTCTTAACTTTCCAAGATGGTCTGGAAAATCAAGATACACCCTATTTTAGCTATAAAATATTTCAACTAACACAGATAAATTGGAATGAAAGTACATTGCTGTTAAAATAAGTGTCAACATGCAGAGTCCCCAACCTATTAAAATGCATTTCATGAAATCATGAAGGGATTACATGTAAATAAAAACCATTAATGGATCTAGAGGTATTTTCTGCACTTAAAATCACACACACACACAACCAAACCCTATCCCCCAGCCCTTTGTCATATTGTCTCCTCCCTTTTAGCCCACCAATGCCATTATGGCACCACCATCAATTGGTAGACTGTTTAAATCACCATCATCTACAATCGGTCAACCAACCATTCATCCTTAAACAATCCTTGTTAACACTATTATTCAGGAATTGTTTGACAGATCTTTCTCGAATTTCATATATATATGTAGAATACCAACTGTGTCTTATTGAGACTGATCAGATACACAAGATGGCTGCCTGGCAGCCATCTTGGATTTTGACAGTGAATATTGTTATTTTACATTGCTATTTGTTTAGAAGTACCAGACAGATAATCTCAAGTTTTATAAGTAGGGTCCTCATCATGAATGGTTTGAAGATATTTACATCAGATAAACAAGATGGCTGCCTAATTAAGTAGTCCACTTCCTCATATGCATCAACAACTTCCCCAAGTTCAAGTTCAAGTTCAAGATATTTTTATTAAATATTTCAAGGCCATCTAGCCCATAGTACAATTTGCACAGTACATAATAACCATATTCACACAATTTTTACATCAAAAGCAATTTCTGCAGAGTACCTTATAACGTACAATTTACTAATATATAGCACTGACTTCCGATTTAATAATACTAAATTTGTGATGTCACAGATATAATATAATTTGATCTTGCTTCAAAAGCTAAATATACAAATTTAGCAACATTTCTTAATTTATCTTCATTTCCAGTTATTAACATATATTTTGCTTCAACATAGTTTTCCAATGCACACATTTGTCTTATATGTTCATATAATGGACAGTGTAATAAAAAATGATATTCATCTTCAATGAGTCTTGTATTGTTTGTATATAAACAGTAATTACATAATCTTTCTTCCCTTGGAATTTTTAGTTCACGACCTTTTTCAATAAATAATTCATGACTGGATACACGCAGCCTGGTTAGAGCAATTTTATGAGACTTATTTGTAATACAATATAAGTATCGTTCGGGTTCAATTAAAGTTTTGACATCCGAGTAAAAATTCAGTTTATTAGAGTTATTTATTCCAAAATCCCATTCTTGCATACAAGTGTCTTTTACTCTTTGGGTAAACAGTCTCATAAAACTATTTACATCGCCAACTTCATGATATATCCATACATAATGAAATCCATATTTGTACAATAGATCTCTAATATTTGTAGCCCAAGTTACTCTTCCAGCATTGTGTAAATTTACTAACATATCATAGCACCTTCGTGGATATCTAGAGGAGTCCATACTTAAAATATTAAACCAATACTTTATACACTTTTTATAATAAACAACACACATGGGATGTCTCCCTAATTCACCCAGAACAGCCAAGTTTGAAGTTGATTGCTTTACTCTCAATAGTCTTTTAACAAACTTTGTTTGTACAATTTCTATGCCGGGACTGTAACAATAGCCCCATATTTCAGCACCATATGTTATTACAGGAGTTACCATATGATCAAAAAGATACAATGCCTGCGAACATCCTAAATCATAAGTATTTATGAATCTAAATAAAGTAAACAAAGCTTTCTCTGCTGAAATAACAAGTGCTTCCTTAGTTTTATTCCACTTAAGAAAACAAGTAAAGTACATACCAAGGTATTTGTACATTTGTACCACTTCTATTCTTTCTCTGTTGAAAAACCATTTTTCATTTTTCTTCAAAATTCCTCCTCGTCTAAAAACCATTACCTTAGTTTTGGTAAGATTTACCATCATACCATACATTTTACAAAAGGATTCAATAATTCCTATTTGTTTTTGTAAATTTACAACAGTATCCGCCATGTTTGCCATATCATCAGCAAATAGTAACTGCATGACATTGGGTAATTCAGCATCTACAAAAATTCCTTGGCAGTTTGCTTCATTCATTTGTTCTATAACCTCATTTAAAAATATTACAAACAGGAAGGGACTTAACATACAGCCCTGTTTCGTTCCGACATTACACTCAAAATATTGAGACAATCCATCTGTTGTGTTAATACACGACTTCATATTTGAATACATAGATTTCAATATCTTAATCACTTTATGACTAACATTGTTTTTTATTAAGGTATATAGTAGAAGTGGGTGCTGTACACAGTCAAAAGCTTTGGAGAAATCAACAAAAATACAATACATCCTACCTTTCTTTTTACTGAGATATTTCTGCACCAAAGCTTGTAAAGAAAAACAGTGATCCATGGTTGAATATCCAGTTCTATAACCAGCCTGTTCCTCGTGAAATTTTTGTTCTATTTCTGCCCAGAAAATTAAACGATTATTTAAAATTTTTGTAAATATTTTCCCCATAACATTTAAGAGCGAAATACCTCTGTAATTGTCTGGTAAATTTACATCACCCTTTTTGTGAATAGGATGTATAATTGCCTTACACCAGTCAATAGGGAAAACCCCACACTCCAATATTTTGTTAAACAAACCACAGAGACACTTAAGTACATCATCAGTTCCATATTTAAAAAGTTCAATCACTAAACCATCTTCACCAGGAGCTTTATTTAATTTGAATTGGTGAATGGCTCTCTTTATTTCTTCTAGTTCTATGTCAGTATCTAGTAATTCGTTGTAAGTATGAGTTTCTGCACTGAAATGTTCATCTAATGTGTCATGTACATTTTGCATAAAAGTTTCTTCCACAGTAAATTTTGCTGAATTTAATAAGTTTTTAAAGTAATTAAACCACTGTCCTCCTGTTATTGAGTTATTATTATTTGTACTCTTAAAGCTTTTTAGCTTTTTCCACATATCATTTGGGTCCTTTAGAGAAAGCACTTCCTCCGCTTGGTTATTTTTGACCCGTGTCTGTTTTACTTTGCACACTCCCTTGAATCTTTTCTTCGCACTTTGGTACCGTCGTAGATCATCATCCAAGTTGGACCTCCTAAATACATTTAATAGTTCATATTTCTCTTTTTTCAAATATTCACACTCATTTTCCCACCATTTCGGTTGAGTATTAAGTCTGTAAGTTTTTCTCTGCATACATTTGGCAGCATGAGATACAATTTCACATAATGTTGTCGTTGCACTATTTATATTATTACGTAGGTTCTCCCAAAATTTGGAAAAGAATTCCTTAGAAAGCTCACTTTCTAGATTTATAACAAATTTATCCTTACATGCCTCATTCCATTTAAAACGCTTTCTTTCCGTAAATGAATGATCAATATGTTGTGCATCAATTAAAGAGCTACCTACACTCCACACTAACGGAAAGTGGTCTGATATGTCCCACGTTTCCACTATCATATTTGAAATATTTTCAAAAATATATGATGAAACAATTACATAGTCAATTACACTTTTCCCAAGATGGGATATAAATGTATACTCTCCAGAGTTATCTCCCATTGTACGTCCATTTAAAATATGAGTATCTAACTTATTACATAACTCAATAAGCGATTTACCATAAGTATTTGTGTTTAAATCCTTAGATAATCTTATCTTGCTAAATGGAATATCTTCTACATTTTCTCCCAAAGGGAGATATTTCTCACTTTCTCCAAAATCTTGCATTTCACCAGTTCTTGCATTAAAATCACCACACAATATAATCTGTACATCATCTTCTATATTATCTAGTATATCAATTATTTCTTCTTCAAGGATTGCTATACCATTTTGTTCTTTTTCTGTATAAAAACTTGAACCACTTGGAGGTATATATACTGAACATACCAGTACATCTTTTTCAAATCCAAACATTTCCTTGTCAAAAAGTATACTTACACACATCTTATATTTATCATGAACAGACTTAATAAATTTGTCCATGGATTTTTTAATAAATACGCTTATACCATGTGGAGTAGCTCCATACTTGGATTTCTTTTCACCATAGTTACAAAAAATATTAAATTGAGCAAAAATACCCTCACAATCTTCCTTGCAATTTGCCCATGTTTCACATAAGGAGATATAATCAAAGTTCATCAACTTATTTACAATATCAGTTCTGATTCTCAAATTGTTCAATCCACTAATGTTCCAAGAACAAAATTTTAGTTCTTTGTGGTGCCGCGTAGTTATACTTTGGCTACGGCCATCCCGTCATCCTCCAAAACTTGAGTTCCCGTCATTTTGTCTGCGATCGGTTACAAGATATACTTCGCTTACACAGGTGTCATATTTATAAATATTTCTCCCAGCTGTAACTTTATCATAATTTAAAAACACTTTCTTTCCAGGATTTTCAGTCTTTATGCTGGGTATCGCGTCCAGTAGTTCCTTTCTAATATTTCTCAGTTCCTGGCTGTAGTCTTCCGAAACCCTAGTTTTCCCTTTATAACCACTGTCTTTCGATAGTTTTTCTTTCACCGCGTTTTTTACCCTCTGTTTATGTTTCCACCTTCCGAACTTTACTATTATTCCTCTTGCCTTACTATTTGGTTCTACTTTCTTCCTACCCAGTCTGTGTGCCCGTTCTATCTCTATTTCTCTATCATCACCAGCATCCTCTAGACCTAGCGTTTCAACCATACAATCGCGCACTTTCTTTTCACATTTTTCCCAGGTCTCAAACTCATCGTCCTCATCCAGGCCCCAAAAAATCATGTTATCTCTCCGACCCTGGTCTTCTAACACCCTAACTTTTGTTCTAAGATCGTCATTTTCCCATCTTAGATTGTCCATCTCAACTTTTAAGCTGTCTCTTGTTTCATGTATCTCCTGTTGTAACATTTTTGTAGAGTCGGCTATTTGTTTCGACAGTCTCTCAAACATTTCACCTACGTTTGTTGTCTCCCTGTCCCGATCCCGATCTCCAGATCTCAAGGTCATATCGCCACCTTCTGACCCTAGCCTGGTCTGTCTTCTGTCCTGGTCGGCCCTATGTTGTTGACCTCTGCTTTGTCCACCCCGAGAATGTGGTCCTGGATTTGTCTCTACCCCCGCCATCACCAGCAACATCGCCACAACTTCCCCAAATACATATCACACAGTACACTAAGACTTTTTGCAGACGACAGCATACTATACAAAACAATCAACAACAAAGACGACACGACAAAACTACAAGCAGATTTAGATGCAGCTAGTAAATGGGAAGAGGACTTCCTGCAGGCTCATGAAATTAAACAAATATCTAGGCATCACACTTCAAAACTGCTTAAAATGGGACAAACACATTAACAACATCACATCAAATGCAAATAAATCACTAGGCTTTCTGAAACGCAACCTAAAAATAAATTCACCACACATAAAAGAACATATATTACAAGGTCATTGTAAGACCAAAACTTGAATACTGCTTTTCAATTTTGGACCCACATTATACAAATAACATAAATCAATTAGAAAAAGTACAACGAAGAGCAGCATGATATGTCCTAAACAAATACCATAACACAAGCTCCGTCATAGACATGATACATAACTTGCAATGGCCAACATTACACACCTGCAGAACAAGAACACGTACTATTCTTCTCTACAAAATAATACATCAACAAGTAGCAATACACACTAACAATCTCATCCCCGCAGACACCAGAACACGTCAAGGACACGACCTTAGTTACAGACATATCTACACACCCAAAGACACATACAGACACTCATTCTTTCCATACACCATAACACAGTGGAACCTCCTACCCAAAACAATAATCCAATCAGAAACAATAGCAGAATTCAGGACATGCACCACATATAACATAATCGAACATATACACAAATCCTACAACATAACTAACACTCACTGCTTTTAACCTGTTTTTATCCTATATCAAATAACAAAAATATAATAAAAAATCACTACATAATAATAAAAGCACTCAGCACAAGACCGACTTCCGTAATCGTCGGTATCGACGGAGGAAGTTTAAAAGATGAAGATGAAGTTTGCAAGCTACTATTTTCTGTTTTGGCTTTTGTCAATAGGTTCCTTTCTCAATTTTCATACAATGTATGAACATTCCTCTTAGTCTTTGTGGTGCATGTCCAATTTTGGAACTAGTACTGATGACTGTTATTACTCAGTAAGTAAATGAAAACTTATCCCCCTCTTTCATAAGAGGCTCTTCCTGTTCCATAATTTTGTATATACATATATATGTATTTCATTTTAGCTTCAGGCATTTTGTTTAGAATAAAAATATGATTGTATGAAATCAGAAAACTCTGTTGTTAGTTGTAACACATACAGTACATTACTCTAATTGCTAACAAACAGCTCAACCATAACCTCATTTTGAAAGGAAAATAAAGTTTTGCTTGAAAGTAATCATAAGATGCATTGGCATGACATAACTTGACATGATTCAATCCAACAGATAAGGTCAAACTTACATTCTGTATAGGACCAACAGAGATCTTGAATGGAATTCTTGGATCTAAGGAGTTCTAAAGGGAAACTAACATGATCTTTAACGATGAAAAGTCAGATGCTATAATATATAGGTACATATATCAAAGGATGAACAAAATAATTGTTTTTCTGTTTTTAATTTTGCAGGTAAAGCACTGTTGCTGAAAGCTACAAAGCAGTCCTCCTCCTGTCAGCAGTCAGCGCAGGGAGCAGACATCGTCCAGAACGCCCTCAATCTAGGTGTGAAAGTAGAGAAGGCCAAAGACTTTCTGAAATCTACACACAAATACGCTCAGAAACTGAAGCAGGTTAAGGCCCTGCAGTCAGATAGTATTGATGGAATCACACCACTGCAGTGGAAGAACTCTGATAAAGAAAACTTCAGTGTGTTAAAGGTTGAGGATGATAGGAAGGTTTTTAGACCTTTCCTCAAACATTTCAAAGACAGTTTTCCGAAAATACGGTACAATGATGACCTTGCCTCCCCATTTGACAAAGGAGTTATGTTGTGTAGAACAGTTGAAAATAAGACAAAGAATCGATACTCTACAAAAGGGAAGTCTACTGTGGCCAAAGGCAAAGGTGGCTTCTGTGAGGCGTGTGACTACTGGTACAGGTGCTCCTTACGGGAACACCTCAACAGCATGAAGCACCAGAAGTTCGTTCAGACAAACAAAAACTTTATAGAACTTGATCAAATAATTAACAAAATGCCAAACATCAAAGATTTCATGTCAAAATTTAATCTTGATTATGAGAGATCTGCAGAAATCAAACCAAATCTAGTCTTAACAGAAAAATTGGCTACAAAACCTTCTACCGAAGGATGTGGTGTTGACAACTGTAAAATTACTGTAGAAACCTGTGAAATTCCAATGGAAATGTCTGCTTCACCTAGATGTGTACCTGTGAATCATGATAAGGAATCAGTATTATCTAACTGTGAAATAGTTGTCAGTCCTGTCCCAGAACTGGGGAACATCAAATGTGATGGGGACATGTCCATGGAAGTAGATGTTTCCACTTCTAAGTACCCATTTGATGAGTGTAGTAGGGACTCGGGAACAGGGCCAGAAATTCAAGAGGACATTTCTATTCCATGTGATTTTATCCAAACTGTGTGTAGTAACAGAGACACTGGACATATAACTGATGAAGATTCAGCATTCCAACATGATCAGACCTCCAACACCATCCCTGGTAGTGAAATAACCACAGGCAGTGTCCTACCCAATTCCACTTTATCTCAGAGCATGGGTTCCTTCATTGGTCCCAGTATAGACAGTGATAATGCTGTGTTCCTGGATCTCACTGTGAAGAAAAACAACATCCCAGTTCAAGAAGTAACGTCAAATGTCAGGAAAAAGTTGTCTGCCATTGTGATAGCAGATAACAATGGCGCCCAGTCAGAAGGTTGCCATATCAACCATTTTAACATTGAAAATAAAGAGAATATTGATAATAGTGTGAGAGAACCTTCATCTTTCTCTTTTGCAGGAGTAGACAGTTTATTGTTGACTTCACCAGCAGGCCATAACACTTCACCCAAGTTAGCAGCATCTGGAGTCAAACTAGACTTTGCAAATATTGCAGCAGGCTGGATGAAAGATATGTCCCAAACTCCGGGGCAACAGAACCCAGAGACATCGACAACTTCTTGTAAAAAGAAAAGATCAACGAAAAAGTCAAAGAAACATTCATCAATGTCAAAAAGAAAGAAGAAATTAAAAAAGAAATCTGAGGTCAGTAAAGAAAGTGGCTGGCCATTTTCTCTTTTTAGCACCAATCCTAACGAGAGTTCTGAGTCCGACTTGGAACTACCACAACTACCAGTAATGAATAGCAATCTTGCCAAACAGAGACTAATAGAGAAAGAAAGGAAGCTGCAAAGTTCTCCAATTCAGTTCTGTTCAAGACAGATGCAGGATCAGAGAACATCAAGCACTTGTACCAAAAAACGTGTTAACCATCACCACCGTAAGTCATTGGGTATTAAGCGTCTAAGCAATAGTCCATCCTTCTCACTATCTGAAGGATTACGTAACATTCAGACCAAAATGCCTCAGTACTTCAGTGACAAATTGCCGTGCAGTGTAACACCTACACATATTCCCATGGTACTGGACTCGGAACCTCCTCAACTTTCACACTTCAGGTGTATTGAAGTTCAGCAGAAGGCTCGCCCACAGTCTTGTCCTGTCCTGTCGCCAATGCCATCTTCAAACACTGTTTATGCCCAAGATGAAAGCCTGTCTAGTCGAGTTCTTGATTCACAAAGCAGTTGGCAGGTGGATTCTTACAGTCAAACTTTACCATACATGCAGTCTTTGGACAGTAGTCAAATTCAAGGAACTCCCAAGGGATCAAAATTAGAATCAGAGAACTTTAGAACACCAACAAACCAGGAGCTTGATGATTCTGGGACAGAAGAATATTATAATACTCCAACAGATCAAGTGTCCTTGTTACAATGTGATACCAAAAACTCCCCACTTGTGTGTAAACAGAATGTTCACAAGAAATTTGGAACACCTCAGCAATGTGATAACCAGCTGTCTGAGTATGATTCTGACACAGAAGCCTATATGCCATACTCTCCAGAGTGTCCCGTCCTAGAGCTTGAGCAGCAGGATTCAAGCCAAGCTACGATAATACCTCTTTTATGTGAAGGTGGTCATGCTGCTAAAATTTACTCGGACAAATCAGATTCTTTTGATAAAAATGATGCAAAAGATGGATTGGAGAGGCAAGCATCAAACACCCACATAGGAATGTCTAACTGCACCAATACGTTTACATACAAAACTGGTTCTGAAGTAAAGTCCTGTTCCGAGCTTTCCTTCTCTGTAGATTCTATCCTATCAGGGCGAACAGGTAAGAAGAGAACTCTAAGTGTGAATGGAGATTCAGAAGGTGGTTTAGCATCCCCCTCCTCAGCTCTGTACATTAATAAAGACGTGATTGAACAACCAATGCAAGAACTTCAAGATTTTACGCCAACAACAGAGAAAAAGAAACGAAAGAGGAAACGACATGTCAGCAAAAAGGACAAGGGCGCTGGATGTCAGTACTACGCGTGTCCACAAGAAGGCACAAAGATAAAACTCTGTCGTGTGATTGTCACCCCTATGGAACAGAAAAATAACCTCAAAACGTTTTGGAAAGTGACAAAAGCGGGGAGTTGTCGTTTGGTCTTCAGTGCAGAGAAGAACAAAGGGAATAATGATTCAAAAGTTAGGAAAAGGGATAGTTCTGATGATCAGGTACAAGGCAGTAAGAGACGAAAACTGGTGTATTGATATTTTTACCTGGTAAAACTTATCAATCATCATTTGTGTATATAAAGAGTGAGGAAGGATATTTATTTTACTACAAAATGTATATTTACTGATCTCATTGTAGATTGCTCATATGATTTGTGTAAAAATTTTACATTGTATTTTTTATAAGAATTTTGTGCGACAACTTTTTTATATGCATTTACAGTTGTTTAACATTTTTACATACAATGTTATGTGTAAGTGTCCGAATTTCATACAAAATTGACATTTATTTGTGTTCACAAATTAACATTTATGATGTATGTAATTGGTCAGAAACTCTACGTTGACTTTATTGTTATGATTAAACAAAAGTTCAACAGGAGAAGTGGGAAGCAGTTTATGAGCAACTCCATCACCCAAATTCAAAATAAAGGAACAACATGAATTGACATAAACAGTTAACCAGGGACATAATTAAAATATTTACCTTACAGCACTGTATCAGCACTGTAAGACTTTTTCTTCTGGATTCAATAAGTTGCTATGATATCTAGAGAGAACAATTGATCATTTTGATTTAACTGCATGCCTTTGTAACATTGATTGACAAATCCCAAATGTGCATTTCCAAGTGATTGCCATCACAATATGCACTGTATTTGGCAGCATTGACGGTGTATTAGATTGTGTATGGGTATACCGTATATATTGTAAAGCACATTGAAGTGTTCTAGCTAAAAATGGCGCTACCAAATGTTGTATAAAGATACACAACATGCATATTTTGGGATTTGCTGAACAAAGTTGCAGTCTTGTAGATAAAGTAAATGGTTGTAGGATGCCGTAATACATATGTCACTCTGGTAAAATACTAGCTGCTTCCTACCGTCTAGGCTAGGGAGAATTTCTCTTTAGCTCATTCGGTAGAGCGTAAGACTAGTAAGCCAGAGGTCCCGGGTTCGACTCCTAGCGGAGGCATTGAAAAAATAATGACCTCTGTTATACACACATGCAGATAAAGTGTAAATGTATTATGAACAGTTATTCAAGATAGGACTCGCAATATAGCAGTAAACTGGGATCGCATTAAACAGGTATATTGTACTGATGTGCAATACAGAAATGAAATATTGCTGTATTGCAATATTTTTCGAAAGATTATTTTTATGTCCCTGCACAGGTTTGCTAATTACTTGCACGTTCTATTGCCAAAAACCAGTGCAGGATTTTGATGGGAATCAGTTAAAATTTCATAATCAATGGTTGGTTTAATAAAAAAAAATATCTTCAATCTGTGTGATCCATATGATATATGATCCGGTTTAACATAATTCTGACAATAAATTTTGTTTTAATCTCATTTTCCCTGTGACGATTTATCATGATACAGGCATATTGTGACGCCCCCAGTACAAAAGCAGTACCAGAGAGATTATGAGATATTGAAGTCTCACTAGTTTTGTTAAAGGTATGTACATAATATACATGATATAAAACAGCAATCACTTGTAGATACAAAAAAATTTGTCCCTGGTATTTGTCAACACAATTATCATGGCATTGCTTATTTATCCAGTAACTGGTCTATTTATCATGCTTGTGGGTAATTAAGCTGTATGACTTCTATCAATTAAGGGGGGGGGGGATATAATATTGTCCGTCCCACCCCATCTCTTGCCCAATCAGATCCCATGATGTCATGTCCTAATTCACTGTCATCAGTCTTGAAACTTACAAATATTGTGAGTTGCAACTTATGATATCACCTAGTATATTACAATGCACATGAGCTTTTCCCAATTTAAAAATGTCAAAGTTTTGGTTTAGAGAAAAAATTGGTTTCGTACGCATGAATGTAGGATTAACCAAATATCTAAGTTGTGAGGATTAATTGTATATCCAATGTCTCTGAAGTTATTCTGAGGTATAATTCCAATAACCGAATCTCATAAATAATACTTAAAAATTGACTCGCTCATTTGGATTTAAATAATCGTCTTTGCAAAAGAGTTTTGTTTTTTTCCGTTTGACTGCTTGAACTTAAGGGTAAAAATGTGATAAAATGTATGTATGTATATATAGTCAATGCACTTTTCATTAATACATGTATTTCAAATTTTTATGTAAATTCATGTAACAGTCTGGAAATAGAAAATCCTGTTACTGAATAACATTAACTTAGGAGGATCTAGTCTGCAGTGTCCAACTGTACATTGATGCTTACCTATGTTAAAATCTGGAAATTTTGTTTTGATCAATTTGCATAATTTATAATATCTTTTGCCTTTGATAAAAATGTTTTCAACTTATCAACATGTAATGTGAATCACGGCTGTGAGTCACGGCTATAGTGCAATATAAACCTGAAATGTTTAACATTTCAATCCTGTTAGAGATTTGTTTAATTTATCCACTGCCCCAGTTAATGCAATTTTTCTTTCACATCTATGTAAAGTACATGTGTCCCATATTGAACACACATTGGGGTATATAGTCTTAACCTAGAATACTCCTGAAGATTAACGGAGGTTTTTGGAACTTTAAATCAATTGTGCATTTTGTATGATAGTTATTAAACAGTTCAAGTATAGGGTTTCAGGATATAGCAAGTTTCTGTTTCCTTGAGACTGGTCCTACCTTCAAGTCCGTAATTTAACTGTATGCTAATGCCATCATTGAAAACCCTTTTAAGGTAGATTTAATTCGAGGTAAAAACATGCATTTTTCTGCTCTTTCCAAAAATGGTTTTAGTTTCATGTACATCTAGACATTTTCAATACTTCCTGCAGTAGTGTCAACAATGTATGACGCGTATTGTTGTGTATACTAGGTCTATAAACAGCAGTTCATAATAATAACAAGTCATGTTTTTGTTTCCATTATTTGAAGAAGAAAAAAAGAAAAAAGTGAGTATTTTGTTGTTGCAATTCGATGTTATAATATAATGAAATTCTGAAA
This sequence comes from Mizuhopecten yessoensis, assembly GCF_002113885.1. Taxonomy (NCBI): domain Eukaryota; kingdom Metazoa; phylum Mollusca; class Bivalvia; order Pectinida; family Pectinidae; genus Mizuhopecten; species Mizuhopecten yessoensis. The sequence continues at coordinate 118,257 of NW_018480076.1, read as the reverse complement.
ATGTGTAACTTAAGTAAAAATGTTGTGTGAGTGATATCATTTTCAAATTATCTCATTTGTGGAATGATCCGTCTTATACAGTGTATACATGTGTCAACATTCATCAGTACGGTAATTAAGGATGTATTCTTTTGAGTGTTTTGACACCAGTACACTGTCTGGATAATTAATATGCACTAATCTTATGTATTGATACCATTTAATAGTATTTACCATGACAAAATTTATCAATAATTTTTTCCACGAAAATGTATGTAAGAAGGATACCATTATTTTAACATGTATATGGTTAATCTTATATTCCGAGGAAGATTCATCAGTTTGGTATGAATGATCAATAAAGACCAAGTTTGTCAACGCAACAGACATTTTCGAAAGCTTGCAAAACAAGTTTTCAATTCCTTTTTGTGTTTAAAACAAACTTAGTCTTTATTATGGTTAGTCTTGTCACTATTATGAAAAATATATTTAGTCCATTTCTTCAAAAAAAATCAATTTAATAAAATCATTTGCAAGATGTATTTTTCAAAATTATATTCCACAAAGTTTTATCTAATATTAGAAAATAGAAATTCAAACAAAAAACAAAAACTGCAGGGTTTAAACTCTGGACCTATGTTCAGCCAATCCTACATTCTGTTAATGTCACCAATCAGAAGTTATCATCACACAGCATCAAAATGAGAGCTGAACTTTATATAAGCTGCAAGGCCTACCAAAAACCTTGACAAGGGAAGTAACTCTTAACCACATTTTTTTTATTTATTTTTTTAATAATTGATTAAATGTGAATAGAACTCTTCACGATAATCACTGAAACGTTGGTACTCTTAACCTTAAGACTTGGTTTTTACAACATTTAGTTACATGTAATACAAACATTAAGTTATTGGTCATCAGTTTCTGTATAGTGGCACCAAAAAAGATGAATATTTCTTTGTCATTTGCATGGTTTAAGATTATCTAGTACAAAAACCAGTAACATATAAGTGATAAAGTTACCAGTTCCTTAATTTAGTAATGTGGAGAAAGTTGTCATGATAACTTATAGGTGGATTTTACAGACTTTTTTTTCAATTCAACATTATGCAGTACTTAATTTTATCACTATAAAACTTCAATATTCCATCTTTTTTATTTTATTACAAATTCAATTTGAATTCTTCAATAAAAATTCAAAAAATAGATGGTTTTTGACATTTTGAATGATTTTATTTGGTAGATTGTGTTTATACTACTTGGTTTAAAATGTGGGCCTATCTTCTATCGTGCAGTAATTTTAATTTATTACAATAATGTGTCTCATGTGTCTTTTAAATCGATTTCATTTTCATTAAAACTGGAATAAAAAAATTAATGTGTGTGTTATTTATTCCACTTAAAGGAACCGTTTTTTGGATTGTTTCCCTTTGCTCAAAGCATTTTTTAACTCGCCGTTAACTCACCATTGTCGACGTCGTACCATTAGTCTTCGACTACTACTGACGCTTTTACTAATGTTACTGGTACGGACTCCGGCTCTGCACCTCCCGCTATGTAGCATGCGGGGCTGAAGACCTCTCCCCTGTCACCAAAAAACCGTGACATGGTATTTAAAAAAGTGGGGTCAAATAAGGACGATCAACACAAAATGGGGTCACGTCGAGTGGTCTCTCAAAATTCATTCATTATTGTGGCATAATTTCTGCTATCGATAACATGTCGGCATTGAACTGCGAGCAAGGAAAGTTTGTTTTTAAATAATCAAAAAATAAAAAAAATGTTGAAAGGTCAGAAAATATGGAAATATGAAATGTAAGGATAACATTTTTTTCTCTCCAAAATTTGAAGTGGAATCAAAAATAATCATTAAAGATTAAAATGCAAAAAGTGAAGTTAACATAATTGAACAATACGAAGCTTTCAGACTCAAGATATCGGATTCGGGGTTAAACATTGAATTAAGGTGCTTTCCTACGCATCCAAGTCAAGTCCATGGTTTTGAAGAACATATAGTTGTTTAATATTTGAAGAACATACAATAGTTTTAGTGTGTTAGTTTGAAAATGCATGTTGTAGAAATTGGCATTACTGGTTTAAAATACAGTTGCTCCAATTCAGTCACACTAACCAACCTTGAAGGTTGATTTGTGTATGTGTGCTCATGGGAATAGAGCATTTACCATACATACAATTGTTATACAGATATCACTTTTCAATTGAAGTAGGCATAAACCGATTTTGCTAATGAACTTACATAGTAGATTTTTTTTCTGCCTTAAAAACCAGAATAAACATCAATACACGTATCTTCAATTTGAAAAAAATTTATCTGAAACAATATTGATTGTTCCGTTACGATTATCAGGCAAAGTATTTGGTAAACATTTGTTATTTAGTTGAACTTGCTCTACTGTTTGGCTCGCCTATTAGGAGAATAGGGGGCTAATGTAGTCACCCCGGCGTTGGCGTCCCACTTCCTGAGGTTAAAGTTTTTGGACAAGTTTTTTTGTGAAGTGTTGGTCCACCACCATCAATAGGCTATTGTCTATTATAAGATTGGAGTATTTATATGGAGTGTTAGCAATGTTCTGAACCATATTTTCATATTTACGTGCCAAAAACACCTTTATTGGACTTGGTTAAAGTTTTAATGCAAGTTTGCATCATAGGGACCTGAGATTTTGTTACAGCTATATTTGGACCTAAACTAAGGTGTTCAGAGTAATTTTACATGTTTTTAGGGGATATACGATCATTTGGGTTGTCTTTTTTAAAGACAGTTGATCTAAATCCCTAAAACGTGTAAATTTGCTCTGAACACCTTAGTTTAGGTCCAAATATAGATGTTACAAATTCTCAGGTCCCTGTGGTTTGCATGTGCAGTGTCGGATCGCTCGTCACCATCAATACGCTGTTGACTATTTCACGTTGTCTGGTCATCTCTTCTTTTGAAATGTACTACATGTTAAGGTACAGCAAAACCTTGTCATATTGCCACCATTTGTTTCAATGAAATATTGGCATTATAAAGGGATTTGGCAATAAATTCAGGGAAACGTATAAAGAAATTCTTAAGAAAAACACGATGCAAGGGACCTGAAAATATGTTGGCTGTAAGCGAGGTGACAAATGAACGGGCATTATATCAAGGTTTTACTGTACATGTGTTTCTATTGATATTTCGTATCTTACAACATATATCAGCAATAGGCGACCTATGTTGTTCTCCAACAGCTCTTGTTAAATTCCATTACTCCAATGACCATGTAACGCGATATTTTGATATTATACTTCGAATTTGGTAAAAAATATACATGATGGAGATATTCATCTCTGCGTAAAATGATATTATTATTTTATGTCGAATGCTTTGATGATGGAAACACCCGAACGATCAGCGATCGGAAAATATCCACGTTGTAATTACTTTTGTTGTAATTGGTTTATAAAACACCTTTCTTGTTGATAGGTTTACCTTTGGGATGTAAAACAGATATGCAAATATATCTTAAAACATTCACAGATTGGTTTGTTATCAGATGTGTTGACAATAAAATCCTGATTGGGAATATTTAATGAACTGACGTACAACCAGAGATTTTCAAACAAAATAACAATTAAGGTAAGCGCGTGACTGCATTCTGAAGCACAAGTTATTTTAAAGTATTGCAACAGTTATCACGAGAATCTCACACCTCTAATGGTTACACATCAACAACAAAAACTGTTTATCCAATAGAGAGCATTGACGGCAAACTTGGGCTTTAAAGTATTAGAAATCGCTGAATGAAATCGTGAATAAATAGTTTAGGTTTAATGTGTTGTATATTTAAACGTTGGTGTGATTTATACGTAAACGTGACAGGATAATGTTTTTATTTGCATAAATATACCTTCATCATGTTTGATCCTGAGAAACAGACAGATTTAAACGATTTAAGAAAATCTATCCAGACATGTTTGCCATTTAACTGAACTTTACCATATCTTAAATGTTGATTTCAGGTAGGTAAATAATAACACGGTGACCCCATTATTATTTTTATTTGCTTTCGTCTAATGGTACTGCATATTTATAACATTTAATCTAAAAAAATCTATGTAAATTTAATACAAGAAGTATTGTTAGTTGAAAATAGTTACATTCTGAAGTTGTTTNGCGGTGCACACCCGGCCCCCCTTTTAGCAGCGGACTGACCTTTTCCGGGCCGGCCCGAAATGGTCTGATCGGCCGGGAATGGGAACATATTAACATTTTAAAATGCATCAAATAATGCACGGAGCTTGTATAAAAAAAAAATCTGGGGCCACGCCCCACACATCCCATACGGCATCCTAGCAAATATTGTGGGTTTCCGTTATCTGATATTTTTACTATATTTTCTTTATTAAAACAATATTTGTTGGCATCGCTATGCTCGTCTACTTTGTATCTTGACCCTAAAGTGTGTTTTTTATTTTACCGCCTCCGCAAAACCCCAAGTTGCAACTTGCAACGCTCGGCGGAAATATACTAGCATAAGTTGCATAATTATATTATTGTCCGCTCGTTATAGATGATCTGAAAATTAATACTTTTTATTATAACCTTCCAATTGAGTAACTCATTAATTAAACAGCAACGATGTTATGGTGTTATTTGTTCTTTTGTACGACAAACTATTACATGAAGTACTGTACTGTAGGTACAATGTCTCAAGACTAGATATTGTGCGTCCCTACATTTATCTTTTGACGGTGGACCTCTCGTATCCCCCTTGCGGGCGGGACGCCAAATTAGGTAATTATGAACAAGCCCCCGGTGGATTCATACATTTGTCATCACCAGGTTGTCCCTATAATAATACCATCTGACTTCTAAAACACGCTGTTGATAGAGAATTTGAACCGGAACTTATATTTCTGTCCAATACACAAAAAAAGTCTTTGGGCCATACTTAAAATATGATTTTTTCTTCTTGTTAATTAAACATAAAAACAATCCTCAGAACACGGGAAATCGCTTCTGAGACGTTCTAGAAAACACAATTTGTTTGGGGGAAGACCCCTTACCGTACCCTCCCCCTCCTCGCGCTACGCGTTCGGGGTGCTGCCTTCGGCAGCACACACCGTTGACTATTGAGAAAAAATTCTCGGCCCCCCCTTTTAGGAAATCCTGGATCCGCCCCTGCAAGTTCACACGTTTGTCAAATGAAAGGCCAGTTACACACACGTTCACCATCGAGTTTCCAATATCTTCAAAAATGATTAAATGATTGTCCAGTATCCTACATGTCTTTCAATAACCAATTACTAGTCATCCCTGACAGTTAAAGATATTGCTTTTTTACCAACTAGCTCAAAGCGGAAACTCCGTGTTAAGGATTCCCCCCCCCCCCCCCCGCTTTTATGAGTCTGTGAATTGGACAGAGCAGAATTCAGTAAGAAGCGCTTATGCCAACTGGGAAAAGGCAAATTTTATGAAACGCTTATGCCAACTGGAAAAATTAGTTGAAGGTGGTCACTATATGGTAGAACTAGAACTAGAAAGGCAAATTTAATGAAGCGCTAGCGCATCATGTCGAACTTTCCCATGTCACAGAATGATCAAGTTAAACACAAATTTACAGGCTGTTGCTGTCTGTGCAACATTACACCGACAAATAACTGTCTGTTCAATTTATCTCCCTCCGAATATTGTCCCACATTGATCTATCATTATGCCATCCATCCATTTTACTTGACTATGACTGGAGGGTAAATGATGATCTTTGTGGGAGTGACCACTTCCCAATTTTTCTTCAGAATATTGGGACTCCTCTTGATGATCCTCAACCTCGATGGAATATGCACAAAGCAGATTGGGCCCAATTCCAACACATGTGCATTGAAAAACTAACCATAGACAATTTTACTAACCTCGACGACCCTATCAAAACTTTTACTGAAACACTCACTTCAATTGCCCAAAAGACAATTCCAAAATCCGCTCCAAAACCTACGAAGTTCCTTTTATCTGAAGAATCTTTTGAAACACGCAGTAATCGGGCAGCTGCTCTAAGACGCTACTTCAATTGCCCAACTGCTTCAAACTACAGTGAATTTAAAATTTGGCGGGCAAAGGCTCGGCGATCAATTAAAATTGACAAAAGAAACAGCTGGAGAGAATATGTATCCAAGATATCATCAAACACGTCCTCAAAAAAAGTATGGGATATGATTCGGAAAATAAGTGGGAAAAAGAAAAAGGCAACATCCTCCCACCTCATTAATAAAAACAAAATTTTCTCGTCTATAACTGAAATTGCTGATGCATTTGCAAAAAACATAGCTAAAAACTCATCCCCTTTAAACCACTCCCAAAAATTCCAGTCTTTGAAAAAAAAGAGAGAAAAGAAACGGCTCAATTTCAAATCATCAAACAAAGAAAGTTATAATGAACAATTTACCCTACCAGAACTTGTTGATTCGCTTAGAAAATCACAGGACACTGCTTCAGGTCCTGATGATATTCCATATCAATTTCTAAAGCACTTACCGGACTCTTCACTAACATGCCTTCTTTACATATTCAACCAAGTTTACGCTTCCGGAAAGATTCCCGATTCGTGGAAGAACTCCACAATTATACCTATCCCAAAACCGGGAAAGGATGCTACTGACCCAAACAACTATCGTCCTATCTCTCTGACTAGTTGTGTATGTAAAACTTTGGAACGAATGATAAACACTAGACTGGTTTGGTTTCTTGAGGCCAACGATATAATATCCCCTCTTCAAAGTGGCTTTAGAAATAGAAGAGGGACAAATGACCATCTCATCAGATTAGAGACGTTCATTCGAGAGGCTTTCGCCAAGAAAGAACACCTTGTCGCTGTGTTCTTCGATCTTGAGAAGGCCTATGATACTACATGGCAGTATGGCATCATGAAAGATCTTCACGACCTTGGCGTACGTGGAAACCTTCCCAATTTTATATCTAATTACCTATCAGATAGACACTTCAAAGTCCGTGTTGGTTCAACTTTTTCTGAAACGTCTAAACAGGAAATGGGAGTCCCACAGGGTGGAATCCTATCAGTCACACTGTTTGGACTTAAAATAAATGATATAGTCAAATGTCTTGGTCAATCAACAGAAGGGTCGTTATTTGTGGATGACTTCTTGATCTGTTACAGATCTAAGAACATGCACACGATAGAACGACAACTTCAACAGAGTTTAAACAAACTACAAAATTGGGCAGACGAAAACGGCTTCAAATTCTCTAAATCCAAAACTGTGTGCATGCATTTCTGTCAAAAACGAAAAGCACACAATGACCCAAATCTAACACTCGATGGCACTAGAATTCCTGTTGTTGAACAGACTAAATTTCTCGGCCTCATTTTTGATTCGAAACTCTCTTTCATACCACATATAAAGTATCTGAAGGATAAGTGTTCCAAGGCGTTAAACATTATACGAGTCCTTTCTCATACTGATTGGGGAGCGGATCGTGAAATGCTTTTGCGCCTATACAGATCACTTATTCGAACAAAACTGGATTATGGTTCTATGGTATACGGGTCAGCGCGCAGTTCGTACCTTCAGATGCTAGATCCAATCCATAACCAAGGGCTACGTCTTGCCCTGGGAGCTTTTCGAACAACACCTGTAAAAAGCCTGTACGTGGAAGCAAATGAACCATCCCTTTATGACAGAAGAATAAAACTTTCATTACAATTTGCAACTCAATTAAAATCAAACCCTAAAAATCCTGCTTTCAACCAAGTATTCAACCCCAAATACCAAAACATATTTACGCAAAACCAAAAACTTCTGCCAACATTTGGTATCCGAATTTTGAATTTCCTGCAAGAACTCAACATAAAATTGACGGACATAGCTGAATTTAACATATCTGATGTTCCTCCGTGGACCATTCAAACCCCCGATTTTAACTTTACATTACATGAGCGAGGGAAATCAAGTGTTATGCCCGAAGAACACAAATCCTCCTTTCGGGAATGCATTTCGAATTACCCTTCTCATACACAACTTTACACCGATGGCTCCAAAGAAGGTGAGAAAGTGGCAGCAGCCTGCTGTACTGCCAATACTTGCACTTCAGTCCGACTACCAGACGGCGCCTCCATCTTTTCTGCTGAAGCATGCGCCATTGGTTTGGCCCTCGACCATATCGATGAACACCGCATTAAAAAGGCAATTATTTGTTCAGACTCTCTATCTGTCCTACAGAGTTTACAGTTACGAGATCCTAAAAACACAATCGTACAAAACCTTGCTCATCGAATATCTCGTATATTAAAAAAGTCTAAAATAACTTTACTATGGATTCCGAGCCATGTCGGAATAAAAGGCAACGAATTTGCTGACAGGGAAGCAAAAAATGCATTGAATCTCGAACAAACAAATATCAAACTACCATACACAGATTTTAAACCTACTATTCGTACAGCCATTCAAAATGAATGGCAGAAACGCTGGTCTCTGGAGACCAACAACAAACTTTTTAAGATACAACCGAAACTTAAAACATCTATTCCCAGTCGGAAAGATCGTAGAGAGGAAGTTGTCCTCGCTCGGCTCCGCACTGGGCACACATATCCTACTCATTCGTACCTTTTAAAACGAGAAGATATACCTTCATGCCACGCATGTGACACTCCATTTACAGTGGAGCATTTTTTAATAGAATGTTCCGATTTTAAACACATTCGTGATAACTACTTCCGAGTCCCGGATATGAAAACACTTTTCAGTTCCGTGGATTCGAAGGCATTATTTAACTATTTGAAAGACATCGGTCTATTTTATAGACTCTGATGTCTTTTAACCCACCTTATCCTTTTTGACGTTATATATATATCGCATATTCCATATCATCTATTCGTTATCTCTTTTATTATTTTAACCCCCTTTTATTATTTTTAATTATCTACACATACAATGCGAATACTTTTAAAATGAACCATTTTATCTGATTTTATCTTCGCTATTCACATGTTTGTTAAAAAAGTAAAATAAATAAATAAATCACCATGGCCCTAAATGACCACAGCCGTCGATGGGCCGTTAAACATAAACAAACAAACAAAACAATCCCTTGTCAAGTTGACATTCATATTGCCTATGAACGCCACCTTAAAGCAATTCAGTACTTACTTTACTCATTTTTTACTTTTGTTAACTCGTAGAAAAATAAATGATCTTTTTCCTTCAAAACAGCATTTATCTGAAATTGGTGCTTGTGTCGCCTATTTGCTTGTTCAATTAATAGAACAGCCATCTTTCAAGGGCGGGTCAGCGCTATCGTACGTAACCAAGGTGACGTCATGCTAATGATTACGTCAAAAATCGTGTCATAGCTTACAAAGCTGATAGGAATACCATCTGAATGGGGAATGGTTATGTAGAGTGGTAATTACAATGGTCAACACATAATTGTATGAGTTATCAGTTGGTTTTATGGTGACAAAATTTTGTACAATGTTAGTGCACATAAAATCACGTTAGACTATTACTAGATGGTTACAATCTGAAACAATTACAATCAGACCTTCCAAGACCGCTTCGTTACCTACGCTCAGAGAGGTCTGCTTTTAATTTGATTGAGTCTGAAATTTCATGTATTCCGGAAACAAATGAAGTTATTAAATATATAATGCAATCAAATAACGTAATGCATTTACAATGATCAATAAGTAAAGAATGAACTAGATGTAATTTACAATGTTCTAACTGCATGCATATGTAAAGTACTTATTAGATTTTATTACATACTTGGTAATGTAAACTAAGTAAACTAACATGATATTATAGATCAGGGCGGATGCACAGGGACCTGAGAATTCAGAGGTGTTCAGATTAATTTTACACGTGTTAGGGGTTTAGATCGGTATATATGATCATTGGGGGAGTGTGTGTGTGTGTGGGGGG
>NW_018480076.1:103494-108265 GCF_002113885.1 Mizuhopecten yessoensis | reverse complement strand
TGGGGGGGGGATCATTTCTACTGAAAGTCCGAGAGCTCCATCCTTCTCATACAACCGTAAATTGATCTAAACCACCAAAACGTGTAAAATTATTCTGAACATTTCAGTTTAGGTCAAAATATAAGTGTAACAAATTCTTAATTCACAGTACTAGTTGTTAGACTTATTTCACCATATCACTCTACACTACGAAGAGTTCACTGGGTGCTTACTGCAGTTAGATACTGTATTTATTACGGTGTTATTGTGGGATGGACGTCGTCAGCAAAGAGGTGTAATGATCATATTTATAGCTTTAAATAATATGCTGTGAATCAATCACCGCGCGTGTCACAGATTTGGCGATCCGTGAGAAGAAGAGAAACATGTCTAATGGTAGGTAGCCCCGCACGTGTCCTGGTACCCATGGTTACGTCTCCGCGGGTAGTAATATGTGTCGTGACAGGGGCTGATGGGTACGAGACACATTTTCATGTTAATAGGGAATTTTCTTTTGCGTAAAATGAATCATCAAAGATCATTTAACGATACAGGCCTACAGTTACAATCAAATGCACCGCTTTTAAAGGGTGCGACAAACGTGATTTAAAAAACGAGCTATTCTCGAATAAAGTCATTCCTATGTGCCGTTTTCATTTTATTCTAAAAACGAACAGAAGAATTCATCTCCTTTTTCGTATTGAAACCCTCGTATATCTCTCCTTTCCCAGAATAATCAACATTTTTTGATGATGTGCGTTGTGCCTATGTCGCAAGTGTAATTTGTGTTCATTATCAAATTTAAAACATCATCTTTGTGGTAAATATTATCGATTTCATAAATTGGTTGATAAGATTACACGTTCAAAAGAAGTTTTCATTTTGAACAGGTTGATTTGTTAAATAGAGGATCTTACACGAGTTTCCATGTCATATTGAATTTATTAAACGAGTTTAATAATTTGATATGACACGAGCCTTTTTTCATTTCAACAAATTTTATTGCAAAAAATATGCAAAGGGATAGAGCATCAGGCAAAGCCTATAATATATAAGCCTTCTCCTTACAACTTCGGTATGGTACATTACAGTCATTGAAATAATCAAACAAACATATAAACAATTCATATAGTGTGTCTCCCTGTCCCCACCGTACAAGGTATAGTTATGATTAAACAAATCTTTTAGTGTTGATAATGTACTCTGATATACATTGTAGTACAAATGCATTGGTTTCTTCATCACATTCATGACAATCATGAAGTAATGTGCTTATATCAAAACNACATTAATATTAATTTATGTTTTTGTCGTCTATCTGAGAGAGATTCCCAGACAAGTTCTTTATATAATTTATGATGAGAGGTACCACTGCGCAATCCTGTTATGACTCTAGCAGCTTCTAAATGAACAGATTCAAGCAGTTGTTTAGATTGTTCCGTGCAATTGTCCCACAAGACGTCTGCATAATCCAATAAAGGCAAAATATATGTTTTATATATCTTTAAAAGAGTTTTTCTTGAGAATCCTTTTTTAAGTAATTTTAATATATTTACCCGTTTAAACGCTTNTTTCATTATTTTTGAAGAGTAGAGCTTTAAATTGTGATAGAGAGTTACATTGGATAAATCAAAATTAAGAGCGAATGAGTTGGAATCCATTTACCATCTTCAGACAAAATAACTCCTAGATGTTTGAGAGTAGCAAGGGAATTGAACTGGGCTATTGTTAAAAAATATATCTGGATGTATCGTGTCTCTTTTCCTAGTAAATATCATTGATACAGTTTATGAAGGTTGAAATTAATATCCCACTTTTTACCCCAAGCACTAATATTTGAAAGATTTTCTGAAATTTTATTAGCTATTTCAATATTGTTATTTTCAATTATTTCACTTAAGGACGTATCATCAGCAAACAATTTTATGTCACTAGTTACAATATCGGCTATATCATTAACATATAAAAGAAATAAAAAGGGACCTAAAACAGATCCCTGTGGAACTCCAGCGTTTACAGATTTATAAGTTGAGAAAATGCCCTTGGTTAAAACACGTTGTTTTCTATTTGAAAAGTAATTTTTAAACCAACTTAGCAAGTTTCCTTTAATACCAAAGGATTTTAGTTTGTATAATAACCCTTCATGCCACACTCTATCGAAGGCTTTATTTATGTCACAGAATACAGAGCAGATTTCTCGTCCTTTATCAAGGGAATCCATAATCATATGATATAACGACACGAGCCTTACTAAAGCCGAATGTCATATCATTTTATTGAACATGTTTAATGAATTAAACCAGGACACTAATGTAAGATCCTCGATTTAACAAATCACCTTCATAATTTGAAGAAAAATCGGCTCACGCTAGCGCTATATAGGTAAAAACCAAAGTACTCCAGTCATAGCAATGCCGTTCCGCGCAGTGCAAAGAAGGTTCATATCTATTTTTTAATAATGAACATTTTTAAATGCAATGAAAATTATAATGACAAAAAATTTTTTTCAAGTTCATTTATTAGTAAAACCATTAAAATAGATAAGAAAAAATTCTTAAAAGCAGTACCTGTAGTGGCGTAGGAATATGTTCAAACGGATTTTACCTCATTGCAGCACCTTAAGGTTTTATTACACTTGTGTATTACCGTATTTATGACATGGTCTTATGCCATAGTTAAATAGGTCAGTTATGTAATAAACGGATATATTAAGTACTACGCTAATATTATATTATAATTGAAGCGGGCAGGTTGAAAAATGTACCAAAGAGACACGTTCTTGCACGTCACAAATAGGGTCACTCGCGAAAGATCGCCATCATCAACTAAGAAGGTTTGCGAAAGGGCAAGAGTATTATGCAGTGACTATAGGATGTATCAATTAAGATTTTCCATTATATATTAACGCAATTAAACTTCATTTGTTGGCGCATAATTTGATTTAAAACTTCTTAAAATGCACGTTTCAAATAAAATTTCTTACCCCACATTAACTTGAGCGTGACTTTACGTTTTTAGCTCACCTGCCCGAAGAACGATTTCTTTTGAAGAACTAAAAGGTATAGAATCTTCATATTTGGCTTGTTGCTTCCTGGGATAAAACCCGAAAAAGTTTAAGAATGAAAATGACCTTGACCTACTTTCAAGGTCTCATGGGTCAAATGTGTCAAACACATCAAATGACTTCTTCTGATGAACTTAAAGGTATATAATCTTCATATTTGGTTGGTTGCTTCCTGGGAAAGCGCCCGACAAAGTTTGAGAATGAAAATGACCTTGACCTAATTTCAATGTCTCAGGGGTCAAATATGTCAAACACTTCAAACGACTTCTACTGAAAAACGAAAAGGTATAGAATCCTCATATTTGGCTGGTTGCTTCCTGGGATAAAGCCCGACAATGTTTGAGAATGAAAATGACCTTGACCTACTTTCAAGGTCAGAGGGGTCAAATTTGTCAAAACACTTCAAACAACCTCTGAAGAAGAAACCAAAAAGCATAGAATCACACAATAATATTTTGCTGGTAGTTTCAACAGATGGAGCCGACAGAGTTTGCGAGTTAAATATTTGCAGTAAATGATAATATTTTACTGGTTTGCATCATATAGGAGATTGTTGACGACAAAGTCTTTCCTGAGTTTTAAAAGTAGTAATGTCAGGAGATCATGTCTAACTTGTTATGCTCAGCTGAATTCTCATCAAATCCTAGTCGTTTCTGCATGTTGTTTAATTAAAGCATTTCAATTATTCGTTCTAGCATTGCAAACTAAACTCGATTTCTGAGAGATTATACATATATGCGCTCTAGCAAGAATATGCTACTTAATTATGTCATAACTGTATCAAATAAAAAATCTATTAAATGAAATGCTGAATATAAAGTAACTTGACATAAGTTTATGAAAAATCTCTTTTACTTCTTAATTGGGCATATTTCAACTGCACTGGGTTACATAATATTTAATATGACACATGTCAAAACAATTTGAGCGGCAATTACAACCACGACTAGAATTACCGAGTTTTCATTCAAATGACAACTTCATTATAATTTCATAAAAGCGAAATATTTAGTATCTCGTATGACCTGTACTGAAACCTTAAAACGCGACCAATCTCTTTGCGACAAAACGAGAAAAAAGACAATAACTCAAAAATGCATCTAATAACAGGAATCTGCAGGACAAAAAAAACGACAGCCGATTGAATTATATACTCAAACGGCTGCTAGACAATGCCGGTATTTTGACAAGCGCTCCCTGAAGTCTGAAACAATGATCCCTCGGCTTTGCAGTGGCGACAACATACATACACGGAAACACAATGTAAGTAAGAAGTTTATGCAAAATCATCTAGAGCAAAATTGAGGGATAACTACAAAAAACAAGTCAAGATAAACAAAAACACAATGTTCGTTATGAACTCCAAATGTACGTTATGAAATACAAATGTACGTTATGAACTAAAAATGAACGTTATGAAATACAAATGGACGTTATGAAATACAAATGTACGTTATGAACTGCAAATGGTCGTTATTAACTACAAATGTACGTTATGAAATACAAACGTACGTTATGAACTGCAAATGGTCGTTAAAATATTGAACTACAAATGGTCGTTATGAACAACAAATGTACGTTATAAACTGCAAATGGTCGTTATGAACTACAAATGGTCGTTATGAACAACAAATGTACGTTATGAAATACAAATGTATATTATGAACTGCAAATGGTCGTTATGAACTACAAATGGTCGTTATGAACAACAAATGTACGTTATGAAAT
>NW_018480076.1:18221-90116 GCF_002113885.1 Mizuhopecten yessoensis | reverse complement strand
CGTTATAAAATACAAATGTACGTTATGAACTGCAAATGGTCGTTATTAACTTCAAATGGTCGTTATGAACAACAAATGTACGTTATGAACTACAAATGGTCGTTATGAACAACAAATGTACGTTATGAAATACAAATGTACGTTATGAACTACAAATGGTCGTTATGAACTACAAATGTACGTTATGAACTGCAAATGGTCGTTATGAACTACAAATGGTGGTTATGAACAACAAATGTACGTTATGAAATACAAATGTACGTTATGAACTGCAAATGGTCGTTATGAACTACAAATGTACGTTATGAACTACAAATGTGCATTATGAACTGCAAATGGTCGTTATGAACTACAAATGGTCGTTATGAACAACAAATGTACGTTATGAAATACAAATGTACGTTATGAAATACAAATGTACGTTATGAACTACAAATGTATGTTATGAAATACAAATGTACGTTATGAACAATTATGTTCATCATGAACTGCTAATATCAGTTATGAACGTCTTGAAAGATGAACGTAAATTACACATGTGATTGCATCTTTAAAAGAGTCCAGAAAACGTTTAATATCTGACGGTTAATACATAGTAATCTCTAGATATCTCCAAAATATGTGTAGAGAAAGTTATTAGTGCACAAACTTTGATAATAATACACCTCACGATGTGTAAGCTGATTAGAGGTGCATATACACGTATACATTCCATACTCCTTGGTACATAAAGCTGTATTTATAAATTTCCCCTTGGCGTTTTAAGATGTTTTCAATGAAGAACCTAGATATAATCTGTTTACGTAGAGTGTGGTAAAGCTCAGAGGGGTCTCGGCATTCAATGCACATTCAAATTAGAGCCATTCACCTCACACATAAAACTTCTATTATATCTGTCGACATGGAATACAGTATATTATATATAGACATTTTATCAATGATTAGTTCATAGAAGCATTAAGAAACCGATTTGTGTTTCTGATACTATAGGATTCTAGTAATAATGAGGAAAGTATTAACGTCTTTAAGTTTTATCTCATTATTAAAGTTTAATTAGCACATACACACATAAGGTTTTTAAATGTATTGGCATATCTAAATAAAATCTTCTTGAACAAACCTTAACTTTGAATATGTATGAACATGAACCCCGTATACATGATAAGAAAGGTAGCGCAGTGGACAGCCATTAACGTTTTACCAAGACGGCTGTGGTTCATTGGGTCACCGTCCTTCTTCGGGTACTCCGGTTTCCTCCCAACTTGATAACCAATGCGCACTTCCTCCCGGGCCAGCATATTCTATAATTGTTGTAAATTAAACGAAGTTTAACAATGCTGTCTACGTTGCCTTCATTTTAAAAGCCGTGCCATTGCCTTCCCTGAAGAAGTAAATGTTGCGACTTAAGTTTTGTTCCAATAAATGATATTTGCTAATGATCGCTATTAAGACATTCTTACATTCCTTTTTCTTAAAAAATGTAAAAAAAAAATACCACTTGTTCATGTTTACATTACCTTGTAAATAAACAAATCAATGCCAGTAACCTGGGAGAAACCTTGTACTGTTTATCAGGTCTGTGCGCTACCTTCAGGTCGTTTTAAGGTCAGAAAATCGTAATATTTATCCTGTTTTGACAATATAACAACGATTACGGTTTATCCGATTAAACTGATAATTTGCCTCAGAAATGACTTATTAAATATATGTCTGAACGATATACTGATAGAAAGCGCCCGTTACCTGCGATCATCTGTTCAGCGGTGTGTACAATAAGTACACTTTATACTTACCATTAAAAGTATACATCAAACTATAATGATGAGTCATTATTGAAAAATCGACTTAGGAACACTTTATTTGCGTAAAATTACCCAAAATTTCTGTTATTTGATAAGTGATCCAACGTATACACGTAGCACATTACACATCCTCGATATCCAGGGTAACGCTCACTGTTGCTCTCTGCACCCCTGGAATATGTCATGGCACGCGGCTAGCTATTTGATTGTGTCAGGTAAAAAAAAACTAACCAATCGCTAGGCTGATATATGTCCTTTGAAGATTACAGAGGAGCGACGCCCGACTTCACAGCCAATACGTTTTACCGTTACGCGACCGCGGGATTCTTTTGATGTACATCACAGGATCAAACTAGTCTTCTCGTCTCATCCACATGGCGGTGCACACCGAGCCTTCAATCCTGCAATTCCCTATTCCAGGGGTGTCAAGAGCGAAAGTGAGCGTAATCCCTGGATATCGAGGATGCACGTTACAGCACGTACGACATAATCAGACACAATGTATTGACATTGCCGGAAATGAAATAAATGTGAAAAATGGAAAGCAAGTACATATGAAGTGATCAAAGGAAAAAACAGAAATCCAAGAATCTCAGTAATAAAAACGAACACGTTTTTTTCAAACTTGTCAATGCATGCATGTTTATGTAAGCATTTGGGTGGAAAAGTCTACGATTCAAGGAATATTTCTTATAGCTGTCATAAGACGTATTAGCACAAAACACCAAACCAAATCCCCACCGATACGCTGGAATCATGTCATAGTTAGTTCGTATCCAATGACTAGTTGTGTATTTTTAGTTTGACGAAGACTATATACAAGAGAGATGGTCACAATCATCATCTCATTGAAAGATATTCTACTCCTCGTGCGATATGAAGATTGGTGTCTTTGATAGTGTGTCTTGTAATTTCTTTTTCACCACCCCTTTCTCTCTTTGATGACATGGTTTACTTGTATTTAACATATATGTTCATGTCGGGTGTAGCTAATGAAGCAGAAGACGCTTAACCTTCCGGAACACCTAATCGGAGTCTTTTGCACTTTTTCAAAGATCTCAATGTAGCTTTTTTCTTCATATTCTGCAATGGGTTTATAGATTTTGAGTTCGAACTACGTTGTTTAGTAAGACTTCGATATATGAAATATGAAATATCAGCTGCTTGATGGAAGAAGTCGTCGTTGTTTGTCCAGACAAAAATTTGCTGGGTATACATACTTTTTAAAGAACGACGGAATACTACACATGTATGTATTTATAAAACACGTACTTAAGCGAGAAATTTTCTTACGGTAATTAAGGGCGCATCCATTTTGTGATACCCGTAAGGTCAGTTCCTTACATGTACGTATGAGCGATATACTCTGCATGATTCTTTTTTTTTTCAATAGGAAGAATTTTAAGACAGCAAATATTTGCTTCAGTTATCGAAATACTAGATTGCGTGTCCTAAGTAAGACATTTGTAGATTTATTAGATGTTACTGCGACGATGGGTGATTACCTGCGCGACACTATTAGCTGATCAGTATTTAATGTTAACTATTGATACAATGTATATAAATCCCACGTCTACCCCCGCTTTATGGTGTCTCGACTGACGTCTTCCCTAATGTACATTCACCGATAGGATCACGTGCTTGGTACACCCAGGTAGCCACAGTCGGTGCTAGGAATGGGTATACGATCTCATTCAGCGAGATTCGACTAATAGGTATACTTAGTTGCGTTACTGTATCTTTTGTGGCCGCTCCTGATTCGCCGATTAGAAACTTACAATATGAACAATTACCCTTGGAGCCCAATTGGACTGTGTAACAGTTAACAACGTTAGCAGTGATAGAGAGTAAAAATCTGTTTTTGTTGTTGTTGTTGTTGCTGCGCATGCTCAAAAGCACGTGAAAGTTTTATTGTCAAAACCTAGTCATCATTGACCGCTTCGATCGTAACCGAGAAGATTGTTCTGTTATAAAGCAGGTACTTTCTTTTTAGCTGCAAACACACCTTGGAGTGGTTGACGTATTTACCAGTAGTCCATGAACGGGTAAACAGGATACGATCTTGATGAATAACTTCGCGTGGAATCACGCGTGACGTTCTTGCCGAAATGTGATAAATAAGTAACGAATTCGAAAGAAAGTCTAATTTTGTGAGAGCCATTCAAAAAAGCAACATGTCCGCTAATAATTCTACAGCCTCTGGATTAGAACTCATATCGCACAGATCGACGCCAACATTGGCAGGACATTCTGACATCGAACACCCTAGACACACTTACAAAGACGGGTTCTGGGAACCTCCGGCCGACTATCAAGACGCCGCGGTTCGGAGGGACGAGGTTGGTACAATGTAGAACCAGGAAACCTGTAGTTTTCCCGGGATTGTTACATTTGTTGTCAGGGATATACAGGTGTCTTTAAAATTAATTAAAAGTCTGTTCAGAAAGGTTTTTCTTGTCAAGCCGTCTACTAAAGAATACTTGTAGGACTAAATTTGATGACTGTCTATTAGGTATAATCAGATTATTAAACAATGTTTCACGTTCAATTCAAGTTTTTTGATCCCGTACCTTAATTAACTCTTAATTTGGCGAATAATTCGGATATGAATTTAAGCAATCCATTGAACGACAAGAGCTATATTCACTCAAATGCTTCGGTAGGTTATCTTTTGTAAGGTTAGCAAAAAAACTTACTTGCAAATGTGATTAGCGTTTCCAATATAGAAATAAACAGTTTTAACAAAATGTGTATTGGAAAATATTGTATACTTTCGATAATAGACCTTTTTGCCTTCTATGTAGTTTAAAAACGTTGATCATATTAAACTAAACGACAATATGAAGCTGGACTTGTAATCTTTAAAAGCATAAGTCGCCCAGTAACCAGCGTGAAATATAATTTGTCGAGTATGAAGTGGAATATAAATGTAATAAAAACAAAATTAAAACACTTGCATGTTATCTATTAACTTCCTAACATTACACTGCATTGTTTCTGAATGTAATCTACCATATTACAGTTCAAATGCATTTCATGTTCATTTGACTCCGGGCTGTATATGTATATATATATAAAAAAAAAAAAATGAGAAAAACCGGGCTGTTCATGTACATTTCTGAAAAAACCGGGCTGGAGGTGGAAGGGTGTTGGGGGAAGAAGCAGATTAAACCGTCCTTTGAAAGGGCCCGTACAAAGTGAGTCCCTCTGTTTTTTGCCAATTTCAATTTTTAAGAATAAGTTCTGACACTTTAATTCTGTAGCGTATACCAAATAAGTTGTTTTTATACACGAAACACTTATGATAATAAATATTTGTAGGTAGTAAATGTCTTTATAATGGATACATTATATGGTTTGTTATAAATTATATACTTTGCTAATGTACGTATCGTTTTTAGCGGTATATATAGGTGAGTAGCGTATTTGTGTTTACACATCTGATGCATGACCGAGTTCGTGATGGTGTAGATCAATTATCACAAAAAAACAAATAAATATAACATGAACATGTACATTTCCCACGCACAGTTTTGGTAGATATCATCATACAGCTGTTTTTATCTTAATTATAAGTACGTGGTACGTATGCAGTATCTATTTCTGATTGTCCAATTATGCTTCCTTACCTGTCCAAACCGCACCGTACATAAGACAAGAGACAAAACCGTGTGTGTTTCCGATATAACGACCTATCCTAGATTTCCCTTCCGACTTTAAAACATTCCATCACCTACTTGTATCCAAGATTACTTTAATAGTAAGGAAAAGCTCGGTCATTCATTTAATGTCCTTTCCTGCTGTACTAGGAGCGTGATCCCATCCTTGAAAGCTTAATAGTCACTGTTATGTACGGAAATGCATTGCAAACTTTGGTTAAAAGCAAAATATTTATCAAAGAAAATTAAAAAAAAAATGTCTACAGACCTACCTTTTTGGCATGTTACCTGAAACACATATAATGTTTGGTTTGACCTAAACAGGAAATGAAAATAAAAGCCTTTTTCCCATGAGCCTAACTCCTGTATACATTTCCGTTTCAGTTACAATACAAAATTAATAAACAGTCTCAGATGAACGAAAACAACTATGCCTATGTTTATATCAAGGTTTTAATAACTGTACGATTATTTTGATTTGGCGGGGTGTTATTTAAGTATGTCTCAATGTCTACTGTATAGTTCTGCAGCTTTGCGGAATGTTATTTTGCGTTTAATTAGAAATCAATACGTATCTGCACAATGCTGAATTTTTGGTTAGCAGTGTGTTAGGTTATCTGTCGTGTGTTAGGAGGCACGGTAATCTGTTAGTTGTAGGACGCCGGGCTTGTGACGAAGGGTTGCGGGTTCGAATCACGGCACGGCACGGCACTGTGTTGTATCTTTCAGCAAGATACTTTATTCCGCTTGTTCCAGTCAACTCAGCTGTTAATGAGTACATGGTTGGGCAGTGCTAGAGTTGTAGAATGCTAGCTGTGAGCGCCAAAATGGCAGCACCGGCTGTATACGCTCCCCAGGGAGTTGAGACAGATATTGGCTGTTCGCAAAGGTGTTCGCAAAGGCCCTATAATCACGGATAATAAGTTGGGAACCGCTTTGAGACGACCTACGAACTAGGTTGTGATAAAGCGGTATATAAGAACCTCGAATTATGAATATCATCAAAATTCGCAAAAAAACCGACCACGATGATCAATTCATATACATTATATTTGGTATATTTGAGATAATATCTCTGTATACAGTATATATTGAACGTTGATATTGTGGTAACAGGACGAATTGATTCTGACAAACTTCTAATTTTCCTTCCCATACAGGACCAGCTATCGGTTGACACAGTTGCTTCTAATGACTCCAATAAATACAAGTCCTTCAGTAAGTTGATAAAGCGGTTTTCCGAGAAGACGTCTATGCAAGGTGTTCCGTACATCAACAATGCCCGACTGTGGTACGCTAAAATGATCTGGAGTTTATTACTGGTGATAGCTATTGGCTGGATGTGTTTTCATCTCTTCTATCTTATCACACAGTTCGTGCAATGGCCGAAACAAACAAAAATAAAATTAAGTTTCAGCAATTTAGAAATGCCAGCGGTGACAATTTGTAATGTGAATCCATTGAGAAATTCCGTTTTCGACAGAGCATCGCTTCCGTTACAGGAACTCATCAAATACGTTGACCCGAAAGGTTTTGACAACGACGAAGAGGATGATGATGATGAAGAGCAAACAGTTGCTGAATCTCCGAACCCAAACGTAACCGGAACCGGAAGTACCCCTGCTTATAATACGGATGGTTACGGAACAGGCAATGTTACTAATACACATGGTACCAATGTTACCGAAAGTGGTGTTACTGATTCCGTTGTTAATGGAACAAGTCGTCCACAACACAGAAATGCTACAAATGGTACTGGAAACGGAACGATAAACGCGTTTGGTGACGGTTCTCTTCGTACAACTTCAAGACCCCGCACGCCAGGGACGGGTGAGGCCGGACAGCCTCCCTCTGTAAGTAGATTGTCAGACGTAATAAAGGCTTCAACTCAATTATCATCGTTTATTCATAAAAAAACGACACATTTTTTTTCATTCTAAAAGTCATTTTAAACTGTGTTTTTAATAAAATATCAATAATCTAATGGAATTCGGGTTCTCTTTTAACAGCTTGTTGTTTTCACTATGTTTTAAAATGTGTTCTCCTGAGGACGAAAACACATAGTGCCTTTTGTTACACAAATACTTTCGGTTCCTCTTGCTTCAGAATCGGAGAAAACGTTTCGTTGATGACTTCGACAATGACAAGATAGACGAATACCTAGATTATGACGAGGACGACTTCCGGAAGAAAAACGAGCCACCGAGACCACCAAGGGACCCGATAGCTAATCTGGAGGACACCTTCCGGTCATTATACAGCAACGAAAAAAGGTACAGTCTTAATTTCGATTCATGTCTTAAATATGAAATGAAAAAGGGGATATTGTCTTAGAAATGAATAGATGATGTTAAAAAGTCACTGTACACATTGTATTAGGGTTTTCAAAGTTATTTTTGTAGATATTATTTATTGACCAATATAGTGCTTTTTCATCTATAAATCTATATAATATCGTCCTATATATTGGCCAGTCAAAGGGTATTCTTTAATAATAGAGCTGTATGATTAGAAAATAAGGAAATGGTTAATGTTAATCGCGTTTTGTAAATCTACTATTCTGGGTCGCAACGCCGTGATATTAATTAAAGAATCATTAAGAAAATAAAGAGGACCCGTTGTACATAGCTCTGTGTCTATTGCTGTTTGTATGCTGTGTAAATTGACGATCGGTTCTACTGTCAAATTACATCTTGTAAAAATAAATAAATGGCTTAACCCAGTGGAACCATGTATAATAGTCGCTAACCACTTCTGTTACTGTCACCAGGATGAATCGGGTGGATATGGGTCACCAGATCAAAGATATGCTCATCAGCTGTTCCTTTGACGGTTACGAATGCTTCCCCGAGTGAGTATTACTTAACTTTGTTGTTTTAGTAAGTCACATGTAATGCTTTATGTTGCCGAAATAGAAAACTACATGTGATGATATGTGCTGGGAACTGTCGTCAACAAATCCCAGGATTCCGTGTGGTATTTTGCTTAAGAATATGTCCCAGGGTTCATAGCGCTGATCTGCATGTGTGTCCCATGATTCCTTGAACGACTAGCTATTCCCCTTTTCATGGATAGATATGACGTTCCACATTCATCCCCATATAAACCTTGCATAATTTTACATTCTCTGTCACCGGGGTCATTGTGTTACTCCCAATTCGAATCCCAGTATTCCCTGAAAGTCTTAGGGTTCTTTGCAATGCTCCAATATCTCAATTTTAATACGGCTTTAATTAATGTTGAACGTTTGCTCAGGTGGGGAAGGCAGTGTAGTCTGTCCCCATGTCAGGACATACCAAAGTACTTAACAATGGTAGTTGTTATTCCCTATTTAACGTTCAGTATTTAAGGTAAAAGCAACAAGTTGGCACTCGTCTTTATAGTGTTATCTTACTGAAATACCAGTAAGATAACACTATAAAGTCGGCATTAGATCCGCGCTATCACAAGGAGGCAATTACACCAACATACCATGTCTCCAGCACACATACACACACGCACGCATACATTACACACATGGAGGCATGTGCTTAAATGACCTTACCTGTTGATTGGACGTTACACCTTAAAAAACCAAACCAGACCAATCTTATTACTGCTCGTCATTTATTAATGCCACTTTAGCTGTTTTTCGCCTGTAGAGTCTGACTCCTCATTCAACATCGTGATTTATCTAGCCACTGTTAGTGCTGTTATTTACCAGGTTTAACTAATGTTACGCACTTGTGAAGACTATTATTCCCTTATGTACAGGACATTGAGTCTCTTAATGTAGTCTAGGAAGGAAGCAGCATCGTCACCTTCTCGTCGGCCAATTTGATATATAAATAGATATAGCCTGGTGGTCACATCTCACAGTACAGTATCACCTACGGTAATTTGGCGTTCTCAAGAGAAGGTCACAACACTCATTAACACAGCATGTAATGACACCTTAGATCTAGTTCTTGTTGTTGAGAACGAAATAAACGTATCTTCCACTAACCCATTCACTGATGTTTTGTCCACTTAGTACCTATGCATCAACTGCGTTAGCCTTGGTTTGTGTTACAGTACTTTTACCATGTACCAGACTATGTTTTGATGACAGTTTTACCCTAAGTTTGTGTTACAGTACTTTTACCCTGTACCAGACTTTACATTGATGACAGTTTTACCCTTAGTTTGTTTGACAGTAATTTTACCCTGTACCAAACTTTATATTGATGACAGTTTTACCCTTAGTTTGTGTTACAGTACTTTTACCCTGTACCAGACTTATATTGATGACAGTTTTACCCTTAGTTTGTTTGACAGTAATTTTACCCTGTACCAGACTTTATATTGATGACAGTTTTGCCCTTAGTTTGTGTTACAGTATTTTTACCAGGTACCAGACTATATATTAAAGGTTTTACCGTTGGTTTGTTTGACAGTAATTTTACCAGGTACCAGACTATGGAGTACGGCAATTGCTACACGATCCAATCATCAGCCTTCACATCCAAAAGTTCAGGTCCAAAACACGGTACGTCCAGCTTTAGAAATAGTGCTTGTACCTACATAAAATAAGAAGAAAGGAAAGTATACACCAAAGCAATCTATATGATGATTATTATTGTCATTTTATAGGTAGGTATTGCTTATATTTTGCGAGTTAACTTGAATGAAATGAAGTTGAATTATTTTTTTCCCCGATTTTTTTTTTGGTCGTGGCAGATTTAAATTTATATATACACTAGTGGTATTTGTTTCCGTCCATGAGTTAAAATCTCGCTAATAAGTCTCGTGAAGCAACGTCGCGGAGACCAGTATCGGCGATATTTACATAATTAACAGTATATACGAAGTTTGTTCGTAATCGGTACGTTTTAAATTAGTATTAACCAGGTCTATATTCACGGTTCCTTTCGTATTTGTACATTACAAATAATAGTTTCTATTTATAAAAAAAGTATCATTCTTAACTAAGTTTGGTTGGTGGGAGTTTTATCATACCTATAGTCTGTTACACACTCTAGCGCATCTGTCGTACTATCTGACGAACCTGTCAATGGAAATACAGTTTAAAATTGAATTGAAATTGATTTTAATAGAATAAAAGCATTTATTGATTCATTTATGATTAAGTCCTATTAATCCTAAAATGTGGTAGTCATTTATTGGCTGACAAAGGAAGCAATACTTACGTCATTTCAGCTGAACTACAGAAGTGCATAAACTTTTATATATCTCATTCACTTATGTATATAAACATTCGATGGAGGAACAGTTGCAGCGATGCTTTGGACGTCTTCCAAAATACTTTTATAATGTCGTGTCAATTTAAGAAACATACCGTATATTTTCTGGTCGAACATTACTTTCCCACGGAACACATGTTAAATTATTACTATTAAAAACTACCCACAAGGCGATAACTGCCTTCAATGTCGTATACAATACAGACACGTATATGTGTCTATTCATCGATGTAAGTGCCCGTCGTTCAAACATACCTGACAGGACCTACTGGCGTCCTGGTACAAACATACGCCACTATTTCAGGTTTGTTAGTATTTCAGTACGAACCTTTATCCAAACAATGTATTATTAACCCTGAACGTATTTCTTTTGTGGTCATTTAATCTGCCGATTTTGTGGGAGTCCATTGAATCATCTATCAAGCTTGTATTAACACTTATATTTATACAACAAATACTTCGTTCTGACACAAACATTAATACGTATCCGCAAATGGCTTGGTAGGTTTATAAGAGGGTGATATATATTGACATACCAGATCACTTGTAATAGGAGTTTTGGACTTGAGTTAATTCAGTGATTAAACATCTGAAAAATACACTGAAAATATGTATATTGATGAAAGTAACACACCAAGACGTTTATTATTGACATTTACCAATTTATATAACCCTACCGTTGGCGTTCATCGACCCACGTGTAAATACGTGTTAATGTCATCATTATAATGACGTCATTATTGTTACGTAAGCTACCACTGACCCTTCCTTTAAGATGTCTGTTCTATTCTTTAAACAATAACGCACGATTCATACACTTAGCTTGACTAAATGCTTAATAATGATATGTAAATCAAATTTTCTGTGAGATTAAACTTTTTGAAATAGTAAATGCATTTATAAGTAATTTAATAGCTGTCAAACGCAGTTAATACGGATACAAACTTGAGAGTGACAAATAACACATGAAGCGTTAACACGTTCCATTGGTTTTTGTCAAATTCCACTTGGTATTCATATTGACTGTGCATGCTAACTAAAAGCAGTTCAATCAATGCCTAAGTGAATATCAACTGTCAGTTTGAAATACACAAATCATCTATAAGCATGTGGCGGGTTTAACTTCCTCGCAACAGCCAGGACGAGGATGGGTGCCCAGGAAGACACCGTTGGAAAGAGAAATTAGATAGGAAAGAAAAAAAGTAGGAAGGAAAGATAGGAAACGGAATAGAGTTGCGATAGGAGCAGCAGATCAATTTCAGTCAATTCCCTGCTACCTTCGTAGAATACACGGAAGACAACCCCCGATTCTGCAGGGCCCCACATGAGACGCCTGTTAGTACTTAAGATACACATACAGTGGGATGCAGCAGGTCTATTATGTGCTTCTTTAATTTCCCCTTAACAGAAGACAAGAAAGGAAACCATCCCCGAATCTACAAGGGTTGGAGGGGTGCTGGTGGTGGTGAAATTGCACATGTGATGGCAGCAGCCGCTTTACCACCAGAAGAACTTTTACATTATTTAAATCGAGTAGAATAATATTAATAGATATCTTTCTGTATAACAGGGCTGTCTATCATCTTGTTTATGGAAAACGACGAATACCTCCGCGGTTTGACGCAAGGATATGGTGCGCGCGTCACCATAAACGACCAATACTCATTTCCGTATCCGGCTGATGAAGGATTCTTCGTATCGTCTGCGTTTGAAACACACATTGGATTAAAACAGGTAGTGTAGGCTTCCGTTTACTTTAAGGGTTATAACTTTAGAAGAGGGACTGGACGGTTATTAACCTTACTTGTTCCACAGTCGTCTCTAAAATATAAAAGGATTAATTAAATACCAAATGTCACGCGAACGAATTATGATAAAATTACAATTACATCTTTCGCATAAATCATGAAATAATTATAAAAATTATAAACAAGCGAATAACAGGGAAAGAAGAGGGTACCATTTGAAAACAAGAATAATAGAAGCTAGGTACAGAAGTGAAAATAAAGGATAAAAAGGAAAGTGATTTTAAATACAAAAGGAAAATAAGGGAGAATAGACGATATGAACGAATCGAAATCGCTGTTCCTGCTCATGTACCGTTTTTGGATGAAAACTTAGATTGAATCATCTTTTTAAATGACACCGATAATAATAATACTAGGATAGCATCCCTTGTCACCGACAAAAATGGGACGGAGTTGACAGTATATTTGACAATCGCAGACATTTATGAATCTTGAAAAGGATACACATAAAAAAACATGTAGCTGAATTGTTAAAATTACCCTTAAAATTTCATATTATAATATTATAAAGTATGATTTATTTTATACTTCATAATATTTTAAAAATGAAACCATAATTTAGGTTAATATTGTCAGATGAACGGTAATTTTGATTTTAATTTTGATTTTAATCTGCTGTAGATAAACATTGAGAGATTGGGGCATCCATATGGAACTTGTGACGATGGAGTAGAGTTTGAACAACGCTATAGAACCAGGTATTCAAGGCAGGTATGTATTACTCGTATATACTGGTTTTCGTATGATTAAAAGCAAAAGTCAAGTACATCGGATAGGGGTTGTTCGTTTTACAGATTGAAACTGAAAATGTAAAGTGCTAACACATTCGTGTTTACAAAAACATCAGCAATATTTGTCATAATGCTGTTTGAGATATTTTTCTATTCCTACACGGTCAAGAACCATGAACAGTTTGTTGCCGTATTTAACTATCTCAAAAACTACATTGGTTGGTCCTTGTTTTATTGGTACTTGGTACTTTTATTGGTTACAATGTATTTCACTATAAATAATTAGACGTCCTCGCAAAAAGTGCGATAATTGCTTGTCCCGTCATTGCAAACAAGATATTGTTCTGTCTATTTCACAGACCTGTCAGTCTGTATGTCACCAACAAGCTGTGATCGACAGTTGTGGATGCCACGAGAACAATGACGTTGAAGTGTTTTTGCAGTCCTCCTTACTGGACAATATAAAGCGCTGCAAAACGCGTGAAGGTACGTATAGCTACATTGCCATGCAGAGCAATTTCAGGCCCTACAAAGCACGGAAAAGTAAGAATAACTATAAACAATCTTAAGGGCTGCAAAGCCAGGAATGGTAGATAAAACTACATGACCATGCAAAACAATTTAAAGGCGACAAAGCACGGATAGGTAAGTATAGAACTAAACAATCTTAAAGGGACATCACGTTATTTTCCATATGGAGACTCACTTGACATGTTTATGTAGTATTTGAAAAAAGACCAAAAAAATGTTACTTCACCATGATGTATCTTTAAGGCCTTCAAAGCAAAGGAAAGTATATATCGCTACATGTCCGTGCTAGGCAATCCAAAACCAACAAAGTACACATCGCCTGATCGGATTTAAAAAGGTACGAGGTCACCTGCCGGACTACACAGGTAACGGTTTTATCCAGGTACTCTGGTTTCCTTCCAAATGTCGCTTCATTGTAACTTCTTCGGTTCTCGCGATGAGGACCTGACTTTACTTGGATTTGATCTAGATTTTCATGGCGACGTTCGTTGATGAGGCAGAAGACCCTTACCCTTCATTGGTCTTCTTATAAATGCATTCGAGTTGTTTTTTATTCGATTGTTGATGCTGTTGAAAGTAAAATTACATCCATGTACGAGTATTGTACGGGGATTTGCTTTTGGTTACATGTCAATCAGAATAATTTATGTAAATTGGTATTACACTAACATGATGTGCTCGTAAATGCATTAAATTGCCATTTGGAGGTTATGTCATGTGGTACTGAACGGGGAATCTCATTGGAGCGCTCAGTAAAACAGGGGTTTTGTCATTTCAGAATTACAGTGCCAATTTAGCATAGGTAAAGAATTTGAAGACAAAACCAGGGAATGTGTCTGTGAAACGCCATGCAAGTAAGTAATTTTGAATCCTTAGAAGTAAAGGGTTCCAACCATAGTTGTCGCTTATGTATCATGTAGGTATATTCTTTTCTAAATATCGGACCGCAACACTTTTCATGTCACGTTTAAAATAATAAGAGAACCTAATTTTTGCGATGACAAAACGAACAATTAACAAAACAATAACCTAGTTAACTCTACGACTTTGTCACTGAAAAAGTCGACAAACGAGATACAATCACATAGGTGTAACCACCATAAAAGTACAATGTCTTGATTTAAAACTTGATTGGTTTGCAAAAAACAAACAAATATTCATATTCTCGTATATTGATATTTTGTAAGAGTTTCTTCCTTACTGCATATTTATATAGTTTTTAAAAGTCCAGAAAGATCATTTGGCATATTGGGTTTCGTTTTATAGGGAGAAGCAATGGGTGAGATCGATAAGTACAAGACAGTGGCCCACGGAAGCCTACACAGTATGTACACAGAACTTTACTATTTCATAATGCACTTCCATTTGGGTGTACTCGGTTCATGTCGTTGCATCAAATTCGTAGTTTTGTCATCAACTGTTAACTCCTCGAGGTGTATATCTGCCCTGTTTGACTTAAATAACTTTTGTACTGATATTTCTACTGACATGTAAGAAATAAAATGGAATTTTGTGATGGTAAGATTGGTAATAGTTAATTTGCATATGGTAAAGGTGAATTCTGGTTGCAAAAATTTGTTAATGAATGGAAAAAAACGGAAAGAACTGGTTGAAATTGCCTGAAACCTGTCATAAGTTGATTTTTTTTATACTATTAGGTTGTACTTAAGTAATCTATGTTCAATTGCCTTCCACAATTACTCTCCTTCTGTTTCTTTACATCTGCAGTTTTTTCCCTCTGTCTTTCTTTGTTATTTTTTTCTTTTCTTTCTGCCTCAATGCTTCCTTCTTCTTTTGACTTTTTGTTTTTCATTTTTCTTTGTTTTCATTTTTTCTCCTTATATCAAAGCAGTATACATCTTTATATATACCATGCATGTCATATATCAATAGGTTGCATTATATTACTGATGATACATATCAAGCGCGAGTATCATTATACATAATATAACTCTGTTTTGGTATGAAAGATATTTGATTGAATCGAATGGGGTATGCATACAGAAATATGTAAGACTATACTGTATTGAAAAAAACATCTGAAAATAAAACAAATATGAAAAAAGAAGATTGGTAATAGTAAATATACCGGTGGCTATCATATTAATGATAATGAGCTAAAATAAAACTATTTGTTTGTTTCAGGAAACATTGTTAAGAGGGGTGTGTCAGAGAAGGCCACAACAATGTAAAGATCTGATTTCAAAAGCGGACGATCGCAAAATCAGGTGAGTGAATCTTTAATATAACATAAGTTTAGATTTTAGCATGTGTAAAAATGTTTCTTCTCATAAAACATAATATAACACAATTTTAATGTATAAGGACAAAATTAACAGAAAACATTTTTTTTTTTAAATTTCAAACTATCGTTTCCTATTTTAAATGATTAATAATCATGCCTTATTTCCGCTTTAGTTTAAACTTCTTGAAGATAGTGGTGTATTACCAGGACCTGAACCACGAAGAGATAAATGAGGACCCGGAAATTGAGGTAAAGAGAAGTTCTCATTGAATTTCATTTAGGGGTTTAACGGGTCTACATGTCAGCCACCCTTATAATTATAACCTCGTCACCAAGCATTCTTTTTAATATTTCATATTTTCATTGCATTACTAACCTTCTCCTGCCGTTTAAGGAAATGTAGCAGATATCAATTAAGATTGTGTCTCGTTGAATATTATAATTTTTCGAGAATAAAATATGTTTCCCGAATGAGTTTATTGTGATTAAATGTAGACACTTGTATTGTAGACTGCCCAGTTTGCGTCGGATGTGGGGGGAGCCGTTGGCCTTTGGATAGGACTGTCTATTCTGAGTATGTTCGAGGTTTTTCAACTCATTGTGGAGCTGTGTCAGTATGGGATATACAAGTGTAAACACATGGGCAATATGGACAGTAATGACAAACCGGATCTCCCACTGGGGGACCGGAAATCCAATGTGCAGGCGCCTAGTGCCCTGAATTTTAATCAGCCGCAATTTGCCAAAGATTATCTATATGACGGAAGATTTGCAACAGCACGGTATCAGTACTAGAATCATAAAATAAAACAAAATGATGGACAACCGTTAACATGAGTGCGAAGAACGGAGTTTGAACTGCAAGTTTTCAATTTTTGACGTTTTCAACTGCATTACAACTTGTGTAATTAACAAGCAATGCAGTTGTGACTAAATGTCATTACGAAGAAAGATGTTTACGTTTTCATTGATTAATTACGAAGAAAGATGTTTACGTTTTCATTGATTAATCACAAAGCAGCTGAAATGAGGAAAATGGTTTTGTTTTAAGGAGCAAGTTTGCTAAGTATTATTAACAATGTATTATTAAATGTTTATACTAGAGCTTTGTATGGTACATTACGAAATATTGACCTATATTTAATACTGTATTCACTCCCATGAGTGTACTAATTTATTTAAGCTTTGTTTAATTGTCAGGTAGTTTGTTTTAAATGTCCAATTGAGGACAATATTACGTATATACAAGTTTCATGCAGCTAAATTTTCTAATGTAATGACCGTAATCTAATTATGTCAATGCATAATACGATATGAATAAAGCTATTAAAACCCATTCGAATTATTAGTCATACTATATTTATTGAAATCAGTTTAATCATGAAACCAACTTTACCGGAGACGTGATGTTCCCATGTTCTTACAGAAATGCAAAATATGAGTGACAGATTCACCGACGAAAGATTGTATAAAGTTGATCATATCACTATACGTTACCTCATTGATAACGAAAACATAATTACTGTAAAACTTAAAAATTTCTGAAGCAAAATCATCTTCCAACAGGATCTAAAATATCGTTATAAAAGATTTCAAACCTATTGATCCCCTTGCGACACCCTCTCAATGCGTCTAATTGAACCTGTTCGTTTTTATTCAAATCCAAATGTGAACAGAAACATCTGATTAGAGGTATATATTATGATACTTATAATTCTTACTTGCGATGTACATGTGTTACAAGTTTCAAGACTGTGTTATGTGTGAACTCAGACTCATAACTGACACCGTGTTGTCGATCGACAGCGTAGTGAGGTACATGATCGATATTGCGCTACTTCTGTCGTACCCATTTTTATCACCGCTTTCCCAAAAGGTGAAACTGACAACACTGGACGTTGGCTTCAGGTTATGTCAGTACAAACTACGTAAACTTTCGTTAGAAGATATATACTTTCAGTATTGGCTCGATTTTCTGATTGTCATTTGACTAAATAGCCCCTTTAAACTGATGACGTAATTTGACAAGGTGCACCTTGGTAACTAATGCATGAAAATTGATGACACCTTTTATGATATGGCTGACACAGCTTATATTGATACTCAGAAGATGACTATTCTTTAATATAAAGTATTTTTTTAAATCTTTTTATTGTATGTGGCGTAAGGGCGTAGAAACGTTGAAATACACCTTCTATACGATTCATCAGTTTGGAAATATTTCATATCAAAGTTTTACTTTCTACACAAACAAGGTACTAAATAAAAATGTCGCAACGTTTCAACACCGACTGGTCCCTTTGTTAAGCTTTGATACGTACACTGAATGTGTAGAAAGTAAAATTTTGATAATATCGTTGAAGGATACGTATATACACATCCATTTAAAAGTAAACATTAAAAAGATCACTTGAATACCATCGTTGTAAGAACCTGCTTTGCGCTTCATTGCACTCAGACCTACCTTCAATTTGCCTAACTAAAGTTCTGAAATCGTGTATTCTGAACCTGCTGATGTTGTCACACTTATTTAATTATTGATATATTTTTTAGTCTGTTATTGACTAAAACTGATGCGGGGCTATTGATTTAGTATTACTGAGGCAGTTTTGACGAATAACTTGTCTCGTTAAACAGACACGCGTGATGATATTGACTTATATTTATTAATGTGAAGATTACAGCATTGATTACTTTTGCCAATGAAATATGATTATCAAATATAGACATACCAGAAATATTAAGACACAAAGGATACACACACACAATCGCACGAGCCTATAACTAGATCTACACACAACGCATGCAAGGGAACTTGCATGCACACACGAATATGTATCAAGCGTTACCTTTGTCCTGATATATAACGTAATGTTCGAAAAGCGCCATCTGATTACTTTATATATGATAAAGATGTTATGTTCCTTTATCAACACATACATTGAATATGTATTATATAATGTGCGTGTGCAATGACTTGTATTATTCTATGTAAACAAACCTCTTTTTAAAGCTCAACTGTACTACGTACAAACCATCATTGGTAATTGGCTACGCATGTATTCTATTTTAGGTTTAAACATGACACGAATCTCAGTGTGACTCAAAAAATATTTATGTTTCCGCCTACCTGGTTCATCGGGGAATATAGGTTAACTTTAATAACCTAATCCTAAAGTAAGGATAAAAGGAATTTTTAGTCACTGTATATGATCGTTTTATAAACGAGTGTGTGTCACCCTCGACAGTGGGGCTCTTACAGGGGCGATATGGTTAAATCCTTAAAAATCGGTTCTTCTTTTACGAGCAATTAAGTTCGGATAGTCCTTTGGTCATAGGGAATCAACCTTGTATAAGATGAGTTAGGCCTTCTGAGAGTAGAGGATCGGATCCCACTAGGGGAAATGCAGGTAAATCTTTAAAATCTATCTACTTGAGTACGTGATGATTTTATCTTTATTTAGTCTGGAGTATCTTGTGGCCAACGGAGGACCCAACTGGGGAGGGGGGAGGGGGATTACTAAATGTTGGTTGAAAGGATATCTGAACAAACACAATGGTATATAAATAAAAAGTATGGCTACTTACCGTGGGAAGTTAGACCAGCCCCATATACAGAGATACATTCAAGGACTCTCATTACAAAAGCTTTGTCTGGTCTCAGTATAAAGCTACTGTACTTGTTTGATATACAAAGACTATGATATATTTAAAATGTAAAAAAAACACATACTCGATGAGCTATTTAAAGGCCATGAATCTTTTGTTTCTGTGCTTCCGATCACGATATGAAGTACGTCTGAATGCGAGAGTAACTCACACAATGTCATAGGAAAGGTGTGTCCTTCTAGATACGTTTAGTGACAGCCTCATTTGTATGAGTTCAACTGGCACGGTTTACTGGCGTCTCATTGTACCGTACATACAGTGTGCAGTCATCGTCGTTCACATGTCGTCACGGCATGGAGTTCATAACATCCACATGTAAGTGATAGAAACACATGATTGACGATAACACAACAAACACGTCATTCTTACAAGGGTGAGTATTTACCGATTAATACTCAATGTCAATTATGTGTCTCTAATTTATTTACTGTTCAACTCGATTTCGTTTTCTTGATAAATATTACATTTCATTCTTAATGAATGCTTGTGAATAATAGACATGTACAAGGCGAAATATTTACAGCTTATATCAGTGTGTGAGAAGGTAAATAATAATATCCTGATATAGCCTTCTAAACATGTACACAAACCTATGTGCACAGTAACGGTGTTAACAGTTATGACTCCGTACAGGTGGGGTTGTCTTATTAATCATCAATGACGCGATAATGGTTTGTCTGCTTTTGTTTTGTTTTGTTTTTATGTCAGTTTTTGTCTTTCTTTTGTTTACAAACCAGTTTTAAAACGTATCTCAGTTTCTGCTTAAAATAGAACATCCTAAGCCAGAATAGTAACCGATACGACATGTATCACTCCAGTAAGAGAATCAGTATTGGGAGTAAGGTTATGACCCAAATCGACGACGTTATGTGGCGAATATAATTACACAGGTGTCGTGATGTAGAGCTAACCCTATACGGTATGTAAACCGGGACATACACAAGCGATTTTACTTACTTTTACAACATGCTCATAGGACAAAGAAATGAGACCTGCTATTTGTCAAAGTGTAGTCTGAACAGAGGTATTCTTTTGAGTTCAAATATAAATATAGCGTTTTACATGCCAGGCACATCAAGACCCGTATTCATGAAACTCAAACATGGAATTTGTGTTCCGTTATATATGAATTAGACAAATCAATATTCACTGATCGTTTGACATGATTTAAGCGAGGTATGTACAAGAAAGTTAGTTTTAGCACAGAACCCAAGCTTGAGCATGATAACGGTTTCACGAATACGGGCCCAAAGTTGTTTTGCTGTTGTTTACTATTATATTAGCAAAATGCAAATGTTACTACATCTGATCACGATTGTATTTCTAGACTGCATGATGTAGAAAGCGTATAAAGTTATTGCTATTACAAACGTCATCCAAGTTTTAAAAAATGTAATCTGCGATACAAGAAAGATGCAAGTAGCACACGAACAGGTGATTACATCTTTAAAAAAATAGTTATAGATACAGTATGCTAAAACTAATTACACTGCATCATATAAAGCTCTAACGTTCTTCAAGGGCTCGTCAGTGATACTTCAGGCTAAATTGTTGGACAACCAAATTGTCTAAACTACTGTTTAACAGTCAAAAAAACTCTATTTTTTAAATTCATAACTGAACGGGTTTTACGCACCGTAAAACCCATTGATTTATGAATTTAAAAAATAGAGGAGTACTAGTTAATTTCAAATCAAATAATTTGTAAAGTGTGTATATGATGAACCTTGCCACTCCTCAAATTTCCCGTATTTGTTCTGTTGTACATATTACTTCATTCCTGTAGCTAGCGTTGACAAGTTGATTATTAAGCAGGTAACAAATTTTCATAAGTGTCATGAAACTTGTTTTTGTTTCCTTTTCTGTTCTATAAAATGTATCATTTGTATTTCGATGTATTGTCAAACAAAATTTGAATAAAACAAAGTTTAAACCAACTGTGGCAACAATCGAGATCACAGCAAACTTTTGGGACTAAAAACTCCCCGAGGAGAGTCGACCATCTTGTATCTTGAAAGATGAACATTACACACACAGGTGATTGTACACTTAGAATTTGGTAATAGATACCGTATGCCAAAATTGGAGTAACATTACCACAGCTCAAATGAGTATACATTATTATGCAAATATTGATAATTTTCTTCTAAACATATGATAAAATGTTACAGATGCTACAGTAATTAGTAATTTTTGTGGTTCAACAAGCTCCCAAAATGACGGTATTGGCACTCTTGATTACCATCCCATTACGAGTCATATTTACAGACACAACTAAATATGAGAACACAGACATGCATTTTGGATATATTTTATCTTGATTCAAGTTATTGAAAGAATGCACAGTAACTTTAATCTAGTCTTTAATAAGACATTAAGGTTGGCTATCCTAGTAAGAATAGTCCATCGACATTATAACAGGTTTTTTTCAACCAAACTTACCGTTACAAAATGACAGATTATCTTATGTTCGTACCTAGGACAGGCGACACTTAATTGCCCTGTCCTAGCTGTGAAGAGGCATTCCGGACTGAACTTAGATGGTTGCAACCATGAAAAAAACACACATATCATAGTTAAGTGCTGGTTACATATTGTTATAGTATCTTACTTACGACACTTCTAGTCGTGTAACTTAGATAAATATGTTAACTTCATATAACCTGTCCGTATAACGTGTGTATATCAAACTACTTTATGTTATACAATGCCACATTATCTGAGTTCATTTATAAATCTAGCATTTATACAAAAAATATTTCCTAATATTTGTAAAAAAAACGCATATACATGTAGCATTCATTTTTGAAACAAGAGGAAAAGGGGCATGCTAGGATATATACTGATCTCGGTTGTAACTGTTGTATCTGCTAAAGAAAAGAAGACTAGAAAAACACGTTTTTATCATTTTAAAACTAATTTCATTATTTTAGACAATAATTGTTTAGATGAATGGAGTGATGAAATCAATATTGAAAGTATGTCTGGTGTATAACATTTGAATAACAAATGAAAATAACATATTAGAAAACTAGAATAATTTTACAGTTGCTCAACAGACGCCCTGAATTTTCTATAAGTTATATTAAAGACCGTTTTCAAAGTGACTCTTTACCGCTCAGTCAGTCAGTCACATTCCACTTAGGTCAAGCCTAGAGTCATAAATGCTTTTCAGAATGTTATTATTTATCCCCAGCTGCTAAACATTTACCGTTGTATATCCATACTGAGGTCACAGTGACACAAACAGCCGGAAAGTTATGAAAAAATAGCAACATTACCAGCTTAAAATATGTTGCGCATTATGCATAGACAATACAAATGCCATATTAGTTGGCCCTTCTCCAATAAAATGTTGACAAAATTAACTGTCCTCATCAATGATGTTCAAGTAGAAAATCTGAAGCATAAAATACATCATCACAGTTGTCATAATAGATCATTGCTTGACCATGGAAATAAATATATCGTCTACAAACGTATTCGGCTCTTGTAATCAACGTTTTCTTTTCTCCACTGTCATACATTTAGGGAAGTACCTCTCGGAATATCAGAGGGCAGATTGATATACTACTGAAACTACTTGTAAGTGTTTTCCTTTTACACATTCTAATAAAAACAACTATAATTAGGTCGTTGGTATGTAGATTTATTCACAATATAGCTCCTGGTCTTTTATGGGGATTTTTATACTAAGGGTAAACGACATGAAATGATTGATAACAACATACACAAATCTATTTTGTCTGTTGTCTTAAAAGAAATGTGACGAACAGGTTATTAGTTCTTTTTAATGACTTCAATGAATGCTATATCAATTTTAAAACAGGCTATATATATAATCATTATAAAAACACACATGACGTTTATCATTCCCGGGTTAGATTATGAACATTGATAAAATTAGCACAGTTTGAACTGTAAAGAGAGGACTATATTCAACATGGTCAATCTAGGTCATTAATACAAGTTCTGGAATGGGATAAAAGTTCAAACAGCTCAAATGTTTAGGGGGAATAACTTAAGCTCCCCAAAATAACTATGCTATTCAATGAACTTTCACACACTAAGTTACATACATAATAAATGAGGCCTACGGTTTTGTCAGAGGTCAATTCATGTTCGATGTCTGTCGATCAGATTTTTTATTGAACATATCACGGTCTGTTAAACACATGTCATGCCCAGTATATCCAGGTCTACCAAGCACATATAACAAAATCAGCGAATTTAGGGGGAAGTTTGCATTCACTTACAAGTATATTTCTCAGTAAGTGTTGTTTCAGGGGAAAAAACCCCAAGATATAACAGTATATCACCTTAAATATGAATTTATGTATGTCAAGTTTTAAAATTGAGCCTCATTTATCTACAGTCTCGAGTAGTCTCAGGAGCACAAATACAAGTGTAAGAACATATGAATAAAATAATTTTCGACTCGTGGTTATATGCGTGCGAAAAATCTATATATGCTTCTTGACTGGTGGAGATATGAGAATGATAAGAGGAATTACGAGTACGATCAACTGGAATGCTATTATGACAATTTGGAATATATCCGTTTGATAAAATAGGAGTATGCCGACGAATAGTGAAAATATACCTTTGACAAGTGAAAAATACTATAAGATGCCGTCTAGTGTATGAATGAACAATGTGACGGTGTATTACCTGTTTGTGAAGTAGGGGACGTCTCGGCACCAACGGTTATCTGATGTGAATTATATCTTTTCCGTAACCTAGGGAACGTCTCGGTAATTAATGTTTTAGAATGCTGACACTTGGTTCTTCATTGGGAATATTTACTATAACAATAATGTAATGACAACCACTACGAATATTAAAAACATTATATACTGATAATTGTTTTGACGTTTAACACAGTGACCGGGCTGAATATATTGATCGGAAACACCTAGACATCAGACAACAATTACTTGTATTGGTGTAAAATCAAGCACGTATCCTTTAGCAAAGTCAACACGGTCACACCGCTTAAACAATCGATTTGATTGAACGACCTTCAATGTTTACATAACGCAGAAATCGTTATGAAAATAGATTTTTCCTGACCAACCCATCAGGTTGTTTTTCAGGTGGATAGTAAATTGTACGTCAAATAAAGTTATACTCTTTGCTAATGGATTGAAGTATGATGCATGCTATCATTAATATACCGTAGTTGTGATATGACATAGAACGTCGTCAATAACCGGGAACGATAGCCATTAGCGTAAAACACATTATAGAAGGTCATATATTACCTGGATCGATAGCGTAAACTGATGATAAACACGCTACGTAAATGTAGCCTACATGAATAGGCAGAATGATGTTGTAGTAGGTTCTAAAGAAGGCATTTACGATTTATGTAAAGTTACTATACACTAGAAACAAACAATGTTTGGTACGATATGATAGAGCACGGGTATTATACAATAAAAACAAACAATGTTTGGTACGATATGATATAACACGGGTATTATACAATAAAAACAAATATGTTTTGCACGATATAGTATCACACTCTAACTGATGTTAGATTAGAATCTATTGTTTATTGATTAGAATGTTTGGTACGATGTAGTATGTCGGAGGTATTATACAGTAAAATCAAATTATGTTTGGTACGATATAACGCTGGTGTTATACAGTAGAAACAAATAATGTTTGGTACGATATATTATTACACTAGTAGTATACAGTAAACACAAAATGTGTTTTGTACTACGTATATTTAACACAGATACGCTATGTTACAATGTGATATGATATTGGTTTTATACTGCAGAAACAATAACATCGATAATTTATGGTTCGATGTATGTATTGCAGCTATAAGAATGTGCACAGCTAACATTGATTTTGTTCTTACAGGTGAAGAGAATGAACATGGACGGAAGCAATGCGTCCCTGGATTCGACAGGGAAACGGAAGTCGTTCCGACGATTGTGTGAAAGATTCTCGGAAAAGACTTCTCTTCAGGGAATAGGGTACATAAACAGTGCCAGACTTCTTGGTGCCAAAATCGTGTGGGTGATTCTGTTACTCGGAGCCATAGGAGGAATGATCTTCCATCTATACTTTCTTTTTGATCAGTTCTTCGCATGGCCAGTGCTCACTAAACTGTCACTAGGTTTCAGTAACCTAGAAATGCCTGCCATCACTATCTGTAACAGCAATGCACTGAAGAGGTCAGGACTTAGTCTTATGGATAACAGGCTGCAGCAGTTTGTGACTCAGATAGACCAAGCTATTACACCTAACGTAAGTAAACGTATATTTCTGATCTCGAATGTTCAAAGCAACATAACCGTCGTTAAAATTATTTTTGAAATATTCAATAATTTACAAGTTCACAATTTCTGTTTCCTGTTTTGAATCTCAATAAATACAGTTCTAGTTTCGAACTGTAACTTTTAAACATTTACCTTATTTGTCATTTATTTATTTATTAATTTATTATTTTAAAATATATTTAATTATTTATCTATATAT
This sequence comes from Mizuhopecten yessoensis, assembly GCF_002113885.1. NCBI lineage: Eukaryota > Metazoa > Mollusca > Bivalvia > Pectinida > Pectinidae > Mizuhopecten > Mizuhopecten yessoensis. The sequence goes on along the minus strand of NW_018480076.1, from coordinate 63,951 downwards.
CTATTTAAATCTATTTGTTTATATTTATTAATTGATTCATTTTTCAGTTACTCTTTATTTATATACCCATTTATTCATTCATCATTTTTTAATCATTTAGTCAGGTTCTCGGGGAGATAATATGATTTGAAGAAATTGACGCCGTTTCTTCATTGTCTTGTATACTATACAACTATATGTATGTTTCGATTTTGTCAGCATTAAGTTGTTAACAACCATCCTATCAACTTTCTGCATATTTCCCACTTACAAAAACCTTTCATGTACAATCTCTCATTTCTACTTAATCTTGGAACAGTCGCACAAGTAGAACACTTCCATGCGTTATACCTGATATTTCATGAAGTTTTTATGACACATTTGCCCTTTCTAGTTAGTCGCTGTGAAAAACTTTTTTTCTTTCTTACAGAACGGTCGAAGAAAAAAACGATTTTCAGGTGGAATCACGGGAGTGAATTCAAGTGGATACGAAGAGTCAATCGACCTACCATCTAATAGCAACAAACCACCTAAAAATAAATTAAAACAAATAAGTTCAATTTTTCAGAGTCTCTACATGGATAACACGAGGTAAGGAATGTGTTCTGAAGAAATTCGTTGTACTACTGTCACAAACACAAAATAACGGACTTAATGTTCCTCAATACAACAATGATCTATCCCTCTTTGTAAAATGAAGTGGTATTTGAGTTTAAGTGACAGGTTAAAAGTTCACAAAAAAATAACCAAATAAAGTTCACAAACAAAGTACAAACAAAGTTCAAAAACAAAGTTCACAAAGTACACAAGCAATGTACACAAACAAAACAAAGTTCGCAAACAAAGGACACGATCAAAGAACACAAACAAAGTTCACACACAAAGTTCACAAACAAAGTACACGATCAAAAAACACAAACAAAGTTCACAAACAAAGTACACACACAAAGTACACAAACAAAGTTCACAAACGAATTATGCAAACAAAGTACGCAAACAAAGTACACAAAAAACTCTCTTGTTTGCAAGACGTCTTAAAATGCCAGGCTTATTTGGGTTGGATTTGTATCAACCGAAGGCGACAATGAGGCATTCTTTTTTCAATAACCAGGTTATTTTGCAGTTTTTACGTTTTAAAATTTATTTCATACACAGATGACGTAAAATTTTGCAGAGATATTATTATTCCTTGATTTTATATACATGGCATATTTTAAACTGAGAGTTTTAATATGACATTATATTATGCTAATTGGGGTTTTGGATATATTTAATATATCAATATCAATATGCCTTTTTTTTCCAATTTTAGATCAAAACGATTCCAGTCTGGACACCTCCTTTCCGACATGCTGCTTTCCTGTGCATTTGACGGTCGAGATTGTTCCTCCTCGTGAGTTTGCATTATGGCACATTTCTTTTGACTATAAAGAAAGGTTGTAAAATATCAAAGTAATGCCGCCAAATTACGCTTGTAAAATGTGTATCAGTGAATATGAAAGAAAATTATTGCTTTGGATACAATATATTCCGCTTGTCTTGCGGACTCGATTGACAGCAATCATCTTGTTAATTAAGTTTATTCCCTTCTTGCAGTTGCAGTATAACATATTTCTATGCTACAACTGCAAAGATATAATTGCTACTTTTAAAGCGCGGATCTGATGCCGACTTTAGAGTGTTACCTTACTGAAATTCCATGCCGAAGGCAAGCAACCGGTATCCCGCCCGGTCCCATTTTACTGACAACGAGTAAATAAGTTGTTGCCAGTTCCCTAATGCTGAATATTAAAAAGGGAATAGAAACTACTACTTAAACGAACGGTATGTCCAGGACGGGGGACACAACCTGTTGCGTTGTATTTGCTGTATTTGTCGTTTATTCACTGTAGTATTACATCATATAATTACGACAGCAAAAGACGACTTATCAATGTTTCCCATCTGACCCTATGTTCGATTTTGTTGTGTTAATTATAATTTACATTGATAACGATTTTTATTGTCTGTGTTTGTATCTCATTTCAGGAACTTCACACGGTACCAAACTGCCGAATATGGCAACTGCTTCACACTCGAGGCCGAAAACTTCGTTGCCACTAGTCCTGGTCCAGAATACGGTTAGGGTCACACCGGACACAACTGAGTTTAAAACAATTTAAGGCTGTTCATATGTCAGCCACTGACATATTAAAAACAAACACATTCCTTACGTTAACAGATTCGGAGATTAACAGTTGTAACATTATCATTACCTGATAACATGTCTAGTTTGTCGCAATAATACATATATATCAACTTGTTTCATTGCAAAATTTGTCGTTGTCTCATGTCATTGATTTTTTTCATGTCACAACACAAAATGACTATTTTGTCACATAATAACATAAATATCTATTTATACTCATAAAAACATCTAGCTTTATCACGTGGTCATAAGTATAAACCAGTTGTTGTTAAATCACAAAAAATCCGTCTAACTTGTCAAATCATCACAAAAACGTCTAACTTGTCAAATCATCACAAAACGTCGAACTTGTTACATTACTGCAGTAACGTCTAACTTGTTACATCACCAAAGAAACGTCTATCTTGTTACATCACCACAGAAACGTCTAACTTGTTACATCACCACAAAAACGTCTAACTTGTTATATCACCACAGAGACGTAACTTGTTACATCACCACAGAAACGTCTCACTTGTTACATGACCAAAGAAACGTCTAACTTGTTACATCACCAAAGAAACGTCTAACTTGTCACATCACCACAGAAACACATTACTTGTTACATCACCACAGACACGTTTAACCTGTCATATCACCACAGAAACGTCTTACTTGTCATATCATCACAGAAACGTCTAACTTGTTACATCACCTCAGAAACGTCTAGCTTGTCAGTTCATCACAGAATCGCCTTACTTGTCACATCACCACAGAAACGCCTTATTTGTCATATCATCACAGAAACGCCTAACTTGGTGGATCATCACAGAAACGCCTAACTTGGTGCATCATCAAAGAAACGCCTGACTTGGTGCATCATCAAAGAAACGCCTGACTTGGTGCATCACAACAGAAACGTGTAACTTGTCACATCATCAACAAATCGCCTAACTTGGTGCACCATCACAGAAACGCCTGACTTGGTGCATCACCACAGACACGTGCAACTTGTCACATCATCAAAAAAACGCCTAACTTGGTGCACCATCACGGAAACGCCTGACTTGGTGCATCATCACAGAAAAGTCTAACTTGTCATATCATCACAGAAACGCCTTACTTGTCACATCATCAAAGAAACGCCTAACTTGTCACATCACCACAGAAAAGTCTTACTTAATGCATAATCACAGAAAAGTCTAACTTGTTATCGCAGTAGTTATTTTATGTGGTATATTAGCTCGTTTTAGATGGAAACTTTTCTAGGAGAAATTTGCTACGTGTTACTGCTGTTAGCTTAAAAAAACCATCATGATATATTTATTACATAATTACCATATTATTCAGTGAATACATGCATTTAATATTTTGCGCATAAACGCATGAAATATTACCCATTGTGATGTTTTCGAATGATAATTAAATGTCGTTAAAAGGCACAAAAGAAACAATAAATATGAAACCAAGATGGCGGAATTTTGGACTAAAGGAAATATCTGGAAAAGCTTTTGCTTCATCATATTTACAAACAGTTTTTATTATGTTATAAAATTATCTTAAATTCGCTTCAATTTCCATATGAGATTCATGAAACTCGTCAATTAGTTCAATTTTCAAGAAACGAAACAATCAAAAAGTAAAAAAATAAAAAACAAAAATAAATAAACAAATAAAGGATAAAAAAGAACTATCTAAGACTTGTTTCATTAATCTCATCAAAATGGATTTTTTTAAAGGATCTATGTTTATTTACGCTATGGTGTGTGATGTTTACAGGTCTGTCTGTGATCCTGTATATGCAGAATGAGGAATATATACATGGAATAACACAGGGTTACGGCGCAAGGATCACCGTTCACCAGAAAGACACAATTCCCTTTCCTGCAGATAACGGCTTTTACGCATCTACATCTTTTGAAACATCAATCGGTCTAAAATTGGTAGGTTCTGTTCATTTTGTATTATAATCATTTTGCCGATCACAATATTGTCATCCAAATGCAATACATTCGTATATGAATTGAATCAATATCTATACTATACTAATAATGTTATTGATGAAAAGAAATCGTTTCTAAATCTATTGTTAAAACAGTCATTTACTATCTTAAACACGATGGTATGATATCATATTTTAATTTAGGTGGATATAACTCGTCAACCAACTCCCTACGGGAAATGTAATTTAGGTGCGGATTTCAAGGCAATGTACAACCAGACTTACAACCGACAGGTAAAATATTGTCTTCTATGTACTCACAGGTGGGTGTAGATGTTTTTCAAAGGAGAAGTAGGGTGGGTAAGGGGTGTGTTTGCAACAAACACAAACAGCATGAATAGAAGTGGAATAAGGATGAGGAGAGCATACAGGGCTGAAGTTTGATAATGATGGTATGAATTAAAGTAAGATGTGGAATCTCTACAGAGAACTGCCTGTGTTACACTCCCTATGTGTTCCTATGGACAGGCAAAGCAGGACACAGCCCATATCCTATAGGGGTAGAGACTCCGGCCTTAGAAGGTAGACCAAGGCAAATGCGAGAGCCCCTCCAGGGAAAGTTATATAGGTCTGTAGATGATAAACAGAGGACAATTTAAAGAAAACACATATGTTAGGTGGGAAAAAATGAGGTTAAGACACTTAGGAGAAGAGTGGCAATGAATAGAAATGAGAGAGGAAGGATACTGTACAATAGACATAGGTAAAATGGCATTGGAAGCAGAATGAGACTGGTTTAGAAACACATGTTATTTAGATGGAGAGTGGTGTCAGAAGTAGGGTCGGTCGTGGATACAGCAAATTTAATAAGGATGGAAGTGACACTTCAGCGAGAACACTTAATACAACAGACATTAAGAGAGTGGGAGTGGAGCTAGGGCGGGGAGGGGTATTACAAATACAAAGAGGATAGAGTGGAACCAAGAAAGGAAAAGGGGCTCTAACAGACATAAGGAGAGTGGGAGTGGAACTAGGCCGGGGAGGGGTATTACAAATAGAAAGAGCATAGAGTGGAACAAAGCCGGGAAAGTGGGTTTAACAGACAAAAGGAGAGTGGGAGTGGAGCTAGGCCGGGGAGGGGAATTACAAATAGAAAGAGGATAGAGTGGAACAAAGCCGGGAAAGGGGTATAATAGAAAGAGGATAGAGTGGAACAAAGCGAGGAAAGGGGGTTTAACAGACATAAAGAGAGTGGGAGTGGAGCTAGGCCGGGGAAGGGGATTACAAATAGAAAGAGGATAGAGTGGAACAAAGCCGGGAAAGGGGGTTTAACAGACAAAAGGAGAGTGGGAGTGGAGCTAGGCCGGGGAAGGGTATTACAAATAGAAAGAGGATAGAGTGGAACTAGGCCGGGGAGGGGAATTACAAATAGAAAGAGGATAGAGTGGAACAAAGCCGGGAAAGGGGGTACACTAGTAACAGACATAAGGGGGGAGGGGTATTACAAATACAAAGAGGATAGAGTGGAACCAAGCCAGGAAAGGGGGTGTAACAGACATAAGGAGAGTGGGAGTGGAGCTAGGCCGGGGAGGGGAATTACAAATAGAAAGAGGATAGAGTGGAACAAAGCCGGGCAAGGGGGTTTAACAGACAAAAGGAGAGTGGGAGTGAAGCTAGGCCGGGGAAGGGTATTACAAATAGAAAGAGGATAGAGTGGAACCAAGCCGGGAAAGGGGGTATAACAGACATAAGAAGAGTGGGAGTGGAGCTAGGCCGGGGAGGGGTATTGCAAATAGAAAGAGGATAGAGTGGAACAAAGCCGGGAAAGGGGGTACACTAGGAACAGACATAAGGAGAGTGGGAGTGGAGCTAGGCCGGGGAGGGGTATTGCAAATAGAAAGAGGATAGAGTGGAACAAAGCCGGGAAAGGGGGTACACTAGTAACAGACATAAGGAGAGTGGGAGTGGAGCTAGGCTGGGGAGGGGTATTACAAATACAAAGAGGATAGAGTGGAACCAAGCCAGGAAAGGGGGTATAACAGACATAAGCAGAGTGGGAGTGGAGCTAGGGCGGGGAGGGGTATTACAAATTGAAAAAGGATAGAGTGGAACCAAGCCAGGAAAGGGGGTTTAACAGACATATGCAGAGTGGGAGTGGAGCTAGGGCGGGGAGGGGTATTACAAATAGAAAGAGGATAGAGTGGAACAAAGCCGGGAAAGGGGCTCTAACAGACATAAGGAGAGTGGGAGTGGAGCTAGGCCAGGGAGGGGTATTACAAATAGAAAGAGGATAGAGTGGAACCAAGCCAGGAAAGGGGGTATAACAGACATAAGGAGAGTGGGAGTGGAGCTAGGCCGGGAGGGGTATTACAAATAGAAAGAGGATAGAGTGGAACAAAGCCGGGAAAGGGGCTCTAACAGACATAAGGAGAGTGGGAGTGGGGCTAGGCCGGGGAGGGGTATTACAAATTCAAAGAGGATAAAGTGGAACAAAGCCGGGAAATGGGCTCTAACAGACATAAGGAGAGTGGGAGTGGAACTAGGCCGGGGAGGGGTATTACAAATAGAAAGAGGATAGAGTGGAACAAAGCCGGGAAAGGGGATACACTAGTAACAGACATAAGGAGAGTGGGAGAGGAGCTAGGCCGGGAGGAGTATTACAAATAGAAAGGGGATAGAGTGGAACAAAGCCGGGAAAGGGGTATAACAGACATAAGGAGAGTAGGAGTGGAGCTAGGCCGGGAGGGGTATTACAAATAGAAAGAGGATAGAGTGGAACCAAGCTAGGAAAGGGGGTTTAACAGACATAAGCAGATTTGGAGTGGAGCTAGGGCGGGGCGGGGTATTACAAATAGAAAGAGGATAGAGTGGAACAAAGCCGGGAAAGGGGATACACTAGTAACAGACATAAGGAGAGGGGGAGAGGAGCTAGGCCGGGAGGAGTATTACAAATAGAAAGGGGATAGAGTGGAACAAAGCCGGGAAAGGGCCTCTAACAGACATAAGGAGAGTGGGAGTGGAGCTAGGTCGGGGAGGGGTATTACAAATAGAAAGAGGATAGAGTGGAACCAAGCTAGGAAAGGGGGTTTAACAGACATAAGCAGATTTGGAGTGGAGCTAGGGCGGGGAGGGGTATTACAAATAGAAAGAGGATAGAGTGGAACAAAGCCGGGAAAGGGGGTTTAACAGACATTAGGAGAGTGGGAGTGGAGCTAGGCCAGGGAGGGGTATTACAAATAGAAAGAGGAGAGAGTGGAACAAAGCCGGGAAAAAGGGTACACTAGTAACAGACATAAGGGGAGTGGGAGTGGAGGTAGGCCGGGGAGGGGCATTACAAATAGAAAGAGGATAGAGTGGAACAAAGCCGCGAAAGGGGGTACACTAGTAACAGACATAAGTAGAGTAGGAGTGGAGCTAGGCCGGGGAGGGTATTACAAATAGAAAGAGGATAGATTGGAACCAAGCCAGGAAAGGGGGTATAACAGGCATAAGGAGAGGGGGAGTGCAGCTAGGCCGGGAGGGGTATTACAAATAGAAAGGGGCTAGAGTGGAACAAAGCCGGGAAAGGGCGTTTAACAGACATAAGGAGAGTAGGAAAGGGGGTTTAACAGACATAAGGAGAGTGGTAGTGGAGCTAGGCCGGGGAGGGGTATTCCAAATAGAAAGAGGATAGAGTGGAACAAAGTCAGGAAAGGGGGTACACTAGTAACAGACATAAGTAGAGTAGGAGTGGAGCTAGGCCGGGAGGGGGATTACAAATAGAAAGAGGATAGAGAGGAACAAAGCCAGGGAAGGGGGAACACTAGTAACAGACATAAGGAGAGTGGGAGTGGAACTAGGCCGGGAGGGGGATTACAAATAGAAAGAGGATAGAGGGGAACCAAGCTAGGAAAGGGGGTTTAACAGACATAAGCAGATTGGGAGTGGAGCTAAGCCGGGGAGGGTAATACAAAAAGAAAGAGGATAGAGTGGAACAAAGCCAGGAAAGGGGTACACTAGTAACAGACATAAGGAATAGAAAGAGGATAGAGTGGAACAAAGCCGCGAAAGGGGGTACACTAGTAACAGACATAAGGAATAGAAAGAGGATAGAGTGGAACAAAGCGGGGAAAGGGGGTGTAACAGACAAAAGGAGAGTGGGAGTGGAACTAGGCCGGGGAGGGGTATTACAAAAAGAAAGGGGGAGGGGTATTACAAATAGAAAGAGGAGAGAGTGGAACAAAGCCGGGAAAAAGGGTACACTAGAGAGTGGAACAAAGCCGGGAAAGGGGGTTTAACAGACAAAAGGAGAGTGGGAGTGGAGCTAGGCTGGGGAGGGGTATTACAAATACAAAGAGGATAGAGTGGAACCAAGCCAGGAAAGGGGGTCTAACAGACATAAGGAGAGTGGGAGAGGAGCTAGGCCGGGAGGAGTATTACAAATAGAAAGGGGATAGAGTGGAACCAAGCTAGGAAAGGGGGGTTAACAGACATAAGCAGATTTGGAGTGGAGCTAGGGCGGGGGGGGGTATTACAAATAGAAAGAGGATAGAGGGGAACAAAGCCGGGAAAGGGGCTCTAACAGACATAAGGAGAGGGGGAGTGGGGCTAGGCCGGGGAGGGGTATTACAAAACGAAAGAGGATAAAGTGGAACAAAGCCGGGAAAGGGGGTACACTAGAAACAGACATAAGGAGAGTGGGAGTGGAGTGGAACTAGGCCGGGGAGGGGTATTACAAAAAGAAAGGGGGAGGGGTATTACAAATAGAAAGAGGAGAGAGTGGAACAAAGCCGGGAAAAAGGGTACACTAGAGAGTGGAACAAAGCCGGGAAAGGGGGTAAACTAGTAACAGACATAAGGAGAGTAGGAGAGGAGCTAAGCCGGGGAGGGTATTACAAAAAGAAAGAGGATATAGTGGAACAAAGCCAGGAAAGGGGGACACTAGTAACAGACATAAGGAGAGTGGGAGTGGAACTAGGCCGGGGAGGGGTATTACAAAAAGAAAGAGGATAGAGAGGAACAAAGCCAGGGAAGGGGGAACACTAGTAACAGACATAAGGAGAGAGGGAGTGGAGCTAGGCCGGGGAGGGGTATTCCAAATAGAAAGAGGATAGAGTGGAACAAAGCCAGGAAAGGGGTACACTAGTAACAGACATAAGTAGAGTAAGGGTGGAGCTAGGCCGGGAGGGGTATTACAAATAGAAACAGGATAGAGTGGAACAAAGCCGGAAACGGGGGTATAACAGACATAAGGAGAGTGGGAGTGGAGCTATGCCGGGAGGGGTATTACAAATAGAAAGGGGATAGAGTGGAACAAAGCCAGGAAAGGGGGTACACTAGTAACAGACATAAGGAGAGTAGGAGTTGAGCTAGGCCGGGGAGGGTATTACAAAAAGAAAGAGGATAGAGTGGAACAAAGCCGCGAAAGGGGGTACACTAGTAACAGACATAAGGAGAGTGGGAGTGGAGCTAGGCCGGGGAGGGGTATTACAAATAGAAAAAAGGATAGAGTGGGAGTGGAGCTAGGCCGGGGAGGGGGATTACAAATAGAAAAAAGGATAGAGTGGGAGTGGAGCTAGGCCGGGGAGGGGTATTACAAATAGAAAAAAGGATAGAGTGGAACAAAGCCGGGAAAGGGGGTTTAACAGACATAAGGAGAGTGGGAGGGGAGCTAGGGCGGGGAGGGGTATTACAAATAGAAAAAAGGATAGAGAGGAACAAAGCCGGGAAAGGGGGTTTAACAGACATAAGGAGAGTGGGAGGGGAGCTAGGCCGGGGAGGGGTATTACAAATAGAAAAAAGGATAGAGAGGAACAAAGCCGGGAAAGGGGGTTTAACACACATAAGGAGAGTGGGAGTGGAGCTAGGCCGGGAGGGGGATTACAAATAGAAAGAGGATAGAGTGGAACCAAGCCAGGAAAGGGGCTCTAACAGACATAAGGAGAGTGGGAGTGCAGCTAGGCCGGGAGGGGTATTACAAATAGAAAGAGGATAGAGTGGAACAAAGCCAGGAAAGGGGTTCTAACAGACATAAGGAGAGTGGGAGTGGAGCTAAAGCGGGAGGTGTATTACAATTAGAAAGAGGATAGAGTGGAACAAAGCCGGGAAAGGGGGTATAACAGCCATAAGGAGAGTGGGAGTGCAGCTAGGCCGGGAGGGGTCTTACAAATAGAAAGAGGATAGGGAGGAACCAAGCCAGGATAGGGGGTATAGCAGACATAAGGAGAGTGGGAGTGGAGCTAGGCCGGGGAGGGGATTACAAATAGAAAGAGGAGAGAGTGGAACGAAGCCGGGAAAAAGGGTACACTAGTAACAGACATAAGGAGAGTAGGAGTGGAGCTAGGCCGGGGAGGGTATTACAAATAGAAAGAGGAGAGAGTGGAACAAAGCCGGGAAAAAGGGTACACTAGTAACAGACATAAGGAGAGTGAGAGAGGAGCTAGGCCGGGAGGGGTATTACAAATAGAAAGAGGATAGAGTGGAACAAAGCCAGTAAAGGGGGTACACTAGTAACAGACATAAGGAGAGTGAGAGAGGAGCTAGGCCGGGAGGGGTATTACAAATAGAAAGAGGATAGAGTGGAACAAAGCCAGTAAAGGGGGTACACTAGTAACAGACATAAGGAGAGTGGTGGAGGAACAAAAGTGGTGAGGGTAAGTACAACTGATGCAAGGAGATTTGAAGTGGAACGAAGACGTGAAGGGTGGATTCAACAGACACAAGGAATATGAGAAAAAAACAATCGACGGGAGGGATGGGCACAACAGAAACAAGAAGGTTCGGAATAAGGGTGGTATAAAGTATGCATATCGCAAGTTCTTCTTACTTACCGTGAAAACGTGATCCGTAATGTCAGTGTATTCTACGCCTATTAACGTATGCAAAATGATCACGTTAGCAATCTTATCTTTCAAGTAGTTAAATATATTTATTTCATTCTAGAATTGAAGTAGATGTTCCTTAGACAAAAATTGCTTTAGTTGAAATTTTCATCAAAAAGCATAGAGACCCAAAAACGAAATACAATTGACGTTAGCTACATAAAAATCACAACTTCAGTATGCAAGTATAAAAGTAAGGCTTAAGTCAACATTGCGTTCAGGATAAATAAACCGAAAGAAACGTAGGTTCGTGTATAGTTTGTTCTAAAATACACAAGTCTATTTCACTTCTATTTCAGTCTTGCCTTGTGATTTGTGAACAAAATGCTATCCTTTCCGCGTGTTCTTGCTTTTCCGAGGACAAAGATGAGCTGTTCGTAATCGCCAATTTGTTAGATAATCGTCCCTGCAGAACTGTCGAAGGTAACGTATCTCAATATATTGTATAATAATGATTACTCACCTGAGTATTTTCTGATATTCAGTCAACAGTAATATATCGTCACCATTATCAAATAATTGATTTAATCAATTTAATTAATATCCTTTATACTGTTATCGTTGTCACTAATCCCTGCATTTTTGAAGATGGACACACATAATAATACATTATTTATGTTTAACATATATAGACAGCAACTAGTTTTCTTTGTATTATTGCTTGTTCTTTTTTCCATTATCTGAATTTCAGAAAAGACTTGTCAAGCAACTGTGGAAGAAGAATATGCTCAGAAAGCAATTTCGTGCTCGTGTGATGAACCCTGTGGGTGAGTTGTTAACTATATCCTCAGAACAAACCTAGTGGGGTATACATGTATCATCTTATCTATGTGTCTGCTAGTTCGTTGAGGTAAACTTCTTCTGACCATTCCTACTTACTTTATAAGCCGCCTTCACCAAAAGTGTATATGCATCATTGGTACATCATGTAGTTTTGCACCTGATATTCTAATTCGGTTCCGACATTTTCCTTAGAGTTATTGACCTTGTTCATTCCCTATTCCGACTTATTTTCAAAACTAGGTGATCAACTATCATGAAATGTTATGTGAATGACACATAGAGGTACACTTTATAATACAAAAAGCAAACAGCCCCCCCCCCCCCATGTTTTGGGTCTAAGACAGCCTCTATGACTCCTTGTTTGCTGGGACAAAAATGTTTATAACTTGCATTCTATCGGGCAGGTATTGTAAAGTAAATGCCTGTAATGTATATTGGCTTTGAGGGCTTTGAAAGAAATAACCAGAAAGTTCAACAACAAAACCAAAACCGAGAGATATAAACATACCCTATGGAGGTTAACGCTAACACACCCTTTCTGCTTTTTTTTACTGCTGTATAGCGAGCAAGTCTTTGTAAAGTCTATCAGCAGTCGTCAATGGCCTTCCGAAGATTACGCCGTAAGTTTTTCGCTTCCAGATAGTTTAGCATATTTACTCAAATTGAATCAGTCTTTCCACTTCGGTTAAGCTTTGAAGAGTGTGAACGGAATATTCAACCGATAGATAAATTATCCAACTCACCAAATCGTTCGACGAGCAGAGAATTACAATATAAATTTCATTAGAAAATAAATCCCCTATGATTATTACAGCCTAAGTGCGCGGCTACTAAACATAAACGCTCGACTTAAACACTATCAAAAGGTTACTAATGTATTGAATATATTTTATTAGAAAATGGCAAAACAAAATTATCTCTATGTATAGTTTTGTTTGAAAATTCTTGGATTTACCGGTACGACCTGCTGATTAAGAGTGAAATGATAGGGATGAATTACAAATCTGTTGAATTCCTCATTCAGTTCAAATTTTAAGAAACTGTTTAGCTGGATATACTCAATTCAATGTTTTAATAGTTATACTTTAATTGAACTGACCTTTCCTTACCGTTCCATACCAAATACCATACCAATGTATTTGTAATTATTTACACTCAATATATAAGTTGCTGTGCCTTCATTTACGTATTTTATAGGTAGCCACAAGCAACTTATATTAAAATTGCATTGCAGGTAGCTCTCGAACAAAGCATCTGCGAAAAGCCTCGGTTAGCGGCCGAGTGTGCGAAGTTGAAAACATTGGACAAACGCCAATTAAGGTGGGTTGTGATGAAATAAAAAAAATAATGTGTCATTTAATTTAAGTGGACAAATAAGTTTATAAAGAATGGAAGTAATTAAATGGAACAAGCTATTGAATGACATATTTACCCTTTCGTAATAAACGGTACTTCAAATGGTACAGATATTGTACAAAAGTTCGTATCTTTGGAATGATACAGTGATACGTACCTAAACTCAAGAGTTTTTATTGCAGTTTAAACTTCCTGAAGCTGGATATATTTTATGAATCACTTAACTATGAAGTGGTGGAAGAAACGCCTGAAATCGAGGTAATAACTTATGATGTTATAAATATCGCTAATTAAATAGTGTGATCATTTAAGGTAATGGTCGAGTAAGACAAACGAAGACCGGACCAATCGTTGCTTGGTGAACACATGGTTTCGTCTCTGGATTAGTGTGCCATGATGTTTTTTCCTTTGTTGGGCGTCTCCTCGATTCCTTATGTTGTCGTTACCATATTATTGCGTCCTCAGTGGTTTGCATAAGTGCCTGGGTTTTATGTAAAACATAATGGGCGGTAACATATATGGTACAGAAAATTGTTTTCCTTTCGGAGCAGCCGATTCTTTTGTTGAGGCTCTTTGGGAGTTCTCTCACTTCAAGTTCATATCAAGGTATTGACCTTGTTTTCCAGCTTATCGTAACTGTTTTTCCTTGTGTATAATATACTCTTACTCTGTCCATCCACACACGAATTTTCAAGACAAATACGTTATTCTTTATCTTTCCATTTTGAACATATCAATATAACGTACATCGTATAGCTAATTCTTTTGCTTTCACTATTTTGCATCTAAGGGTCGATACACTTATGGATAGGTCTATATCGGTACAATTGCTTTTGTCAAAGATGTGTATGCGAGTATGACCAGAACACTACTCACTGAAATTCTGTTCAAATAATGATAGACAGTAACCAGTTGTTAGAGTAAACGAGTGGTTAGGGTTAACCAGTGGTTGTGGTTAGCCAGTGGTTAGAGTTGACCATTGACTATGGTTAACCAGTGGTTAAGGCTAGCCAGTGGTTAGAGTTGACCATTGACTAGAGTTAACCAGTGGTTACAGTTAGTCAGTGGGTAGAGTTAACCATTGACTAGGGTAAAACAATGGTTAAGGTTAGTCAGTGGTTAGAGTTAACTATTGGCTAGGGTTAACCAGTGGTTAGGATTAATTAGTGGTTATAGTTAACCATTGGCTAGGGTAAATCAGTGGTTAGAGTTAGCCATTGGCTAGGGTTAATCAGTTGTTAGAGTTAACCATTGGCTAGGGTAAATCAGTGGTTAGAGTTAGCTAGTGGATAGAGTTCACTAGTGGTTAGGGTTAACCAGCAGTCAAGAGTTAACCAGTGGTTAGAGAAACATTTCAAATCTGAAAATAAGAAAATAAAAAAGTCTTATATAATACAACTGCTATAAACAAAGGAGATTGTTTTATTTTGAGGATTTATTTTGCTTTTAATGTCCTTGCTCCTAAATGGCTACAATTTGATTTTTTCACTAACCACCTTTGAGAAACCGGGGCCTTGAGTCAGTAACAATGGACTTTCCTCTTTCAGAAAGTCCTCCATGCTAAGTGGATCTCGCTCATGCACTTTTTATATTTCTCTCGAATATGTCTAATTTTACTGGCATAGTCGGAAAAGTATCGATAAAGGATAGAATTTATCCCATCATTCAAACAGGGCTTCAGCTTGAAAGACTCAATATTATAACTGAATGGTTGATTTCAAAAATACATTATTTTACATCGGCATACATCTATTTAAAGGTATTATCATCTGAAGTTCTGATACTTGACCCATGTAGGTAAGATCGTATGTCAGCAGGTAGAGAATTAAAGGGAAATATCCATAATACAGATACGGCTTATTCAATACCTTTAACATTTGAAATACGTTTAAGGGACACGATGTCCATGTACGATTCATATGTGTATATAAAGGTAGTTGTAGTACTTTCTTTTCGCTTTGCCAATATTTATAAGCCATCACAAAATAACCGGCTGATAAATTAAGGTAGTGAAAGTAAAGCTTTTCCTCCACAATCTTCGTAATACATTCCGTCACGTTCAGAAAGGTTTGTCGGACTCCTTGAACTAATTTTAGTTATGGTAGACACTGATGAGTCCTAGTTAACATGTATGTGTCGTTATGACAGGACACATATTTATACTATTCTGATACTTAGGATAGAGTCCTGAGAAACAGCAATTCAACCCTATAAGTGACACACAGGTATGTTACTACTGAGTAAAGGAAACTTAATGATCGTGAAAACGCGAGTTGGACAGTGAAAATGGTTTCCGCCAATTTTCTATATCGTAATATGATATACTCTGTTGTTTGTTTGTATAATGTAAAACGTCCTTGTGACAGCTAAGGTCGTCTCTAGCTAGCCCTCCGTCTCCTAGAACCAGGATAACAACAAGTGCCAATATTAGTTTGTTAATGTTTCCGAGGTCTCGTCGATTTCAACACTAGAATAACGGCAAACCATTTTCAAATCACTTTTTTTTGATGTAGCGGCTTGTTATAAAAAATATTTTGAAAAAAACCCATTCGAGCCTATTTGTATATCAACTTATTCACTCAGGTTTCATTTCTGTTTATCACGAGCTTAAATTTGTTTCATGGTAATCAGTGTAATTTTATTTTATTTTTATTATTCATTCTATTTATAGTAATTACTGGATAATTGTTTTCGAACTCACCAGTAGTATATGTATTATCTTTCAGACTGCCCAGTTTGCGTCGGACGTGGGTGGAGCCCTTGGACTGTGGATAGGGCTGTCAATACTCAGTATATTTGAACTGATCCAGCTGTTTGTTGAGTGCTGTGACTACGCCCATCACAGATGTACGAAACGTGATGCGTACAGAGAAAGGCAAAAGGAGGCTTACAGAAGGAATCACAGAGAGCCGGGAAATCCAAAAATGGGATTCGACAAGGACCGTAGGATGGAACAGTATACCAGTGAAAGACCACATGGGGACTCTTCTGATACAGGGTCGAGGCACCATGACCTGGGCAGGAGTTATCCGACATCCGGGGATTATGGCGAAAGGGATAGGAATTATCCAAGGTCGGGGGAGTATGATGACATCGGTAATGGTGGTGAAGGTGGGAGATATGGAAACCCGCAATCAATGTATGTTTACAGGGGTCAACGCTCGTGATGTGAGCCGATATAGCTCAATATAATATTAAAATTACAACTAAGATACTATTGCTTGAATTGTGTTCCCCAGTTAAATTTAAATTTAGATAGTATCTCTACATTTTTGTAGCTGTTAAAATAACGTGCCTTAAGTCTTTCATGTTAAAATATTTTCCCATTGAATTCAATATCAAATTACCTTTTTCAATAAATTTTCCTGACTTTTATGTTCCAATTTTAATGAAAGTAAAATCATCTTGCACTTGTCTTGGCAATATTTATATAATCACCCGTTTCTTAGAGTTTGAAGCATGGTAATCTTATCAGGTTAAACAATTTTACTGCAAACTTTAACATTGTGTCAATACAAATAACGTCGAAAGTGCCTCGTACATTGTTTGTAGTTATAATTATCTCAACATTAAAGACAAAATTAATTAAGACAATATTTTTAATAAAAACGCTCATTAGTTCTCCAGCTGTGTGCAAAACCTGATGAAAATGGGACGAAAAACGAAGAAAAAATATTTATTTTTTAAAAGTTAATAAAAATAAAACCCAATAGGAAAATGACTTAACTTGAATGACTTGTATATATTACTTTACATAAATTGATGTACTATGAATATGAATATGACGTTCAATTTATAGGCATTCCGCACGTGTGTTCATCTAACACGCAATGCTATAGTCATACAATGGCTTGTGGTATGTGTGTTCTCTTAATCACTCATTTTGTACACAAAAAATTATGATAATTTACCGACGAATGAGTATAATATATTTTATTTTCTTGTCTCTCAATGCTATATATTCAAATTGCCTTGGTATCTACGTTATACAAGTTAAATTATGCTCAAGTACATTCAGGTTGAATATCAATTAGCGTTATGGACTGTTGTTATATGGCAGTTCAGTATTAGATATGCCAGGTACATTTTGAATTGAATACTCTATACTTATTTAATGCTTGTAAAGCTAATATTATGAAATGTTTTCCTGAGGTGTGTGATAGACCATTTAATGCCTGAAGCCAAATGCTGAGGGCAGTAGGTTTTGTTTGGTTGGAACAAAGACCATTGAAAAAAGAAATTCTGATTAATGCACACACAAGCATGAAATAAGTGTATCATTACCTAATTTTAGTGAGTTTCTTATCAAAGTCGGAAGCACACATATACCGAGTCCATATTCTTCAAAGTCGCTAGTTACTTAAAAAACAATCAACGTATGTGCGAGTTTTATGGTGGAATATATAACGAGGGTGAGAAAATGCTGGGAAGAATAATTAAAGAAAGCCGCTTGCTGAGTTGATTGTTTTTCCAAAATTTCAAATCCCAAGTTATATAGTCCACCATAGTATACAAACATTTGTTGATTATATCTATTCTACCAAATAAAATGTAACGAAAGTCTTTTTCGTGTCTACCTCACTGCCCACACGCCTTTAATAAGCAATGTGACCTATATAAGTTTATACTTTAAATAAGGTTGTTCTTTTGAGCGCGCTTACATTTGTCACGTGATGCCTTTATGTCTTCATTTCACAACAGGCTGCGCGTTTTTCATCATTTCTGAACGTGTGAGCAGTTGTCCTATTTTGTCTTTCTAACCTAGATATATTTGGGAAGGATTTTGTTTTAAATTTTCGGTCGTCATTTGTTCGCCGTACGGTAAACATTAAGCACTGGCTGACGTCATGCCAGATGTATATTTCGATCAATCAAATCCAGCAAACTATCGACATCGCCCGTCAACACATGAAATCAGCATTTGACAGATTTACAAACACTATTTCAGGTAACCTTCGCGCTAAGTTCAGCTGAACATTCTGACCATGAGCTTGATAGATTTTAAGTAGATCTAGAGGTAAAATATATATTTTCATTTGTCCGCTAGCATATCTTCAAATACATACAAAATTAAAAGCGGGTACTCCCATTCGACAAACGAAACGAGTCGCGGGACTTGCTTGTTGACCGGTACATTGTGGGAAAGGTGGTATGTTGGAAAATAATACACGCGAGCGCATAGCCTATCGTGCAATAATCTATGGTTGTTAATAAATGAAAATACCCAACATTCTGCCGATGCATTGCCACTTTGTAATTGATATTTTCAAAACGTTTATGTCGATGGTGACTACAATGACCGGATGTCATCATCACGCGATATTTCCGGGGCGGACGATAGTTCAGTCTGACCGGACAATAGACTTTGCCCGGTAAGAGTGAAATTGATAGTAGTATTGGAATAGCATTTTATTTTTTTTAAATTTTTTTTTAACATATTTGGGAAACAAATGAAACATAACATCAGGAATTAACTAAATGTGTTCAATGTCCTGTGCTAAACATGTTACTGTCTCTATTGGAATGCAGCTGGTTATATTTGTTTATTATTGAATAAAATGTATTTGAAATATATTTTGATCATTTGTTTTATTCTATCAACTCTAAAATGTGCATCACAAGAATACATGCCTGAAGCAGATTAGTTTGAGCGGAATGCCGCAGAAAGAAATAGACCGAACGGGATAACAGCACAGACTACACTATCAGAACGGGATTAACTCGTACATATATAACAGTGTAAATGAGATAGTGCAGGCTACGCTGCCCGAGGCAGAATAATTAAGATATTACAGTGTAAGATGATAACTTACGTTATGTATTGATCGTTCAGGAGTTATTAACCATTTAGCCACTTGTGTTACAATTTAATACAAACACAAAAACCAGAGAAACGCATACAGGAGCATGCCTTTTTTTAAGGGGTCATACAATGATCTTTAATCCCATCATATATACATTGTTTTTAATTTGGGATTTTTTTACTTATTAAACGTTTTCGTGAATTCCCCAAGTCTTATTAATTGTTATTGTCGACAATCTTTAAAGTTATCTTTTGCATGGTTTAACTCACCACATACTAATAATGATAACTGTCAGGTTTCTATTGTCTATCAAATACAATTCTTAATTGATTTTCAGACTATTTATTTTTTCAATGTTATGACAATATATCTTTGTTTCAATTATGTTTTCTTTGACAAAAGTATGATTAAACTAACGCTAATATACTTATTATATTCGGGTAGTAAAACTTGAGTGGGTGTCCTTGTGCGATATGTATTGAAAGCTCTAATCTGTGCTATTTCTTGGCTCACATTAAAAATCACCTGTTGCTTTAAACTAAAAGGGGGGGGGGGGGATTTTCCATCATTCGAAGAAAAATTGTGGCTTTCTGCGCATATTTACTATTTTTAATAGATGCGTCCTTACTTCGTATTTCTAGTTAAATATTACAATTATTCAGAAAATGAAGAAATAGCAAAACTACTTATTCAAAGGTTATTCGAAACCTGCATATTTTCGTGGGAAAAAAAATCATGCCTTACTTACTTCTTGCACAAATACATCTACTAACCAGCAGCGTCTACCTTACAAAATTTAAGAGAAAGGAAATATACACGAAACCATTCACCCCCTACATACTCCTAGCCGTCTTTGTGCTGTTACTATAGTATTATTTAACAGTAGGATGTGGTTTGAATTTCTTTCTAAGAAGTTTTTAGAACAGACATCGAGCTTCCTACACCTCGGTTATCACGCCAATTAGTAAACGGTATCGTACCTAAAGAACCATCAGCAAGGTTACCAATAAACCCTGGAAAACAGGAAGTCGTTCACGGTATATTGGCGTTCTGTCTGCTATCCATGGAAAACAGGAAGTCGTTCACGGTATGTTGGTGTTCTGTCTGCTATCCATGGAAAACAGGAAGTCGTTTACGGTATGTTGGTGTTCTGCCTACTTTCTCTGGAAAACAGGAAGTCGTTCACGGTATGTTGGCGCTTTGTATATTAACTCTGGAAAACAGGAAGTCGTTCACGGTATGTTGGTGTTCTGTCTGCTATCCATGGAAAACAGGAAGTCGTTTACGGTATGTTGGTGTTCTGCCTACTTTCTCTGGAAAACAGGAAGTCGTTCACGGTATGTTGGTGTTCTGTCTATTAACTCTGGAAAACACGAAGTCGTTCACGGTATGCCGGGGTTCTGTCTACTATCTCTGGAAAACAGGAAGTCGGTCACGTTATGTTGATGTCCTGCATAATATCTCTGGAAAACAGGAAGTCGTTCACGGTATGTTGGGGTTCTGCCTACTATCTCTGAAAAACAGGAAGTCGTTCACGGTATGTTGGTGTTCTGTCTACTATCTCTGAAAAACAGGAAGTCGTTCACGGTATGTTGGGGTTCTGCCTACTTTCTCTGGAAAACAGGAAGTCGTTCACGGTATGTTGGCGTTCTGTCTACTATCTCTGAAAAACAGGAAGTCGTTCACGGTATGTTGGTGTTCTTCTTTCAGCCCCAGACAAAATGGAAACCTACTTTCCCTGAAAAACACGCAATAACTCCTGACAAACGAAAATCTGTCATGGCTTGATGTTGTTGTCATATTCAGGGACTACGATTTGGAAAAAAGAATTTCATGATACATCATGTATAGATATGACATTATATTTTGAATCGAACAACACAAATCATCTTAGCATCTCCCAAGAAAGATATATGCAAAACCTTACATTCGGATTTTTAACAAAAAATATATATTTTCTATAGTAAAGTCGATTAGCATGATGTTTACATTTTAGGACATTTTAAGGTAGAGCTCATTTATCTTTATTTTAATGTGATACGTGCTAATAAAGTAATGGGGTCATATTTATAAACGTCTTAGCTAGACCGATAATGGAAATAAGTTATAGTTCAAACTTAAAAGTTCAAAAGATCGGTGCAAATACTCATCGGAATGGTTTATTTGAATTCCTTTCTGTAGACGAGAGGTCCCAGTATATTTAAACTATAGTTAAAACTCAATGTTCAGAACTCCTCCTCCGATGTTTTCATTTACTCCTATATTTATTAAGTAAACATAGTAGTATTTTGGTAAATATCGTATACACTCCAAAATAATCTTAGTTATTCATGAATTAAAATCATTAAGCTTTTATAAATAACATAAAAAAAAACATCAGATGTACTTAAGTTACTAAAATAATGGATAAAAGTAGTGAACTTTTAGACGGTGACAAGGGAATAGATGTAGAAAAGCGTGGACTTATTGAAGACTTTCGACAGAGTGACACACTGAAGGTTTACAAGTAAAGGCTTAAGCGATTTAGTGCGCAAATTGATGTGTTGGAAAGACGGTGTGTTCTCCTTTCTCCCACTTTTTAAAAAACCCATAGAGGCAGTAATGTTGTGATAGCAGTTATAGTCTGTTTCATATATATTTTACCTAGTTTTTACCTGTGTTCTCCCAAATTACCTGTATCATATATATATATATATATATATATATACAGTGCTGTCATATACATGTAGCTTTGATATAGTCTATTTTCATAATATTTAGCCATTTTTTTCATATCATATACCATTTTCATCTATGCAAAACATACAAAACAGTAACAAATATTTTATATACTTAATAGTATATATATAGATGATAATGCTTTGATTCATTTAAATTTAAATTTATCTTGATTTAATTTAGGGTGAAGCAAATTCATATTGGAGCATTATTTTTAGAGAACCTTTTTTACCGATAAATGCGTCTTCAGTGTAATTATTAATAACTTAGTATCACTCATTAGATTATTTTCCCCTAAAACATAATCATTAGTTATGTTTCTATTTGATAACGGTCCACTGATATTTCTAGTTGATAATAATGAATCTCAACACCTGATGGTTTGGGTCCATCAACTGACCACTTTACTGGAGCGAATTGAGTCAACAATTAATTATACAAGTATATGAACTTATAAAGAGACATATAAGCTGACCGTTTGCAAAGCGATTTATCACTATTAATAGAAATACATTCTCTGTCCGGTAATAAAAAGTGAATACATTTCATAACCTAAATGTTCGTCACTTAATTGATGCCATGGTGATTAAACAAGTGAGATTGTCCAAGCTTTATGTTTTGTTAGTCTCACACATTCCCCATCAACCACCAACATGGCAAATGCACAAATTTGTGAGCGTGTATATTGGAGATGTACCATCCCCAACTGTTCAGCTACCCTTAGTACCCGAAACAACATCCCTACTGGAAACGGCCGCCATCACCACAACCACCCATATGATTGATTTGATCAACCAGTGCTAATTATAAGTATTCCATGTGTACATGTAATTAATTTTGTTTTATTTATTTTCATTCCCAGCTTTGCATCTGTTTTTGCATATACATGATCTATGTCTGAACTGATTATAATTGTTATAAATTGCTTGCTACATTTAGTTCTATTTTATGAAATATATATATAACATACATGTAAATGTGTAGTAAAAATGTATAAAATTGATTTAATATGAAATTAATAAAAGCAGGTTTTCAGTTAATGTATTTTGATGTGTTTTTTTATAAGTAATAAATGGAATCTTATATATTAACTTATAATTCCAGTATATATTACGTAAATCAGGAAATATATTTGTTAAATATTCCTATAACTAACACAGTATTTCCTATTAGTGAACAGGTAGATACAGGTAAATAATCTACCTGTACTATACCAGAACAGACTATAATGACACATCTATTGTTGTTCAGTGTTTATATAATTCCTTTGATCAGAAAAAAAGTGGGAGAAAGGAGAACAAACCAATTGATTTAAACAGGTCGTCAAAATAACACGCAGTCATGGTATGCATTCCGTCTTTGCGTATTGCAGAGTTATCTTCTCTTGTGAGCAGGTATTGATTGGTACGTCATTGGTTTATGTGAGAAAATTACGTCGTTTTCTCAAAAAATTGATGACGTTACTCTCACAAACAAATGACGTAACAATCAATACCTGCTCATAAGTGAAATTAACTCTGCAATACACAAAGACGGAATGCCTCAAGGGAGAGTGCTATATACAGTGCTAGCTCCAATCACCACGTCTTTGATCTACCCGAGCACCCCAATGGTGATGTTTGCTGATGACAACCTCTGCAATTTTATGAAGTGGTCGTATGACTGGCTCGGCATCAATCTAGTAAATCATTTTATATATTGCATATGTATATTTAATTTCAATGTTGCACTCTAATCAAATTGATTGAAAGCTAATTGTTTGTCGTTTCATTTTGAATTCAGAATTTAGATACAGATACCTGTATGCTAATATATAAATTGTTAACGGTCCAATTATGTTAAAAGTCGCATTCTTTGATACAAACGAGCCAACCATATTGTAAACACACCAGCCGATACATATGTATACATGTACTGTATATACCATATCATCAGAACCTGATGGGAACACAATATACCACATCGATACCTGCTGGAATCACAATATACCACATCGTAACCTGCTGGAATCACAATATACCACATCGTAACCTGATGTGAACACAATACACCACATCGTAACCTTCTGGAATCACAATATACCACATCGTAACCTGATGTGAACACAATGTACCACATCGTAACCTGATGGGAAGACAATATACCACATCGTGACCTGCTTGGATCACAATATACCACATCGTAAACCTGCATGAATCACAATATATCACATCGTAACCTTCTGGATTCACAGTATACCACATCGTAACCTTCTGGAATCACAATATACCACATCGTAACCTGATGTGAACACAATACACCACATCGTAATCTGCTGGAATCACAATATACCACATCGTAACCTGCTGGAATCACAATATACCACATCGTTACCTGCTGGAATCACAATATACCACATCGTAACCTGCTGGAATCACAATATACCACATCGTTACCTGATATGAACAAAATATACCACATCGTTACCTGCTGGAATCACAATATACCACATCGTAACCTGCTGGAATCACAATATACCACATCGTAACCTGCTGGAATCACAATATACCACATCGTTACCTGATATGAACAAAATATACCACATCGTTACCTGCTGGAATCACAATATACCACATCGTAACCTGCTGGAATCACAATATACCACATCGTAACCTGCTGGAATCACAATATACCACATCGTTACCTGATATGAACAAAATATACCACATCGTTACCTGCTGGAATCACAATATACCACATCGTAACCTGATTTGACAACAATATACCACATCGTAACCTGATTTGACAACAATATACCACATCTTTACCTGATGGGAACATGTCAAACCACAGCGTTACATGTTGGGAAAACAATATATCAGTGAAACACGATGTATTACATAACTGAGCCATTTTACTATACCATACGGCCACACCATAAATATGGTATAACACACGTGAAATAAAACTTAAGGTCAAAACAGTTGAAACATATTCCTACGCCACTAAAACATTTTATTAGCTATATTTTTTCTGCTAAAATTTAACGTTTTTCTATTAAATGAATTTGAAATGTTTATTTTGTCATTATTATTTTCATCACTTTTAAAACTGTTCAATACATATAGATTTTTTTTTTACTTTGCACTGCGAGGAACGACAACACTATTATAAGAGTACATTGGTTTTTACCTTTTTTTCAAATTATGAATATCATGTGATAAATAGAATATTGCATTCGTATCCATGTCAAATTGAATTTATCAAACTCGTTCAATAATTTGACATCGTCTAAAGGCTCTTGTCAAGATAGCAAAATGTATTGAGAACGGCTCAACTATTTACAATAAAAAATATCTGAACTCTCCGGTCCATTCACCCTCCGCATGGCCGCTAACTTCCGCTAACTTTCCAAAATTGAGTTTTTAACACGTTCCTGTCCTTCCTTTTACTATTAAATCTTATGTAAGTACCATTCGAATAAAACACCTCCACAAGTTATACCTCTACTCAGTCTGAATTAGACCAAGGACGGACCCATTCTGAATGAACATGATAGGGGCGGAAAACTTCTAAAAGACAACATGCCCGCGTGACTGTTTTCTATGTGGCGAATCTATAACCATTGAAAGTACACATGTTTGTGAAGATTAGCGCTACTCGAGTATCAGTGAGATATTTAAACACTATTGACAGCTTTCCCCTAGGCGACCTACTTTTGTTATTTCAGTGTAACGGAAATGCCTTTATTGTGTGCTTTTAGGTATACTGTTCTCCCAAACATATTTACGTTTCACCTGTCAGGACTTTTCACAAATCATTCTTCCACGTATTATGCTGACATCCTCTGTTCAAGTTCAAGTTCTTGACCACCTTGAGTCTTACGACTCATCGGTTACAAGTAAGTATTTACAGTTTTTTTAACACTATGTACTATATTTATGTAAACCATTGCTGACATCGAGGATATTATGCCATCAGCGTTACACATTCCATGGCGATTCGGTCAACTGGTCAACACTACGTCATGGTAGGAGGCGATTATGCATACTGAATCAGTATCATATATATATATGTGCTCTCTTCCTCTTAGGGATCTGCCAGCACGTTCAAGAAACTGACTCGCTGTGCCACATTGCATAATCTTAAAGATCGTATAAAGACTAATATTGATCAGTTAGAGGTGTGTCTGTTGCTGTTAACGATAGTGTATCGCAAAGAAAAAAATCTAGTTAAGATCACCCCATTAATCTATTTCGGCTAAACATTGCATTGCCAATGCCAAAACTTCAAGTAAATTTGCAAAAAGCCCTTCACTCTCTAATCAATCCGCTATATGTCGAAAACGTATTACACAACAGTGAAGAATGCTGGTATTCGCTATAAAACGTCCACAGTATACGTGTATATTACGTCAACTCAACCATTCAAAACTTTGTCAATAGAAATGTTTCTCCAGAAATATAATAAATACTAACTCAAATCCAATGTTAATGGAAATCAACAGGCGAAACGTGATCACCAAAGTTAACTTACAATGAGAGCCGAATGATTGCATTGTTTGTTAATCACACAGAGGGATCGTGTCGACATGGTTTGTTAAGTAGGTTAAGAATAGTCTAATCTCCACTTGGCACTGTTTATTGGGTTATTGTGTATACTGGTATTTATATATATGTGTGTATAAGTTTTTTGTACTGATTTGCCGTAAGGTTTAAAGTTAATAAATGAACTGAAATGAATAAATTATAGTTATTCCGAATATCAATGGACAAAGGGTAGTGGACCCTAAAACCTAAAGTAGGAATGACAACACCACCCGTACCATGTTGTTGTACGTACATATTAGTATAACTAATCACCGACTTGTAAACACTTGCGGATATACGATAGAGCCGACTTATTACTTGTCGAATTTCAGAGCAGTCTTAAGCACCAATTTATCAACACCATAACTTGCTTATTTGGGTTATTTTTTGTTTTCGAATAACTTATTTTTATATGTTTATATAAATTAGATTTGATTAAATGTAATTAATTTCCCTTTTTAAACGCATGATGGAAGTTTTTCAGGATGATGGCGAGGTTCCGCCAAGTGCTATTTAATTTGGAGAACATTGTCTTTAAGTTTCTTGCAACATCACACCTAAAACACAAAATCAAAGTTTTGTATACAGATTTTTTATAGATGTTATAAATACTTTTTTCGATAAAGATACTTTTTCTATCGACTCAAACTTATATATATTTGTTCATATATGTGTGTCCTCACAAATCAGATGTAAAATTCTCAACACACAATAACATCGATTTCATGTTTGCGATATGCAATTATACCAGCTATTTAACTGATGTTAAACACAATTTCTGATCTTAACGTTTTACCGTGTGCATTAGCCCTATAGAGTGTAGTTAACGTTCGGCTATTTGTTACTTTGGGAGCGTTACGTACAGTTTGGTATCACCAACGGGTATGTTAAGGCAAACACAAAACGAGGCCTGGTCACTAAATTCAAAAGCCGACTTGATTCTCTGTTCAAACATTTATTGTACCGTTTAAAGTAGACTTGATCTTTGCTGTCTTCATTCAGATGTTTCATTTTCCACGGCGTTCAGTCAACATAATATTTACTTCCATATTCATTTGTATATATAGTTCCACAATGGATTCAGCTCCGGGTCGTCTCATATTTTCACAAACAGTTTAAAGCAAAATTGGAAGCACAGTATATTTCGTGACAGTATTCTTAACATAATATAGTCATACTTTATACACAAACACGCACGTTTCCAAAGATTTTCAATGGCGTTGGAACCTTAAAATTGTGTGGGGCAGCACAAAAGTTTCAATAGACGAGAGGAAGTGGCGTTACCTTTTGTCAGAATAAGCTCCGGAAGGACCCAGATATTTTAAAGGCGAGTCCTCGCTCTAAGGCCCGTATTGCAAGAGACAACCGCGCACGCGTTTGAGGCCTCTTGGGGGAGGGGGGGTCCATGGTATGCCCTTTCCAGGAAAAAGCAAAAACCTAGAAGAGCATTTGTAATAAAACAAGAGTCAACTAGGTTTGTTTGTTTCTCAAGTTGAAGTTTGTTTTCTTAGTGTCAATGTGTTAACGACTGTCCCTGTCTTTCTCTGTTGGTCGCCATAAACAGTCCTGGTCCGTTCTCCCCTATCCGCGCTCTCTGTCGTTCTGATTTAGTTTATTGATCGGTTTTTCGTCCGCGTCACTACCGATTTTAGTTTGACGTCCGTCTCTTATTTATAACAAATTGGTATGTATAAAACATTTACACAAACATGTTTACAGTTTATCATTTTCATACTATCTATCTTCCTTCACAAACTTGTCATCCCTCCTATATGTTGGTCAAAATCAACTCAAATTGAACGTATGCTTGTTACAACTATTTAAATATCACAATAATCAGGCTCCGGACAAGTGCTAACCTTAAAAAGCGTTATTTTCATATCAGTCGGTTATGATACGTGTTCTCGTTAATTAGTCACTCCTTCCCGGGTCCATAGATGCATGGTTTGTTATCTTTCCCGAGTGTAGTGAGTCGATATCCTTCTGTATTCCGCAAACTATGTGTACTTGTATATATCTAAACATTTAGATGCTTCAGAAAATATGGATTCCACCTCTTACAACACTATATAATACTTTGAAAAATATATGTATAGATACATGTCTATCAATTATTGGACAAAGCTTCGACGTAATTTAGGAGTTCTTTGTTTAATTAAGAGTGTTTGTGCACTTGTATGCTATATGTACTTGTATTTGTGTTGCGACTATGAGTCGTATGGCTCTCGGCTAATACAGAATCTAAAGAATCTGACTGTGGGTCAGAAGTTCATCTGCAATAGACCGAGTACTCTTAAACCCTGTCCTACCGATAGATACTCTATTGACGAAGAACTGGTCGTTTAAATGTAACCAGACGGCGCTCAGTATACGGGTGGATTAACAAGTGTTCGGCAGTAAAGTGAAGGGGGTATCTTAATATGGATTTGTTCAACAAAGTATACACTATCATTTAAAGGTAAGGCTTTCTTCAGGAAAAGCGATATCCATTTTTGTCATATTCCTGTTTCTGAAAGAAAGATTTTTTTTCGGGAATTGACATACATCCTTCATGTATTTACAGTTTATTTCTGAAAAGATTGTTTTCCTTCCACGAGTATATGTATACACATATGTTCTACAATATCACTGATTAATGAGCTTGAAGTACAGGTCAGCCATTGACTTTGTGTAATAGAGAATCTGTGTCTTAAATCGTCATGATTGAACATGGGGTGTTACCATATGAAGCCTAACTGCCTGCTCCTGATGGCGATGAACTTCATACATGGATAGCATTTATTCTGCTTCAATATCTTGATTGACAGGTTAACTCAAGTTTTGAATTTTCAACCCATTGATACAAATATTGGTTTTATCTTGTGACGATTTTGAATCCCGGTAAGAGTTTTTATTATTTGCTATCCTATAACTTGGAGTATCGGCAATTTAAAATATATAACCATTATGTACCAATAAGGTCGTTATAGACCGAGTCCCCGCTACCTGCTGGTACTTGTACGGATTATACATTCTTCTGGTTCAGACCATTGCCCTGATTGCATAAAATACAAGGATATTCCACTGTCGTGCCAGAGGTTTCAGTCTTAGCCACTTTATACTTTAATATCTTCACGTGAGTGTAGGACCAGCCTTACATACGCACTAATAGTTCGATCCCCTTTGTGCATACACATGCGTATCTGTGTGTGTGTGGATATGCTGGCAGTTCCTTAAGACTGTTTGTTATGGTCCGTATTTCTAACGCCTCATGTTTAGTATAACATACCGCTTTACCCGATAGAGACCATATTATACTCCACACTGAGCACGTGGATTTAAGCGCCAAAGTCAAAGCGTCCTGCTTAGAAAATGCCCACATCATGGCCGCATCAGGATAGGAACCTACGTCCCTTTGATCAGTAGGGTGTAATTTTACCGACTGTACAATACCAGGTCCTGAAACATTCATTCTCGTCACTGTTTCCTTGCATCTGAGTAATTGTTACAGTTTTGCTTATATGGTTACATATTTTCAGGTCCCTGTGTTTCCTCAAACTGAGATCTGAGAATTTGATACAGTTTTGCTAATATGATAACATATCCTAAGGTCCCTGTGTTTCCTCACACTGGGATCTGAGTATTTGTTGCAGTTTTGCTAATATGATAACATATTTTCAGATCCCTGTGTTTCGTTACACTGGGATCTGAGTATTTGTTGCAGTTTTGCTAATATGATAACTTATTTTCAGATCCCTGTGTTTCCTCACACTGGGATCTGAGAATTTGTTACAGTTTTGTCAATATGGTTACGTATTTTCAGGTCCCTGTGTTTCCTTTCACTGGGTAGATCAATGTTAAAGAGGAGCAGGTGCTAATTTGCTACATTTACATCTTGTATAGTATTGTTAGTAATTAGTAGGATTCTCGTTTAACTATCGTGTAATTGTTCTATCGGTAAGATACACATGTATATATGTGTGAATCTCCTTTAATAGTCCTAGTGATATGAATGGGTTCACACAGAGTTTTACATGTATGATTATCCCGTTAGTAAGACTCTCAAGTAACCGTTATATAACAGACTAGGTACAAATATTCTAATTTGGTATATAATCCCGTATGATGGTTCTTGTTGTGAGATTCACAAGTAACTCTTGTATTTTGGTCATCGTAGTAAGATTCTCATCCATAATCAGCGCTACTTTATATATAACTCTCGTGTGACGGTTCTGGTATTAGAATTAACACCTTTACTAACGCCGCGTCATTTTAGTTTACGTGTTTGGGTATTATTGTCTACACGTATCTGACTAATCCACAGTATGAGTAATCTCTTTTGTGTGGCGTCACGACTTTCTTTCAATTGTATGTGTATTGTAAAATCGTGACTTGTGAACATCATGCGGTAAACTGGCTAACATATTTTTATATTTTTAAACTTTGAGTTGAACAGATCTCCGAAAATTGAAAGAAGATATATACCTTCTTCAATCCAAAATCACGTAATACTGATTCAAAAAGTGACATAATCCCTGCCACGATGTCGGTAACTAAAAACCCAAGCATCACACTGCAAAGCACGTGCTTGGTTTACACATATCGATGGGCCTAGCTACGCCCCTGAAAGGTTTTACTGTACCGTAACAGTTAAGGTCATATAAAGACGGTATATCAACAAGAGATGTATATGAACGGAAAGGTTAGGAAATTGAAGTCCGTAACTGACGCATGACTAGATATATCACGCTTCATTAAAGTTCTCTACTATGTACATAACTTCATTCAAGCTGATCAATATCGCACGTAATTGGTACTCATTATATGATACATTTGAGAGAGAAAATATGACATTGAACTTGATTTGACGTCAAGAAGGATATCAGGAGGGGTGCCACATGTTTAATTAAATCAAACAGATCACACAAAACAACTGGTCATTATAAACTGCTAATTTCTGTTAACTGTTAAATCATGGGGCTAAAAGTACCACACGTGCCATTTGACCTGCAATAGAAGGGTTGCCACAAGTGTTATTTAACTACATAACGAGGGGTGCCACAAGTGTTATCAAACTACACGACGCAGGCTGCCACAAGTGTCATTTAACTACATAACGAGGGGTGCCACAAGTGTTATCAAACTACTCGACGCAGGGTGTCACAAGTGTCATTTAACTAAATGACGAGGGGTACCATTTGAGCTGCAATAGAAGGGTTGCCACAAGTGTTATTTAACTTCACAAGTAGGGTGGCACATGTGTAATAAATCTGCATGGCGAAGTATCATCTAGGAGATTCAGAAGGGTGCCACAAGTGTCATTTAACTATATTTCGAGGGGTGCCACACGTGTTATCAAACTACACGACGCAGGGTGCCACAAGTGTCATTTAACTACATAACGAGGGGTGCCACAAGTGTCATTTACCTTCATATGACGAAGGGTGTCACAAGTGTCATTTACCTACATGACGAAGTGTGTCACAAGTGTCATTTATTTACATGACGGAGGGTGTCACCAGTGTCATTTAACTAAGTGACGAGGGGTGCCACAAGTAGCAGGTCCGACTAATGGCATACTAGAACAGGGACATAAGAATTTGTTACAGCCATATTTGGATCTACACCAAGGTATATTTCGATACACTTTCGGTAAAATGCCACTCCCAATGTTGATATATATTAGTTGGGGTGGCATTTTTACCGAACTAGATCCCTAAAACATGTTAAACTTTGCTAAGGTCCAAATATAGCTGTAACACATTTTCAGGCCCCTGTGTTAGCTACATTGTATAGTACATAGGGCGCCATGACCGATTTATATCCACATCCAAGTAATGGTCATGTCGTCCTTTTCAAAATTGTAAATAGTTCTCTTATATTTTTTTCAACAATGTCAATGAAATGCGTAAGAAAATACTTTAGATTTAAAAAATTGAAGCTAGACCAACGTTTAAAGCTATTTTTATTTACGTTATCCAGTGGCCTATATATCACAGTAATATATAGGTCCCTGCGTCACCCATGTCATTTACATACAGACGAGAGAAGCTACATGTACACATGCATGGGACGCGCGAGCCGATACACGGTCAACCAAAACTTATCATGTGACACAATCAACACAAACGCGTTCGGGGCGCATGCGTTACACGTTTAGTGGTGTATCCCTCACAACATGTTAAGCAAAGACAGGGGCCCTCTAATGGTCAGATGGTCGAGTACACCAGTTAGGTAGGTGTGACGGACATCGGAAAGTGATTCAAAAGTTTAACACAGTACCACAGCAGAGTAAGTAACCGATACGGTTCATAAATTTGAAAACAAACCGGTGACCGACGACAACAATGTCGCAAACTTACTACTCGGATGTATTGATAAACCATAACAGGAACCTATCAGAGTAGGTAAGTTTGTGAGTAGAATGTAGAGGAGTTCCAGGTGAAGACCGGAAGTGCACGAGTAACATGCAAGAGAGGTAGTTAAGGTAATAGGATTGTGACACCATTTCTCAGTAGAATTTCTTCAAACTTTGTAGTTATATTGGTTTGAAGTAAAGAAAATTTTCTGCTACGAAAAAAAATTAGGTTGTCAGATTTTTAAGGATTTCAAATGGAAATTTTATGTAAAAAAAGGAGTGAATTTTGAAACAAAATGAAAGACACAATCTTTTACAAAATAATGTCAATAAAAATGATACTGACATAGATTAGTATTGCATTAATGTATATCCATTTAATAAATGCTGAAATTGTGTAAGATTAATTATATATAAACGATTAAAAATTGACATTTTATAATAAAACCATATAAACAAATAGTAATTGCATGTAAGAGTTATCGTTCTTGAAAAACTTTACAGTAGTGAAATAGGTAGCCGGTTTCCTGACCGGGGACAATTTTCATGATCCCTGTTTAATAAAAGAACCGGAGATCACAACGAATGTTTAATCCTTTTAATATAATGGTGATACTTTAAAAAATCTAAATGAATATATTCTTTCTCATCCTCGATATCCAGGGGTTACGCTCCCTTACGCTCTCTGCAACCCTGGAATATGTCATAGTAAAATTGAATGCACACAGATAGCTGTTTGATTGGTTTCGGGTAAAAAAAACCTGACCAATCGCTAGGCCGATACCTGTCCTTTGAAGATTATAAATGGGCGACAACCGACTTCAAAGCCAGTAAGTTTTACCGTTACGCGACCGCGAGATTATATTGATGTTCATCAAAGGATCGAACTAGTCTTAACTTCTTTTCTCATCAACAAGGTGGTACGCACTGAGCCTTCAATTTTGCAGGGTTGCAGAGAGCGTAACCCCTGGATATCGAGGATGATTCTTTCTTTGACGTGTATGTTGAATCTGTCCTATATAGCCAGCCTAGCGAATTTCACCTCATTCAGTGTTAAAGGAAACTCATGTTCGGTAATGAAAACAAAGCAAGACCGTATTAACACACAACCCTGTAAACATACCATAAATACGTATTGTTCACACGCGGCTTTTTATCAGTTCCCCCCTTTTTAGAATAACATAGTCTGTTTCTGAGTAGTATTGGCAGTATTTACCTGTATTTACCTGTAGTTAACCCTTCTATCTACGTGGTGTTCTATCTAAGCTGGAAGCTGATCATATTTAATTTAATAAAACATCATATAAGATTTCAGATTTTTTTAATAATAAATGTTAAAAAATATAATATTTAAATATTAATTATATATTTATATTTATTAAATATATCCATTCTGTAGTCCTTGTGCTTCTGATGTTATTATATTTTGTACTTTAAACATATTATTAAAATAGTAATATAAATAGTTATAAAAAGAAACTTTTCTTTATTAGTGTAACATTTAATAAGATGCCTAAATACCTAGTAAGAATTGGCTATGTGTGACTAAGAGTATGCTATTTAACAGTTGATAATTAAACTTTAAAAAACCCAGAAATTCATCTAAATCCCTAGATGTTAGAAGTATATTATAACTATCATAAAAATCATTAAATGTCTATAGTTATCCAAGCTATCATTTCCATCCTGGTGAGCTATAGAAGTGATCACCGGTCTATGCTAATTAGTGAGATAATGATGAGTTTTACCATTACCCAAGCACACCTTGAGAACTTAGTGATCAAAATTTAGGTTCGTACTTAATTTTTTTATTATATTATATGCTGATGATACAGTGCTTTTGTCAGAAACAACAGATGGCCTACAGAACGCATTGAATGAATTCCAAAATTATACACAAAAAACTTAAGTTTTGATTTTTGAAAAAAGAAAAAAGTAAAAGAGACCATCACTTTTCGTTCAATGATGAGATTTTAGAAATACAAGATTCGTACCCATATCTTGGAATAATATTAAACTACAATGGTGTTTTTACAAAAGCCAAAAGTAAGCTAACGGAGCAAGCAAAAAAAGCTTTATATGCATTGTATATTAAGATTAGAAATGTTTCCATTCCTGTAGATCTTCAACTGAAATTATTTGATGCACTTGTGTCACCTATTTTATTAAATGGATGTGAAATTTGGGGCTATGAAAATACAAAAAGGATCGAAAAAATACGTTTATAGTTTTGTAAGGAAATTCTTAACATTCGGAAGAGCACCCCAACTTATATGGTATATGGTGAGTTGGGAAGGTATCCGCTAGAAATTGAAATCAGTGTTAGAATGGTTATGTTCTGGCAAAAGCTTATAACGGGTGGGTCGAAATTATCTAGTGTAATGTATAAGTTAATGTATAATTTGCACCAGAATTCTGTATTAAGTTTTAAATGGTTAACGTATATACGAGATATTTTAAACAATGCTGGTTTTAATTATTTATGGACTTTACAATATCATGTACAATTAATAGACAATGCTTGAAAACTATCATTAAGCAAAGATTATGCGATCAATTCATTCAAAGTTTGTTTCATGATGTTGAAACCTCCTCGCGAGGGCAAGTTTACTCCTTATTCAAATATCAGTTTAATATTGAACAGTATCTTTTAAAGCTTTATCGTAATGAACGAAAAATAACATGTTAATTTATAACATCAAATATAAAATTTCCTATAGAAACAGGAAGATGGAATTGAGTCCAACGCGAGGAAAGGTTATGTCCCCTATTTAATAACTGTGTTGGGGACGAATACCACTACTTATTTATACCAATGTACTAATGTATCTGTTGTAGCTCTTAGACAACTTTATATACCAAATTATTACTATGTCAACCCAACTTATATCAAAATGAAAGGAATGTTCTCAATATGTAACACGGTACTTTTAACAAAAGTAAGTAAATTTATACAAAGAGTAATGAAGCTTCTTGATATCTAAAATAAGTTAGCTGAAAGAATTATTGAAATTGGTTGTTATTGTATAAATAGTATCATGTGTCATATTTTGTGTGTACTATGTCCATCAATGTATACTATGTACTATGTGACCTCTTGTTACGCACGTATACGTGTGGCGTGAGTGTACAAATAAAACTTGAAAAACTTGAGAACGCCCCATTCAAACCATCTTAGCGATGATGCCATTTCTTTTGTAATCTTTAAAAGTCTAGATCCCTGCAGAGTAATTCCCCACGGTTAGATAGTGTCAGAGCCCTAAGACAGGTCATTCTGTGTGCTCATTATAGCGTTGAACTAAGGCTTATTATGACGATACAAGGTCCTAAACAATGTCATAACGTGGACGGTGGTCACCTATATGGTTGGCAACGTATCAAGATACCAAGTAAACAAAATAACAAAGTGTAGATACATAGATTTTATTCTGACAACATTAGGATTTTGCAGTCAGCTCTGAAATAAAATATAATAATAAAATAACATATTTCAAAAGTTGCGACGTTGAGATTTCGATTTTGTCTTTAAAACTGTATTTCTGCGCTTGGTTTTGCTAGTGTTAATCTAATTTACATTCAAGTTACTTAGCTGTGCTTGAATTCTTAACATTAGACGGAAGTTTGTTCCATAAATCAACAGTTTTCTATGTAAACGAAAATTTCTGAATATTTGATCTTGAATGCGATTAGTAAATGTTAAAGTTGCGTCCATGTGTAGATAAACTTTTCTTGATATTAATGATGTTCCTCATGAGTTAAAATACAAGGACACACCTTGAGATATCGTCAACACACAAGTACAGAATACGTAACATAAATAATAGCAACAGAAGATAAGGAGATACGGAACCACACAAAAAACTCGGTGCATGCTCCTGATTGGAAAATATTTCCCGCGCCACACGAAGCACCCGGATGTGGTCTCAAATGATATTGTCCGAGAGAACAAGTGATCATAATTTTACAAATCAAATGCATACATATCTTTTCCTTAAGACCACAAATCGTTCATAGGATTTATTTCATAAATCAATATATTTAAACAGAGACACATTTCTAATCTCTGTAGTATATACGTCTCTGATGTAAACCACAAATTGCTACACGTGAAAGAGTATATCATAAATCAAATAAAAAGTGATGAACAGGTACTTATTTATAAAGCACTTCTAAAGTTTTACACACAGTTTAACTCGCTTTAATTCACCTGTAACGACGATTAGTTTTACAAACTACTTGCTAAGAAATTCACGGTTCATCGACTCGTGTTTAGTACCTAACTACAACAATAAAATGTTTCATTGTATTTATTTCTATTCTATAGCCTTATAGTTGTTATTTTTCCGTGAGAAAACAGCCGGATTGATTGTTGGCCAGAAACAAATAAAGGAACCCCGTACCACAGCCAAAAAGTATAACTATATGTATTGGAAACTGGCTATAGCTTTCATAAAATCAAAGGAAAACTAGACCTAAGGGAACTTAAGTGAAAAGAATAAACAAAGATGAACAGGAAAAATAGGCTTTGAGCCTAATTTCGAAAAGGGGCTAGATCACGGTTCGAACCGTCAACGGAAGCGTTTTTCTCCAGTTGTGCTCCAGTTGCCACCCTATGTACGAAATACTACGGTATAGAAGTATCTAGTGTTTTGATTTTAGTGGGACAGGGATCCTTAATTTTTGATATATACAGTAACCTCCCCTTAATTTTGTTTTGGACTGGGCCTAGCAACTTCAGCCAATAGAGCGATTTGAGGTTCTAATCCCGGTGTGACCAGTTGCCCGCTTGGTCTCTGAGCACTATTGTTGATATTTTGTTTTAATATTTATTCTATTTTAACGATCTTATCAAAATAGACTATACTTTCTTTTCAAAATGATTTCTCAAAGCTATTGACATGATGGTAAAACTACTCCAGTTTATGGTTACAGTTTTTAGACAGGGTACCTTAACATGTTATAGTGATTGGTGTACTCGAGTGTATGTTATGTAGGAATCACAGGGGCCTTAACATATAAGCGGACATCACAGGGTGACTACTTTATATACTGTGTCTACCATTTATATAACTTCAGTTGTATGGCATATTACATGTCTCTGTGGGGGAATCGAATTCGGGTGAAACGCTACATACTTTAATGATCATCTGTTTGCACGTTGTAATGCTGAGACTGTGTAAATATAATATTGACGTGTGAGGTTTGTTTATTCTCGGGTGGTTTTAACAGACTACAGTAAATCGCTGGTGTCTCGATTACGGATAGAAATTGGACAAACAGTTTCAGGAACCGACTCATAGAGACGGCGCAATTGCCGTTAATGAAAAATATCGGCACTAATGTCCAAAACGCCATTGGTCAGGTGTTGGCTAATGGATATTAGTACAAGTGTATAGTATATTAACTAAAAATATCGAAAAGTTCGACCGTTTATACTATATATTTACTCGCTTTCAGGAGGAGAAGTCGTAGTGTTTGAATATACGCATACGTTTGTGATTTGTCCTGTTTAACGTGGCTGCTAGATTTATTGATATTTTTTATGTCTTTACACAGCTACATAATTATGAACGGGTACGGATCTTGGTCAAACACAACGGATTCGGACAGAATGGAAGGAAACACACCAGGATCGAACAGAACGGGTGGATACAGACCGGAATCGGACAGAATGGACGGACATATGTCGTCGTCGGATAGCAGGTACATTGACAATGGCGATAGAGATTCAAACGGAAGTGTGGTATCATTAGACTCACAGGGCAAAAAGAAGTCATTCGGTCGCGTAATTGAACGATTCGCTGAAAAGACATCGATGCAGGGTGTCCCCTACATCAACGTCGCAAAGCTGCGTGTTGCCAAAATCATTTGGACTTTTCTGCTGATCGGTGCCATTGCAATGATGGTATTGCATCTTTACTATCTCGGCAACCAGTTCTTTCAGTGGCCAAAATCGACAACAATTGAACTTGGCTTCAGTAATCTCCAGTTACCCGCGATTACCGTTTGTAACGTAAACATCATTCGGAACTCCAAACTTCGTGACCATCCCGATAGCTCCCTCGATAGCTTACGTGCTCTGACAACCGCTGTCGACCCAACACAACTAGATCCCACACAAACCGGCGCATATACTGGTAACCAAGGCCAAGGAACCGGAACCGGAACAGGAACCGGAACAGGAACAGGA
This sequence comes from Mizuhopecten yessoensis, assembly GCF_002113885.1. NCBI lineage: Eukaryota > Metazoa > Mollusca > Bivalvia > Pectinida > Pectinidae > Mizuhopecten > Mizuhopecten yessoensis. The sequence goes on along the minus strand of NW_018480076.1, from coordinate 25,247 downwards.
ACTGGAACTGCACCTGGTGGACTTGGACAGGTGACTTAACTGTTTTACTTCAGTATTATTGAATATTGTTCATTATGCAAATTAAACTAAGATGACAGTACGATATCATTTGTCCATGACATTTTGATGACGAACTTACAGTTACAGCCTTTTGGATGTGTTTGTGGGGTTTACATACACACGATCAACACTTTTTAACAGATATTACTTCAGTCAAGTACATCATATTCTAAACTTATTGAAGCCATATACACAAACTAGCGAATTAGATTGACTGGTTTTCGGTAACGGCCATGAATGTATAGGTTACCAAATTATTCTCGATTTCGTACGATTAACTTCATCTGGTAGGTTGTTTTATAACGCATTTCCATTCAATTCGAGACAGAAAAATATGGACAATGTGTACCGTGTCATGTGTCGGAGCTATGTTTTATTTAAAATAATGTTTCCTTTTATTTCATTTCAGTAATGAAAAATAGTTTTATCGTGGAATTAATGTTATAATTTCAGCATGAAAATAACACGTTTGTAATCTTTTACACCAAATTGAATCGGCGAGTTGTGAAAAAACAAACAAAATCTTAAACAAAACACAAAACAAGCAATAAAGGTAAAATGAGGAAAAAATATGAATAGACTTTACTCTGCCCTAAGTTTCCTCCGAGGTAAACCTATTATCTGAATGTTGGGGTATTATAGAAACATATGTTACTTTTTATGAAAAATTGTTTTTAATAGTAGGCACGTGGGACAATACACCACTTTTAAGCTGCAAGGGAAGCAACTACGTTAAGTTTTACAAACTTTATGGATCAGTCAGACAGAATTGAAAACAAAATATGTTGTAATAAAATAATGGATGTTTCATAAAACTTATCAACTATTTGCGGAGCAATAAAAACACTTTCGATCTGTGTATGAGATCATATATTCTATAACAATTTACTAGAAATGAGATAAAGAATACCATCATCTTGATGAAAGGGATGTTTTTCACGATTTTTAACCAATGAAAGATACCACTTTGGAATTGTTCAGCTGGTGAAAGATATCAATTTTATTTCTTAAAAACCAGAACGGTGACTGGACCATCAGCGAAATGGAGTCGGCCGTTTAAATATGAAAATTATAAGGGTTGCATTTCATCTGACGCGCACATACCAAGTAAACTATAATACTTATAAATCAGATGGGTTTAGTTTTACAAACACAGCTTACAATGGCAACAATCCAATGATACTATCCTCACATGACGTCAAACAAATGTCACGTGATTACAGCGCAAACCCAGTAAACGCCTAGCCGACTTGCCGAAAAAAAATATGTCTCACCAAAATGTAATTGATAGAAAAAATCATGATTTCTCGTTGGATACCATTGCTTTCACTAGTGTGTCGGAATACTTCAAAAAAGGGTTATTTTTACAGTAGAAAAATATCAACTTTATTTTCACAGCATCATCTTTTTTTCCTGAAAAATATAATACAGATTTATAAGGTTCTAGAGGAATAATCAATACTCCGTGGGTAACGCAGCACCCGAAGAATAATGTATGATAACATCGAAGGCACACGGTTAGCTATTTGATTGGTTTTAGGATAAAAAAATATATGACCAATTGCTATGCTATGGACCTAGAAGCACGTCTTTAAGTGACCTTAGCTGTTAATAGGCCATTAAACAAAATAAAGGACACAGAAAATGACAGAGTAGCGATACCCGACTTCAATTTTACCGTTACGGTGCCGCGCGATTATTTCTATGCACATTATATCCACAAAGTATAAAGCGTGTGCCTAGAGCCTTCGATTTAGTCACGAGACATTCCAGGAGTGCAGAGAACAAAAGTGAGGGTAACCCCTGGAATTTCGAGGATGTCAATGCAAGTATATACTATTTATAACAATATTTTAATACATCACTTAAGTTTACCTTTGATGAATATAAACTGTTGTCTATTTATGTACAAACAGACAGGAAAGCGACGAAAACGGGCGGTGCAGACGTACAAAGACATCAACCTGGCGGACTACAAGAAACAACAAACTGCCCAAAAGGACACTTCCGTCGGTCCCCGTGACGCTGTTTCGGACATAGAGGCCACCTTCACAGACCTTTACATGGATGTCGATAGGTATGCACGTGTAACATTTTAGCTACACGTGTGCACAGGTATATAGATAGATACGCATGTGTACAAGGCTATAAATAGGTATGCATATATATACGTCAAATCTCTACTACGTCATAAACAACACGACACAAACATATCAGTTTGCCCGCCTAGCCCGCCGTGCGCTATGGTCAAGCATTTAATTGATGCGTTTCAAAAATAACATACATTGACAAAGGTTCATACACAAAAAAAACTTTTACATATGCAATTCTAATGCTATTATTATACATATATATCAATCCGTACTCTTATCTTTCTCACGTGTATCTTTCCCCATATGATACACAAGATAAAACACTAGTGCGATATAGTAGAGAATAGGAAGCTGAGCGAGCCACCCAACCGGAAAATAACTGGTAAACCAGACAAGTCAGGAGGTGCACCAGCCCTTCAAAGCTCGAAACTTCAAGTTGCTGGGATTACTCTACCATATCCACGTCACGCTAATCCGCTGACCTTGCCAAAAGCTATATTATTAAAATTGAATATGACCGTCGCGCTGGAAAGGCGGCTAGAAAATGACCCATGTACCCGATACGCTTACACGTATCGCACGTGCTACATACAGAGCCAATTCGATTGGCTAAGCACGATCGGCAGTATCCGTATCGAACCGATAAAACAAATAATTCCCGCTATTCTCCGAACCGCGGGAATATGTTAATTGTAGATGTGCATGTCACGTGACAATATGTCCGACTACAGTTTACTCGTCAATTATTCTAGTTGATGTCTCAACTGTTCAAGGATCCTCTTACCACTGCTGAAACCGAAACGACGCAGTCTATAGCTTTGACGAATCGTTTCTACAAAGCAAAATATACGATATTATTTTATGTAATAATCAGAAAGTAATCAACAATAATATTCTTATTGCAATCAAAATAAAAAACAAAGCAGCGTCGATAGACACGGATTCGAACCCTGGACCTCAAATAATTGTGTATAATATACTACTGCGCTAACAGACCAAGCTAACAGGGGCCGTATCCATGAAACCGTTCTCATGCTCAACCATGGATTTTGCAAATTACAATTTGTTGTAACGCACTTACAAAGGTACACAACCAAAATGGTATCTGACTTTATTTATAAGTCTTTTCAAATGCTTTCCAAATCATTAAACAATAATATTATTTTGTTAACTTATAACTGAAACAATAAATTGGGCTTGAACACACAACCCATGCTTGAGCATGAGATCGGTTTCATGAATACGGGCGATGGTCAACGGGAGTGTCTACAATTTTATTAAAAACGAATTTAAGGGGAGGTTACTGTGTATAAAAGGGGGGGTTACTGTGTCTAAGAAAAAACACAGTGCAGTGGGACTTGGATCTCTAAGAGTATTTTCGAAATTGACTTTGAAATGGTTGACATAAATTCAAGAAAGTGCTCATAGTAAATTCATGTTGTGTCCATGATATCATATCACAGACGTTGTTTGATCGAATATGAGTTCCAAACACCAAGTATAATCATATTTTGAGCTAACGAAGTCGGTGAATTTGTGTCAAAATGCATGTAATCTATCAGTCTCGAAAATATTGTAATTGGTATCATTTGTTTTCAGAGACACGCGTGTAAGCATAGGCCACACCATCGACAACATGTTGGTATCATGTGCCTTCAACGGCCAGACGTGTTACCCAGAGTACGTATCAGTAATATCACTATTAAACAATTTATTGGATATGAGTATTTGAGTCGGTACTAGAAAGGAGGAAGGCTGTGAATATTATGTAATCATCAAGAAGGTAGTACGTCTTATTTTGATAAAAGTCATAATGAAATTATGCAGCCATCCCTGTTCTGGTCTGCTGGTCGAACTATGTTAACAATTAAAGATTTAAATACATATTCTTAGCAGTAACCTACACATATTTTCCATGATGCACAGAAGCACGTTTTTCGAGAATCTATAGAATCTATATTAATGTTAAACAACAATAACTTATTTTTATTTTCTGCGACTGTTTTGCCGAAGTATAAAACTGACATATTTGCAGTGACAAGGTCATGTTTTCATCGGCTAAATTACCATTTGCTTCAGGTGAAAAACGTCAATAAAACAAATCAATAAGATAGGGAATTTCTGTCAGTATGTTAGGATGTACTACACAAAAGTGTTTATTCTAATTATGCCTTGTCAACTTCTGAGACGACAGTTTGGATAATTATTTACCTATTTATTTTACAGTAATTTCACATTGATTCAAACACCAACCTATGGAAACTGCTATACCATACAGTCGCCAAAATTTGTTTCCAAACAATCTGGACCGTCAACAGGTAAGATTTTGGCAATTCCAAACAAGATCAAGATGAGTGTTTTCTTGTACGGCACTATCAGCTTTTAAGTAGTTTGTAAATTAAACTTTGTAAGGAAATGTCAGCAGGGTTTTCTACCAGAAATGCTCCAATCCACGCTAGCGATATTTTACGGTCTTGTAGCAGGATCTGATTTATGGTCATCAATTTCAGTTCCTGTGTTGATTAACATACCTGTTCACCTTGTATTATATCGTAAGATTTAACAGGAGAAATGATGACAGATGCCACATATAAGGCTGAAACCTTTGTTCTCCCCCAACACCTGGCTTCACCTTCCAGGTTATTGTGAGGGATCATTGTTTATCATATATATACTGCATTATACCACCTACCAGTAGCATGATAAATACATTACCATGGGTCGCTAGTATTAGAAATTTGAGAAATCTTGAGAACGTATTTTCCCATTTGGGAATGTATTTTCTCAAAAAAGAACGTCTGTCTGTCATACACAAATCATTGAAAAAATTATAAAAAAATATTGTAAGGATAACACCACCATTTTAAGCGTAAATGAGCATATGAAGAAGCCAGTGACGATGAAATTGCTTTAAAAATGAACTTTCTACAAAGTTGTAAGGTGCATGGTGTTTACGTTTGTCACAGCCCGAGGATCTAGATAAGCGTTAAGCTAGAAGTAAGTTAGAATATGGCATTTAGCTTACTTTTTATGAATTGGGAGGTAAATGTACATAAGGTAGTGGTATATAGGTGATATCTTTCGATTTATCCACGTGCACGCAATGAGAAAATTGATCTCGCTTTATGTGGACGTGACATTTTTTTATTTTTTTTTAACTTGGACTTATTTAATGTGTAGAATAGTTTAAGACGTGTTTACAATAAGTTGTATCATTATAGTAAACTTTTTGTATTGTTCTTGTGGTTTCATGATGTGACCAAGTTAGTACGGTATTGTTTTAGGTTTAGTGTCCTGGACAACTCCACAGTAGTTTTAAACAGAAGGCAAACCTCAAAATTATTGTTAAACCGACACTAAAAGGTTCAAATCGTCCATATGCTGTTATCGGATATGCACCAAAAGTACGTTAATTATGTTAAAATTTGAAGATCATATGGCAATAATCCAATGAATATTTCAACCAAACCACCAAGTACTTATGATGGATGATGGTGATATATATATCAAAAGGCGAAAGAGTGACATTATACACCCAACCTTATCATGATTATAACCCGTCCGCTGAACGTACTGTAGACATAGCAGTAAGCATATTAATACAGGTAAACGTCTACCTTTCCAGGATTAAAGTTGACGCTGTACGTAGACAACCAGGATTACATCAAAGGTATCACCCAAGGACACGGGGCCCGAGTGACGTTACATAATCCGGGTACCATACCTGATCCTTCGGAATTGGGCTTCTTCGTATCCACTGCGTTTGAAACAGACATCGGATTGAAGCTGGTGAGTTGTCTCCGCTTATACCAAACAACTTAAACAGGAAATTATTGATGTCGCGAAGGTTTTTTTACTCCATGTTTATGCAATTTTTCTAAAAAAAAAATATACGCTACAATGTTTTCAATCTACAACTCTATCTAAATTCAGCATTTGGTTGTTCTTTTATTAAATTATGGCTGAGACGTGAAAATAAATACTAATCGAATATTTTACAAGAGCTTTTGTTCCGGAGCGCAATATGTCGTTTCATTTTTTCTGTTAGTTCTGATTATTTCTTTTGTTGCGATATCTCGCAATCTGTTGATTTGTTTTTTTCGTTCCAATTTTGTTACTGTGACTCTTATATATATATTAACCCAACGGATGAAAATAGCTTTTGCTTTTGGTATGTTCTTTGTCCGCACTGTTTCTTCTAAATAGCCAAAAGTATTCCAATAATCTTTAGACATGTTATATATGATGGTAGGAAGATGTCAAAGCTACATTTTCAAGAAGGTAAAAACATAAATATGGTAGATACTTTTTAGGGCTAACATTTTCTCATTACATGTTATAAAAAATATATCAAATTAATGTCGCTGTTGGGTCAGAGGTCACGAATTTTTCATGTTTTTTAATTTTATCAATATCTATGAAAAAATCATTTAAAGATCGATGTGCGATACTATTAGGATGAATTTAATATTCTCATTTCTTCTGAAACGTTTACCTTTAATATCATACGCCATTTTGAATAGTTCCTTTGATCTTTTTGAGAAGCATAATGTTAAAAGCGTTTTGTCAAGACGTTATTTTGAGCAAATTTCATGCAAATTTAGTAGAAATATTTCTCTAACTGTCCTTTCGAAGTTTCGATAATTATGAAATTGATAAAAATCCCACTCAACATCAACATATAATTATCATCATCATCATATCATCATCATCATACAATCATCACCATCATCATACAATCCTCACCATCATCTTACAATCATCACCATCATCATACAATTATCACCATCATCATACAATCATTACCATCATCCTACAATCATCACCATCATCATACAATCATCACCATCATCATACAATCATCACCATCATC
>NW_018480076.1:0-15133 GCF_002113885.1 Mizuhopecten yessoensis | reverse complement strand
TACATCTCTTATAATTAGAATAGAAAGGAAACGAAACGGTATTTTTTCCGGAAATTAATATAAAAACATATAAATGTTGTCATAAAGTAAGGTTTGTTCACACATATTTCATTATTAGTTTTAAATGTTCATATCACTTATTGCTGGGCTAGAAATTAGCATCGTTTGTCAAATAGGACTCTGTCAAATTTGTCTCTCTGAATAGCCGCCTTTTCTTACCGTTTTTCAGTTTCAGGAACAGTTTGCCATCCACACTCCACGAATGCTCTACACAGTCTAGTTTGTATGCTTGCGTAAGAGTTTGTTGATTTTGTCGCGTCAGATCCTCAAACACATGTCTGCCAGAATTCTTCAGTACTTTCCTAGCCTGCAGCACTTCAAACTTTTTCCTCCTGTTAGTGAATTTGCAAATAATCGCACGTGATTTTCTACTGACGAAAGGACCAAGTCTGTGTGCGATATCTATGTCCTCACTAAGAACTTTCACTTTAAGGTCTTCGTTCACAAACTTCACAACTTTCGTGACACACATGATGATATATATGAAATGATGATTTAAGATTTTGGATGATGATGGATTATGGCAATGATGATGATTGAATAAGTATATATGAAAGAGGATGAAGAAGATGATAAAGATAATGATGATGATGATATGTTGATGATGATAGAATGATGACAATGAAATTGATTGTGATAATGCTGAATCCATGTCCGTGTGTGTATATGTGATATATGTGAGAATGCGTGAATGTCCTGTTTTATGTATATGTAATGAAAAACTAAGAAAAATAAAACCATTACAAAAAAAATCCCACTCAACAAGGCAACCCATATATATACTATATATTTTTAAAAGATTCCACCAAAAGGAAGACAGCATAGATCCCTTCAACAGTACGGTACATTGATCCTTTCAGTAGAAATACAACATAGATTCCCCTTATAATCGGATTATTTTTAGCTTACCTGCTCCGAACGACCATGGTAAGCTTATGCCATACCGCAGCGTCCGTCGTCCGTCCGTGGTCCGTCCGTCCGTCAACTTTTCCTTTAAAACGCTACTAGTCCTGAACGGCGAAGTAGATTTTGACTAAATTTGGTCTGGAGCATGCTTAGGCCAAGGGGACTCAATTTTGAATAAACCGTGGGTCTGGCCCTCCTGGGGCCTGAGGGGCGTGGCCCAATAGGAGAAATAAAGCAAATTCTTTAAAATCCTTTTTCTTCCGTAGGAATGAAAGGATTTGGTCCATATTTGGTGTGGAGCATCCTTGCGTGAAGGGGAACAAGTTTTGTATAAACCATGGGTCTGGACCCCAGGGGCCTAAGGGGCGGGGCCCAATAGGGGAAACATAGCAAATATTCTTTAAAATCCTTCTTCTGTAGAATTGAAAGAATTGGTCCATATTTAGTATGAAGCATCCTTGTGTAAACGATGGGTGTGCATCCCCCCCCCCCCCCCCCTCCTCCCCCGGGACCTGAGGTTTGGGGGCCAAATAGGGGAAATAGAGGTAAAACCTTTAAGATCCTTCATCGACCATTGGGATGAAGGGATTTTATCCTCATTTAGTCTGGAGCATCCTTGGGCAAAAGGTTGTTTTCGTATAAACAGCGAGTGTGGTGCCCTGGGGGCAGAAGGGACTGGGCCAATAGGGAAAACTTAGCAAATTCTTCAAAATCCTTCTTCTTCTATAGGAATGATAGGATTTTGTCCAAATTTGGTATGAAGCATCTTCGGGTGAAGGGGAACCAATTTTGTATAAACGGTGTGTCTGAACCCCTACCATAGGGATTGAGGAATTTAGTCTGGAGCATCCTTACGCCAAGGGGACTCAATTTTGTATAAGCAGTGGGTGTGGTCTCCCAGGGGGCAGAAGGGCGGGGCCCAATAGGAGAAATAGAGGTAAAACTTTTAAAATCCTTCATCGACCATCGGGATTAAGGGATTTTATCCTTATTTAGTCTGGAGCATCCTTGGGCAAATGGAACTAAATTTTGTATAATTGGTGCATAGGGGTGGGGCTCTGTTTGAAGTTTGTTCTCGCTATATCTTAAGTACTGGATGGATCTTTCTGAAATTTCATATGTACTTACAGCACCTACCATGGAGTGCTATATCTTTGCTTCATACCAATTATTTTAAACATATTCAGGTGAGTGATACAGGCCCTCTGGGTCTCTTGTTAGTTATTGCATTGAGCTTTAACGACCATTTCTCACGTCAGTGACGAACGGTCAGATATACGTAATTATGCCACTGACAATTTGACCACATCCTTTTGACTGGCAGTCTTGTGATTGTAGGTGGATATTTACAGAAGCGGTAAGCCGTATGGTGAATGTACGGATGGTGCGTCCTTCGAACAAAGGTACAGGAAAAAATACACGCAACAGGTAAGAAATACCTACGGGACGAGTAGCTATAGAATAGACTTGTGAGATGAAGACAATGCAAATATCTTCCATATAGTCCAAACCTACATAAAAAATAGTAACAGATTTTAAGGTAAGTAGTATTATCCTATCATCTCTCTTTCTTATGCTTCTAAATTTCTTTTTCTTCCCTTTTTCTCTTCCTTTCTTCTGTGTTCATATATATTGTAAATATATTTGTTGTTGTTGTCATGTAATCAATATAATGAAATGTATTGGACAAGGCGTTTCTAAGTTGAGATAACTTGTGCCTAATCCTTTTTGTTGAATGACAAATAAAAAATGTTTAAATCAAATATAGATAGATTCAGTCTACGTTCAAATTGTTGTATTCGTAAATGTACAGCAGACTTTCATATAATGTATTAGATTACAAGCAAAATCAAAGCATACCTACACCATTGAAATCTATATATATATACGATAAACAAGCGGATGATCACGTATGTCCACATATTGATATCAAAGTGTTTCTTTCTACACAAGCAATGTACGTATTTAATGTGTCGCGACGTTCAGAGACCGACTGGTCCCATTGTCAAACTACACCTTTAATACGGTCATTGGTTGTGAAGCAAGTAACACTTTGATATAAAATTATTATGTATTTTCAAACTGATCAATCTCATTGCCGATATGTACATATTATTTCCAAAACTATAACGTTGTAAATGCTATATTTGTTTATCACGTTCAATTCCAAATGTAAGTATATCAATATAATCTTATTATTTTTTTTATTTTTTTTTATTACGACATTTTAAAGAAATGAGAGATTCTAAAAAGCCCTTTTATTGGTAGGCGTGCCTCAATGCATGTATAGAGGAAGCCATGCTGTCGAGATGTGGCTGTTATGAATTGCGTATGCAGGAACTCTTCTATATGGCCGGCATTACAACCGAGAGATTCTGCAACACAACAGCAGAGCTCGACTGTCAGGCCATTATTCAGGAAGAGCTCGAACAAAAGACATTAAAATGTGACTGCCCCAACCCATGCTCGTATGTATCAATGGTCTATATGGAATCCCATTATATCAATGTACAATGATAACCCGGTATAATGCCCCCCATACATAGAATGGCCCAGTGAGTCCAGTTTATCAGTTGTTTATATAGAATGGCCCAGTGAGTCCAGTTTATCAGTTGTTTATATAGGATGGCCCAATGGTTCAAGTTTACCAGCTGTATATATAGAATGGCCCAGTGAGTCCAGTTTATCAATTGTTTATATAGAATGGCCTAGTGAGTCAAGTTTATCAGTTGTTTATATAGAATGGCCCAGTGAGTCCAGTTTATCAGTTGTTTATATAGAATGGCCCAGTGAGTCCAGTTTATCAGTTGTTTATATAGAAAAGCCCAATGAGTCCAGTTTATCAGTTGTTTACATAGAATGGCCCAGTGAGTCCAGTTTATCAGTTGTTTATATAGAATGGCCCAGTGAGTCCAGTTTATCGGTTGTTTATATAGAATGGCCCAGAGAGTCCAGTTTATCGGTTGTTTATATAGAATGGCCCAGTGAGTCCCGTTTATCCGTCGTATATATATAATGGCCCAGTGAGTCCAGATTATCAGTTGTATGCATATATAGAATAGCCCAGTGAGTCAAGTTTATCAGTTGTTTATATAGAAAAGCCCAAGGGGTCCAGTTTATCAGTTGTTTACATAGAATGGCCCAGTGAGTCCAGTTTATCCGTTGTTTATATAGAATAGCCCAGTGAGTCCAATTTATCAGTTGTTTATATAGAATGGCCCAGTGAGTCCCGTTTATCCGTCGTATATATATAATGGCCCAGTGAGTCCAGATTATCAGTTGTATGCATATATAGAATAGCCCAGTGAGTCAAGTTTATCAGTTGTTTTTATAGAATGGCCCAGTGAGTCCAGTTTCTCGGTTGTTTATATAGAATGGCCCAGTGAGGCAAGTTTATCAGTTGTTTATATTGAATGGCCCAGACAGTCCAGTTTATCGGTTGTTTACATAGAATGGCCCAGAGAGTCCAGTTTATCAGTTGTTTATATAGAATGGCCCAGTGAGTCCAGTTTATCCGTCGTATATATATAATGGCCCAGTGAGTCCAGATTATCAGTTGTATGCATATATAGAATAGCCCAGTGAGTCAAGTTTATCAGTTGTTTATATAGAATGGCCCAGTGAGTCCAGTTTATCAGTTGTTTATATAGAATGGCCCAGTGAGTCCAGTTTATCCGTCGTATATATATAATGGCCCAGTGAGTCCAGATTATCAGTTGTATGCATATATAGAATAGCCCAGTGAGTCCAGTTTATCAGTTGTTTATATAGAATGGCCCAGTGAGTCAAGTTTATCATTTATATATTGAATGGTCCAGTGTGTCGAGTTGATCAGTTGTATGCATATATAGAATGACCCAGTGGGTCAAGTTGATCAGTTGTATGCATATATAGAATGGCCCAGTGGGTCAAGTTTATCAGCTGTATATATAGAATGGCCCAGTGAGTCAAGTTTATCAGTTGTTTATATAGATTGGCCCAGTGAGTCCAGTTTATCATTTATATATTGAATGGCTCAATGAGTCCATTTTATCATTTATATATTGAATGGCCCAGTGTGTCGAGTTGATCAGTTGTATATATTGTATGGCCCAGTGGGTCAAGTTTCCTTATGAGAAACGCTATGGTGATAGTTTGTCATTTTTTGCTTCTTGGCTCTGCTCTGAGGATAATGGGTATACATGTAAATATAAATTTGCCTGAAAAATATTCTTATCTTAAAATAGAACATTTTTTTAGTCTTGACTACTGAAGCTGTTTAATGTACATGGCAGGGAGACGGTTTATGGGAAGACGTTCAGTACGAGACAGTGGCCGACCGAGGATTACTCTGTAAGTACGAGGTTGAACGTGGCTCACTTTCTGTAAAATGTAGTTATGTATAATTGTCGAAAAGCTGCTTTAAGGCATTTCAAAGGTTCATCAAGAATTATGTATAATATTTCTTTGATCTCAAAATACTCAATATGGGCATGTCATCAAAATACCAAGAACTGGTAATCATTTACCACAGAACGTAAATACTAACAACTGTATGCAATTAAAACAAAGGAATTATTATAATACCAATATGCACTTACATCCCTGTCATCAAGAGTAATTGATGTTGTTTCAAAATTGTTGTAAAATAAAAAGAGTTTATATTTATTCTTCTACCAATATGTAAATTATCTAAATGATCTTGATTCATTAGTATAAGATTTAGTTGTTTGTAGTTTCGATAGACGACGTCTTCATTGCCAGTGATACCAATCATTTTGTTGTCGGGTTGTGCTGTGGATAACGCACTCGCCTTTCATAAAGGCGGCTGGGGTTCGATTCCGCGATCGGACATGAAGAGGTATACATGTACAGGGTTAACTGCCCGATCACGTGGGGTTTTCTCTGGGTACTCCGGTTTCCTTCCACTTCCACTTCCATCTGCGCGCTTCCATCTGGGCCAACAAGAGTGATTAATACATGTTTGAAATTTTGTCACAATTGTTGATATTATATAATGATTTTGTTTCACTTCAACACTACAGACAGTGTTAGTTCAGGCGATTTGTGAGACTGACAACAGAACTGCTGACTGCAAACATCTGGCAGCGATCACCGACAAGGCGGAACTAAGGTATGTAAGTCAAATAATCAATAGAAATGCAAAAGAATGAAGCACTTATTTAAAAAAAAAAAGAAGTTTATTATTGCAAAATGTAAAATAAAGTAAGCATTTCACTCCACTATATTGGCATTTCATCCCCTTAGGACGCATTAGTGGTAATACAGATAAAAAAAACTACGACAAATAGAATACACAATTTTAAGGATAGATACCAAAGATAACGTTAATCTACAGGCTTATATTAGAGATATGCTTTAATGAAAGCTCATTGGTATTGTTTTGCAGTAAAAACTTTCTGAAATTGGTCATCTATTATGAAGATTTAAATTACGAAAGGATTGAAGAAACACCAGAAATCGAGGTAAGGTGTTTGTACTTAAAAAAAATNCCCCCACCCCCCCTTCACTCACAGGTTTCTTTTCACCCCAATTAGACAGAAGATATCAACACATCGGGGTAAGTGGAAAATAGAATATATGAATGAGTTATATGGATTTTTTTTATTACTAAAAGTTAATATATTCAATTAGAAGATGGTTCCGCTGATTTTGTACTGATGTGAAAAATATTACAAAGTCGAATACTTCATTTGTATTGCAGACGGCGCAGTTCGCTTCGGACGTTGGCGGTGCTATCGGTCTCTGGATAGGACTGTCCATGCTCAGTATGTTTGAGGTGGTGCAACTGCTCATAGAGCTGTGCGGTTATGGCGCTAGCAAGTGTAAGGCGAACGACGCCAAGAAAGAAAGGGCTAGACGAAAACGTCAGCAGCGCCGCCTGAGGAATCGACAAAATGAATATTTCAGAAGATATGGTTTAGAGGATGACAAGGCGAGGCACGGAATGAATGGAGTCCCTCCGGCTTTCAGAGCCAGACATGAGATGAACGGAATGCCCCCAGATAACAGGGAGGACTATAACTTGCCAAACCATTCGATGAACGGTTTCAAGGAGATGGACGGTTATACTGTGTATAAAGGTCATTCCCAGACCAGCAGTGAACGTGGCTTACGGTACTAATTGTAACCGCGAAGATAATGTTGATGAATGCGAGTTTCAATCATAGCGATATCTACATAGTTGACACTGAATCGATCAGAAGTGGTCACCAATGAGCTATTGTCTTTGATAGGGAATGTCAAAAATATCATTTGTTTCCGAGAATGTCTCGGTATTGATTGGATTTGCTTCTGGTGACTATATTACGCATACAGACGACGACAATGATGAAAATGTATCTGAACAACCTTAATTTTTGTTCATATATATCACTTTTTGTAAGCACTCCATCACTTCCGTTGCATGTTTAGCAAATGAATAAGATGGATTACTAATTGGTCATTGCAAAATAAAATGGGCATTGTATTGTTTTTGAAAGCGGATTGTCCCCATAATGTGGAATATAAGGTGTGGAGATCTTTAGAATAACGACATATATCCGTAATTAGGATACGTATATATACACGCTCACTTACGTAATGTTACTGATAGCCGTTAATGAGTCAATTGTACATTAGTCAACTGTACATCCATCATCAGTTCCACTTTAGTTTATTAAGGGTCCCTGTCCGGCTGCACTGCCGTTTTTGCTTAATACAGTTACCTCCCCTTAACTTCCGTTTGGATATAACTGTAGCACATATTGGCTCCTACACTTTCGTTGTGCATGTAGCTCAATCGGTTTCAGCAATGGTATAACAATCTGAAGTATAGGACCTGTATTCATGAAACCGTTCTCACGTTTAAACATGGATTCTTTGCCCAAGCCTTATTTCTTCTTCCGGTTATAACTTATTTTAAAAACCCTATTTTGGAAAATTAGTTATAAATTAAAGAAACTTGAACCCGAAAACTGTGTCCAATGTTTACAATTGACTTTTTGATCGTTTGACATGATATAAGTGGGTTATAAGAAAGTTGGTTTGAGCACAGAATCCATGCTTGAGCACGAGGACAGTTTCATGAATACGGACCCAGGGTTCGAACCCCAGTCTAGTTCCGCAGAATATAGTTGATTATATTTTGTTTATTTCATCTCCATTGTGTTTCATAAAAGTCCCACAAGGTATATTTTTCTTTTCAACAATAACTTATCAAAGTTATAGTCGTGCCGGAAAATTAAGTTTCGAATGCTTAGTTTTATTTTTTTGGCAGTGGTACGGGGATCCTTAATTGTAATATTGGTTGAGATGTTATCGAATGTCACCTATCATTATGGTCCTAAATCTTGACATGACCCCATGGCTATTGTCTTCCTGTTAAGGCGTTGGTGATGTGTGTTATGTCTTTATAGCAGTAGGTGATTTGTGGAGTTGTTTATGTAAAAGATATGGGTGCCCCTTCAGTTCACTTCATACAGGTAAAGGTGATGCGCGTTGGTTATTTTTACGCTTTCTCCATATTGTCTGATAATACTTCTTAAAATGTTGTAATATTTTTGTTTTCCTGTTTCTGTTATAACATTAAACCTTCATTATTAAACAATACCAAGGTGATCTGTTTTTTAGTTTTATTTTGTTTATCTTTATGAAGAAGAAAAAAATGGCTATCAAGTTTCCGACGATTAATTGATTGAGCCACGTCACGACGGTGGTAGCACTCATTTACGTACTTGTATATATAAGATATTGGGGTTACGTACCTATAGTTTTCTCGGTACTTCCCGGTCATCACTAGCTAAAAGCTCATATGCGTCATCTTCCTGTCTTCCATAGGCCTTCAGCTTTTCAATATTTACAAAATATTTAGGGGTATCGATAATAAGTTTCTCATACGGAAATTATTTTTGTTGTTGCTGTAATTGAAGAAGTTTCGATAAACGAATATCCATTTACAGATAATGCGTTATTTGTTACTCTACGGCCACTCATGTGTTATGTTAGTAAATTTCCTTCCATTTTCATTTCATTGCTGTTTGTAAATCAACGCTGAATCTTTTTATGACATACTGATCATATGAATATCTCTAATGGTCCAGGAAGAGATAATCTCATTTACAGGTATTTGTTGCCGTAATGGTTGATAGTTAATTCTATAGTTATGTCGAATCCGGGTTGACGAAATGATTATTATGATGGGTGGTATTATTTTTATTTCCCCTCACATCAAGAAAAAGAATACTACAGCGAGACAGCGTTGTCGATTAAAAGCTCAGATTTGTCGAAGCGATGAATCGGGCAACGTGTTTAGTAGACAATATATCGGTGAAACGCTTTTAATTTATGCGTAAGACTGCATGGTGTTCTATATTTCTTATCATATATAATAATTTGATATGGAATATTCGATAAGTTATTATGTAGTAATTCACGTCAAAAAATGCCGGAATGTAGAGTAATACATTTTATTTTTTGCAGTGCCAGCGCATGTAACCAACAAGTTTATACTTTTTCTGTGATTCCATTATATGCATATCTTTGTTTTCTTAAAATACGTATTTGTCGTCATGGCTCAACAAACGTGCAAATATGAGCATATTTCCATAAACATGACCGCGTTAATGACGGATCTTTCAGATCGATAAAAATCGAAAAATACACAAAACTAACCCATGACTGATTGATTCAATATTATAAAAACTTAACAAATCTAGAATTATGTGGATTTTCTAATCTTATTTTTCACATATGTCATCAGGCCGATTTTGGCCGTGTTTTCAGCGAACTAGTACCTTTGTCGGGACAACAATGACATCTAAACAAATGTCACTAAAACTTGTGCAACACACTTGATGGTATCTATGACCGTACATATTAAGACACGGACATGAGCTAACAGAACATGGTCCGGTCCTCTGTTACATCACTGTAAATGTGAATTGAATAGCGACAATAGGGCACAGTGTTGACGAAGGAATGAAGACAACAGGTCTTTGATAAGCGTTCAACTAAATGGAAGGGGAATAACTCTAGGATATTTTGTTATAAAACTTACAGGGAAAAAAATCAATATATTTAATTGCTAGAATAGTAGAACAATGTCCAATACTGTATTAACATTCGGATCTCTCTGACTTTATCTATCACTTTTTGTTTGCAATTAATTTCCCCACTAGTACCTCTACGAATGGTGACATCACAGACAGTAGGTAACCAATCACTGCGTGTAAAGTATGTTAGCGAGCCAATCAAAGTAGACAGACTATTTATATCCATGTGGAAACCCCTCAAAATGGCTGGTACAGCTTCCAATTCTAAAGCTACCATCAAAAAGGTAGCTCAATCGGTTAGAGCGATAATTTAGCAGTCTTAAATTCAGGGTTCGAACCCGAGCCTAGCCCCGTGGAGTTTTTGACACTCATATCACTGGTTTTTGTATTATATTTTGTTTATTTTATCTTTAATTTTTCACAAAAAAATCCCGCAAGATTTGGTTTTCTTTCAGAAATAATTATCAAATCTATAATCTTGCCGGAAAAACAGTTTCTAGTTATTTTCTTGCAGTGGTACGGGGATCCTCAAATAATGTAAAATAAAACATTCAAAGCCAACTACACTATCCTTCCTATGTGCGGTCAAACCTCTACATCTATGTATAGGCCTTCAAATGTCAATAGGTTAAAATACTTAAAATATTTATATTATACGTATACACTTGACATTTGTCTACATCGGATATATAGTTGAGAGATTAAACAAGTGAGTGTGAAAATTGTTATTTTGAAAGATATTTTATGTTGAAAAATGTTCCTTTTTTTTTTTAAATCATGGAAAAAGACTGATTACTATTCTCTTTATTTCCACCGAATAGAAGGTTCTCATACAGAACTAAATTTCCATATGCATTCATTTAAAATTGACAAAGTAAAGAAAATTGTATTATGGCAATATACATCTATGAAATTCAAACGATAATTGTATTGCAAAGTACGGGTTGACTCTTGAGTTAACTCCCCTTTGCGTCTCTACGCTCCTTTTGATTTGTCAACAGCTGTGGTCATTTAAGGACGGACGAGAGATGACCAACACACGAAATATTAAAAAGGAAGTATGATACAGTCTCCACAGTATGAAGCTTAGGGTAGCACTTGGACTTCATTCATAGTAAAGTTAGCACATTCTGTTTACGCAAGTTACATATTGTATGTGAAAGTCATCTAACTCCGATGAATTCAACTCATGCTCTACATTTCCTCCAATGCGAATAACGTCACCTATATCTATAATATCACACCATAAATCACCTCTTAATTCTCCCGTATAATCACAACTACATGGGTTGCGGTATCAATGTACATAAAGCCACATGTATGACATAATTCTCCACCCTCACACTCCCTGATAGTTACAATTAACTTCATGACGTATTGTATGGCTTCTCTTTTGTCTGGAAATTTAGTTGCTAGTCTCCATTACACAGTTATCAGAAAATTACATCGAGGTCTTTTATTAGATAACCTTCCCTCTCTCTCTCTGAATTGGTCTACATTGTTACTTGACAAAAAAATCCTGACCAATCGCTAGGCTGTTATCTGTCCTTTGAAGATTACAAAGGAGAGGCGCCCGTCCTCTTGTCTCATCAACAAGGTGACGCACACCGAGCCTTCAATCTTGCTATGACATATTCCAGGGGTGCAGGGAGCGTAAGTGAGCGTAACCCCTGGAGTATGGAGGATGCGAGGATGGGGATTCCTGATTTCTTTAATCATTTAACAATATTGAGATAGTACAACTGACGAGTACTATTCGAAGAGGTGCGCTGAAATAATTGAGTGTGTAGTTCGGTGTTTAGGGTAAATACCGAAAAGAATCGAAACATCAAAAAAGTATTGCGAGGCTGATGGAGATATTGCTCAGTGACCAAAGACAGAAGCAAAGAAAACAAAAAACAAAAACAAAACATTAAATTGAAACAAATATATGAAAACAAGTTTTCAATGGTACAGAGTTGTAAAATCGAGTATAATATCCATGTACAGGGACATTAGCGAACAGTTCATCGTTTATTCTTTTATAAGCAAAACCGTCCTGGAACAGTGGATATTGGACGCATTACTAAATCCACTTTCGTCCAGGGAATTCACGTATATACAGCTGTCACGTCCAACTGAAGACAGCGTTTTAGAATAAATGCAATATACCAAACATTTCATTTATCACATAAGCACGAAGAAAGTTGAATACTTTGATGAAAGTTGTTTGAAATATGAAAATATTGCATTGTCTTGTGTCCCACTGTGGTGTTTTTCATCACAATTGTGGCATGTGCGTATATTACAGAAGTACATATACGTACCATTATTGGAGGAAGCGGCCGAGTGTGAGATTTCCTTGTCTCGCCCTAGGGTTGAGACAAGCTACATAAACCTGTCGTCACTGATGTGAACCGGAAAAAGAACTACTTTTATGAGGTCACACACATACACAAGTTCGTCTGCTAATCTTGTCGTGTTTACATTTGACATCAAAGAAGATGGGATTGATTTTAAAATGTTTAAAATATGATGCGTGGACCGTCTGACGCATACATATAATATTAATACGCTATCCACATGTTCCTGTTTACAAACAATATGCTTCGTCCTACACTTGGACAGGAACAACAGGATAAGAGCAAATTAAGAATCTTCCCCCATCGGGTTGAGATCCCCCTATCTCACCCCCAAGGGGATGAACGATTTTATTAGTTCTGCTGTCATCATTAGGAGTTATTGGAACATTCGGCATGGACAAATGAGTACAGTCAATTCTGTACCTTGTGCCAAATCGCTTTGCATGACAACGAACAACTACAAGTTTTGACCATTTAAAGATATCCAAGTTGATAAAGGCTCTGGGTAAGTTTTATGGTCGCATTATGATTTTTTTGTTGCTTCTGTGCATTATTATAATCGACGTATTATATCATGCTCATTAGAGTGTCTTTTGGTTTCGTTGCCCATTTCTTATGTAAATGAAAGTGGCATTTATTTGGTGGTACATTGTACACAACGGTAGGGGCCAACGATTTCTGACTTGAACTAAAACCAACGTGTCCTTGTCATCTGCTTAACTTGGTGAACTGTGAACTGTGAATGTACCGGCTATTGATGCCAGGCTGTATCATAGGTCTGAAGATATTAAAATATTATTTTGTGCCCAGTTATAAGAGCTGCACTAATGAGACAACGGGCAATCAAGTCTTCAGACCTATTATACAATTTACAGACTGGCACCAATAGCCGGTAAAGTCACAGTTCATAGTTCACCAAGTTAACTGGGGGTCAAGGACACGCTTGTTTTAGTTCAAGTCAGAAATCTGTGCCTTAAACATTTATTAAACCTACACTGTAGGAGGGGACTTTTCTTGATAATCTAATTATTTTTGCACTGATACAGTAAACTTCCGAGTTCACGATTTGTTCACGCTTCAAGTTTGACTGAATTTCAGAACCAAAATAGAACATTAATGTTTCAATCATTTAGACATCTTATGATCAATTTCAAAATTATAATTAGCATCAAAACTAGACAATCGCACAGTAGAATATGATGGTAGAATCACCCATGTAGAATTGGCACATAATTTGCATGACGGCAAAACAACATCTGTCCACATGAGAGAAGGATATTTCCTGAAAGAATTTGATTACATGTACATGAGTTATATGATCAACAGCACATGCAACAAGGGATTTTCGATACTAACCAACTTTTGTTCAAAATATACAGATCGTCCGTGAAGAACCTTTCCTTACAAATGGGTACTATTTTTGGATATTTCCACATAACAGTACATTCTGGAGCAATATTAAAGAAACCCTCCTTATGCTCAAACTTAGATTCTGTGCTCCAGCCCATTTTCTGTTTCTGGCAAGAGATTAATATAAAATCCTGTTTTGTCAATGATTTGGAAGAAGTTTGGAGAGACTTAAAGCCGAATGCTGTCTTCAAGAATAACCCTTGACCTTTTAATCGTGTCACATATTTTGAGTGGCATTATAGTGTCCGAAACACATGAAGTAAGTGACATTACAGTGTCCGTAACACATGAAGTTAGTGCCATTACCGTGTCCGTAACACATGGAGTTAGTGACATTACAGTGTCCGTAACACATGAAGTAAGTGACATGACAGTGTCCGTAACACATGAAGTGTCCGTAACACATGAAGTTAGTGGAATTATAGTGTCCGTAACACATGAAGTAAGATTAGTGGCATTATAGTGTCCGAAAAACATGAAGTAAGTGACATTACAGCGTCCGTAACACATGAAGTAAGAGACATTACAGTGTCCGTAACACACGCAGTTATTGGCATTACAGTGTCTGTAACACATGAAGTTAATGGCATTATAGTGTCCGTAACACATGAAGTAAGTGACATTACAGTGTCCGTAACACATGAAGTAAGTGACATTACAGTGTCCGTAACACATGNGCATTACAGTGTCCGTAACACATGAAGTAAGTGGCATTACAGTGTCCGTAACACACGAACTTATTGGCATTACAGTGTCCGTAACACATGAAGTTAGTGGCATTATAGTGTCCGTAACACATGAAGTTATTTGCATTACAGTGTCCGTAACACATGAAGTAAGTGGTATTACAGTGTCCGTAACACATGAAGTAAGTGGCATTACAGTGTCCGTAAAACACGAAGTTATTGGCATTACAGTGTCCGTAACACATGAAGTTAGTGGCATTACAGTGTCCGTAACACATGAACTAAGTGGCATTACAGTCTACGTAACACATGAACTAAGTGGCATTACAGTCTACGTAACACATGAACTAAGTGGCATTACAGTCTACGTAACACATGAACTAAGTGGCATTACAGGGTCCGTAACACATGAAGTTAGTGGTATTACAGTGTCCGTTACACATGAACTAAGTGGCATTACCGTGTCCGTAACACATGAACTAAGTGGCATTACATTGTGCGTAACACATGAAGTAAGTGACATTACAGTGTCCGTAAAACACGAAGTTATTGGCATTACCGTGTCCGTAACACATGAAGTAAGTGGCATTACAGTGTCCGTAACACATGAAGTTAGTGGTATTACAGTGTCCGTTACACATGAACTAAGTGGCATTACCGTGTCCGTAACACATGAACTAAGTGGCATTATAGTGTC
>NW_018480075.1:1448798-1640362 GCF_002113885.1 Mizuhopecten yessoensis | reverse complement strand
CTAGGAGCTGTTCTGAGTTAGGTGATCAGTTGCTGATACAGAGTAGGCTAGGAGCTTTTCTGAGGTAAGTGTTCAGTTGCTGATACAGAGTATGCTAGAAGCTGTTTTGAGGTAGATCAGTTGCTGAAACAGAGTAGGCTAGGAGCTATTCTGAGGTAGGTCAGTACCTGATACAGAGTAGGCTAGAAGCTGTTCTGAGGTAGGTCAGTTGATGATACAGAAGTAGGCTAGAAGCTATTCTGAGGTAGGTCCGTTGCTGATACAGAGTAGGCTAGGAGCTGTTCTGAGGTAGGTGATCAGGACCTGATACAGAGTAGATACAGAAGTAGGCTAGAAGCTATTCTGAGGTAGGTCCGTTTAGGCTAGAAGCTGTTCTGAGGTAGGTCAGTTGCTGATACAGAGTAGGCTAGGAGCTGTTCTGAGGTAGGTGATCATTTGCTGATACAGAGTAGGCTAGAAGCTGTTCTAAGGTAGGTGATCAGTTGCTGATACAGAGTAGCCTAGAAGCTGTTCTAAGTTAGGTGATCAGTTGCTGATACAGAGTAGGCTAGAAGCTGTTCTGAGGTAGGTCCGTTGATGATACAGAGTAGGCTAGAAGCTGTTCTGAGGTAGGTCCGTTGCTGATACAGAGTAGGCTAGGAGCTGTTCTGAGGTAGGTCAGTTGCTGATACAAATTAATTTTGGATCTGTTCTGAGGTAGGTCCGTGGCAGGTACGAAGTAGGTAAGTTGATGTTTCTGAAAAAAGCCAGAAGCAGTTCGATTCAAAGAAGGCAAGGGGTCTTACACAGTAAAGTATGCCATTGAAAGGCTTACCATAGGGATGTGACTGTTGCATGTAGGTAATGCTTTAATAACAAACCAATGGATATCAAAGGTCGGAAAGACCTGGCGATGGAACGGAATAAAAGAAGGCGTTGTATTCAAAGAGATATAAAATAAATCAAAGGTCTTTATCGTATTTTGTTACGAAAGTATGTCTCTCTCGGGATTCTCCGTCTGTCTGGGTTGCTATGAAAAATAAAATTCTTAAAAAGGCTTGTCATATGATTCAATAAGGCTTGTCAGATGATTCAATAAGGCTTGTAAGATGATTCAATAATATTATACAGACAATATGACGAAAAAATGAATTTAACATAACCAGCATGGTCGTAGACAGTTAATACCACAAGAGGAAAATAAAACAAAAAGATCGGAGATGGTATATTTTGTTTTATTTTACACAGGGTTCAAGTAATCGCCGATTCGAAAATTACATATTTTGATTAGGCTAATATTTGTCCGGCTTCAGGCCGCTTCCCTTGAATTTAATGTTTGAAGAAACAAACTTTGTAAACATATAACATAATATGAAACTGAAGTAGCAACGATTTCAAAAACAACATCTAGGGCATTCCTTTCAGTCACTCACCTTGCAGCGATAAAGGATTTTTTTGTTACGTCATAACGGCATTGTTTGCGTCCTGCAAAATGGCGTTTTCATTTGTAATTTATTTTCCTCCAGTTTGAATTTTCGTAGAGGTCGATGACGATAATGTGTACGCCATTCATAGTTTTTTTCATAGGCAAACTTAACCAGTAGGTTAGCATTATGCACGTAAAATAAACAATGACTGATAAGAATCAATCATGATACAGTGTATAACGGGTCTAATTGGTGATGTGTTATTTTTGCGCTCTTTTAAATCTCCTGTAACACGAAGGCCACTGCAGTTTTTCAGAGGAAAGCTTTTTATATACATGTGCAGTGAACTGGCGATTTTCACCTCACTCGAAAAACACGAAAATGAATTAATCTCTAAAATTGCCTATTGTGTAGTTAATATTAAGATGCTCCAGTCATACTTCCAGTTATATCGACACAAAAGATGAAAGTAAATGTAATTTTTCAGCATTTTATTGCATTGAATCAAGAAATGAAAATTGAAAACACCAATTTATAAAAACTGACTGATGATTCGATTTCCATTGTGCGAACTGACTCTTCTCTACCCTCGTGGTACAAGAGGAGAACTTTTTTATTTTATCAATCCGACAACTTAAAGAGTTACTAAGAACATGTTTAATTCTAAAAGCTGTTTTAGCGAAGCCATATTTTTGTCCCTTTTGGCAATTAATTGATATTTAAAAATCAAATGTATTGCCATTTTCTATGTAACAAACTTATTGATCATGCCTTCTGGTGTGTATTATCACAGTTTATTTCCCAAATGTGTTGGAGAACGATTTCACGGATGTTTGTCTATGTCTCTATAGGAAGCTGATTTAAGAACAAGTAAAGTGTTAAAAAAAATCAAAAAAAGGAAATAACTTATAGGTTAGCATTCACAACTTCGCAACATTCATATTACCAGTCATTTCAATTGTTACAAATAATGATGTCTTTATTTTATTTAAGGGTGCATGCTATCTTGCACATTATAACTGTGATTTCTATTAGAGTTATCTCCAATTCAGACCTGTTATCTTTGGTTCGTGAAACAGTTATCTTCCTAAAGGCTTACCTTACTCCTAAGGATAAATTCAAACTGGCACATTACATTTTGTTTGTGTTATTTCCCCTATCAAAAGAAATTGTATTACATACATTGCTTTTATCAGTGCAGGCATTCTTGTGTTACTTCAATTCTATTGAATGCATTGATTTGCATAGATAAAAAAATCGTTAAAAACATTTTTTTTTAACTATTTAAGACAAATATTACAGTACGGCAGTAGCTCGTCATTTTCTAGTGGTCAACACGGCTGCTACAAGTTAAAGATATCATCACGTAATAAACATTGATTAACCTGTCCCTACTGATATCTTTCAACAGATGCGATGATTTATTGTTTTTATACAATATCTACTTACGAAACTTTGACATGTATGTTTCAATGGTACAACAGTTAGGTATCAGTCCTAAGGTTAAACAAAACCACAGAGGAGACATTACACTTACCAATCGATTTTTAAAGGACGACAATACTAAAGAAAAATACAAAAACAAGAAATAGAATTTAATTTCAGTTTGATAGAAAATCCAATAGTAGTCACCCGCCTTAAAACCAAAGATTATAATACTAAACTATATTTGGGCTTCAGAATAAAAACTCACATCACTTTTTCTTTTCTTTTTTTTTGTCATTTATTTCTTTGTACACGTATGCAATAAATTAAAAGAACACCTCTTATGCAGATTTAGGAATATTTCTAATTATTTACCATAACGACAAAACAAATGTGCTCATGACAAGTATACTCAACTTCATTTTCACATGCCCAACACTGAATTTCGAGCACAGGTAATGTTGTAAACCATATTACATTTGTACCTTTCTTATACAAAATCTTTATCTTTCGTAGATGCTAATAATCGTATACACTGTATTGTAATCTGAACATTATACATACAACCTATATGCTATGGTNCCCCCCCCCCCCCCAACCAACCAACCACTAGTCTAATTACTCACCCCTCTTCCCACCTACCCCATCCCATCCCCTAGTCTAATTACTTAACACACACACACACACACACACACACCTATCCCCAGTCTACTTACTCACTTCCAACCTCTAGTCTAATTACCCAACCCCATCCCCTAGTCTAATTACTCACCAGCCCCTCGTACCCCCAACTCTACCCAGCTCTTACCAAATATCATATATCAAACATCCTACCACTAAGTATACAATATATGTTCATGATATTTACACATAATGCTTAAAATAAAATCAAAATAAACGTCAATCCGATTTCATAAAAATATTTTAAAAAAAGTGTGTACCTGAATAATTAAAAAAATCAAGAGTATTTATGATGTTGTAGAACAACAATGATTAGTGAATTTCTAAGCTATTGTTTTCATTAATTAAAAGAAGTTCCTTAAAGCAGGTATTTTTACAGGTAAGGCTTAGAAAGAGTTTGTATAGCTATGTCTGATTCTGAATCGATATGGATTTGTCAGCTTCTTGCGTCTTTTTAACACTGTTTTAACTTTCAATATCGTAACAAATGTTAGTTTACACACATGTATGGTCACACGCTAAATACCGACTTCGTTATACTGCCACCGTCCACTTTGGCTTTATAACGGGTGTTGCTGATATAGAGGGAGAGCCATGCAGGAACCGTTAACAAAAATAGAAATTAAGATGAAGGAACAATACTGACGGTAAGCATTGTAGACCAATTGAAACAAAGGGCATCCGATCGAGTTTGTCACTGAATGTCACTTTCACTCAATTCAAACAGCTTTCCGAGAAAACAAATTAATTGTACTTTTGCACTTTCCATGTGACCGGTAACATCTGTGTAACTTGAACCAGTATCATTTTTGTGTATGAGGTAAAATAATAACGTCATAATTCAGACAATAACTCTATCTTTACCGACGGAAATCCGCTGTAATATAATCGCTTACAGGTGGGTGTGGCATACTAACACGTTGATGTGTTGTCAGTCAGCAGGTGTAAATCCCAAAGGTAACGCAATACACTGTCGACGGACGCTTAAGTTGTTTTGAACAAAATGTACTGTTTGATGGAAACGATTTTGAAAGTGCCAAGTCATATTATAAAATCCCATTTTTGTTAAAATAGAATGTTCTCAAATGCGTATCATCAAAACCCCTGTAACGTAGAAATAACAGTAATTTGATACAATATCACCAGAACACAGTGTTGCAATAGCAAAAATACGAATGAAAGCCAGCAGTTACAAAGGAGAAACCAAAACAAAAAGGAAGGCAACAAAAACTTACAAAAGATTAAGCGGACACAGTCACCTACAAGAAAAAAACAATATTACTTGATTCGAGAATCGAGTGGTTCACATAGCGATATATATATGAAAAAAAATTCTGGACCACTTTTATCTTAACCTGTTTTACTTATTTTTCTGTTAAATATTTCATTTTTGTTTCAAATAGCATTACTTCAAAAGAAAATAAATAAAATTTGGAAGAAAAATGAAAAATAAAAGCAAAACATCACAAGTCACAAAGGCATACTCTGAGTTCAACATGGTCGGACACATAATCATTAGTGTAACGAAACAAAAGAGTTGGAAAACACATTTTAAAGTAAAACCTTGGTATAATGCCGATAGTACAATATGACATCTCGCCTATCACCACCGTAACTACAGAGCAACTGTTGCTGCGAGACGAAAACATCGGGACTCGTTAGCAACACATGTTGCACCGAAGAGACCGCTTTTACAACTGTAGTAGATGACGTGCAGGGTGCTTTTTCACAAGAAAATTTTGAATATTGATGAAGTAGTTATTGATTAGAAACGTATAACGTATATATTTATGACCTTACATGAGTTTCCATTTCATATGATATTTATGAATAGAGTCTAAGAATGTCTCAATTAAGCAAGCCTCTGGCGAGCTAAACTGAAAATCTCGTGACGAGTTTCATGAATTTCAAACGCAATGAAAACGAGTTTAAGATCCCTTTTGTCGCATGAAACAGATTTGTGGCATTTATTCGTGTAAAACGACAAATTTCATGCAACCTTGAAATGTAAAATGCCGCCATTTTGACTCCAGTGCGTAATTCTGTGACGTCATGTACTTGCCCCAGGCATGACGTCACAATTGATAGATCATATAACATTGGTTAATACGCAAAAAAAGTATGACATGGGTATATTCACTGGATAACACAGTATATTATGTGATACATGAAAATATACATCACCACTCAATTTGAACACTTACAGGATGCCTATTTCACTACATTATACATGTAGTACTCATAAAAATATAAAGTTGTAAACTTTACTTCACTTGTTATTGTATTTAAAATGCAATGAAGAGATTGTATAAAAATTGTTAAATTATAGTTGTGTATACAATGCAATGAAGAGATTGTGTATATAATAGTATATAACATTGTACATACAATACATATAAGATATTTTGTATATAGTTTTATATTACAATTGTATGTACAGTGCAATGGAGAGATTGTGTATATACTATTATGTAATAATTGTATATACATACCTGTGATTGTGTATATACGTGTAATATGTTATAACAATGGTATATACAGTGCAATGGGGAGATTGTGTATATACTATTGTGTAATAATTGTATATACATACCTGAGATTGTGGATATACGTGTAATATGTAATAACAATTGTATATACAGTGCAATGGGGAGATTGTGTATATACTATTGTGTAATAATTGTATATACATACCTGAGATTGTGGATATACGTGTAATATGTTATAACAATTGTATATACAGTGCAATGGAGAGATTGTGTATATAATATTATCTAACAATTGTATATGCAATGCAATAAAGAGATGGTGTATAGACTACATGTATTATATCACAACTGTATATGTACGACGTGTATTATATCACAATTGTATATAAACAATCAAATAAAGAGATGGTGTATATACTACATGTATTATATCACAACTGTATATGTACGACATGTATTATATCACAATTGTATATAAACAATCAAATAAAGAGATTGTACATATGATGATAAGAAACAATTTTGATTAATAATGCAAGGTAACAGGTCACAAAATGATCACTATTTTTGGCTTTTGGTATCGTTACCTTAATTTTTTAATATGTTCCTCCCTACTCTGTGTTTCTTGTGATTTACCTAAATCAAAAGATGGTTATCGGCTGCTAAATCTAGACTTCATGTCCCTTATGTTGACTGTAACATTTAAAACGGAATTTTAGACCTTAACCGGTTAACAGGAAACTATTTTTTAAAATAATTACCTTTTTATATATTTCATCACAATTGTTTATTTGAAACGTTATAAAGGAGTTTAAGGACTTCCCTCTTTGGTCTGTCCTACACATCTTTCGGAACTCTTTAAGTATCACAAACAAGTCACGAATGGATAAAATTTAATATGGTGCAGGAAAAAATGTTTACCATGTTTTGCCTTTCTATATAGATGATTTTTCCTTTTTTTTTAAAGATATTTCATACTTCTAACGATGATTATAAGATGTGTTTACATTACTACGTAACGATTGCTGATGCTATGTATTTCAACAATGTAAATATTTGATATGACACAATTGTTTCTGCATGATAAAGAAACACCTGTATATTAAATAAAATGTAAGCATTGTGATCATATTGTATTTTAAGAATAATGTTTACAATTTCATTTGACAGTTGAATATATCACGTAATGTACCAGTTGTGTAAATAAATCATTGTACACATTGCTGAATAATGTAATAATTTTATTAATTATGGAATGTAAGAATCGCGTATATAATGTATTGTAATATTTGTGAATGTAATAAAAGTTTGAAATCTACACGACACCAAAGTATGTTCTTATAAACATGCATATTAAAAAAATAAAAAATAAAAAAATAATATTTTGAGAACTCTTACCCAAAATACATCACTAAAACAAAAGATCATGGATATATTTTCTAATACATTAATCGTGACAACTTCAATAATATATTAAACTGTATACGTAGTTGGTTTATCGTTGTGATATAGTATTATATAAAACCCGTGTGGTCTCTGTGGAGTATAGCATATAGATAGAAAAGCAAAGTATATATACAGGATTAGTTTAAACTTTGTTTTATTCAAATTTTGTTTGACAATACATCGAAGTACATGTTTTATATAACAGAAAAGGAAACAAAAACAAGTGTCGTGACACTTATGTAAATGTGTTACCTGCTTAATTATCAACCTTTCAACACTAGCTACATGATGTACAAGAATGAAGTAATATATACAACAGAACAATTACGGGAATAGGGGAGGAGGTAATGGATTGGTATGCAGTGGAAACCAGGAATGAATAACATATCAATATACATATGATCATCAGATGGTAATGTCATATTGCTATATTGCAATGAGTATGTGGAACACGATTCTGTAAAATATCAATATGCAATAGTAGATGAAAATTTTAGCAATGCTGTAAATGGACACTCGATAAAGGTTAAACTGTATATACAAGTTACATAGCATAAATCACCACTAAATCAGCTATTGACAAAATTAGTATGTCACAAAGCACCGCAATGATTATTAAAATATTAAATATACACGATTCACAACCTAAAAAGAAATCTAGTCATAGCTCAAGTGAAAAATAACATATGAGGTTTCAAAATAAAATATTTATTGTTTCTATCAACAGAACAGAATATTTTTAACAAAAAGGAGACAGAAGTTAATAGTTTAGAACGTATAAATCATTTTATCATTAAAAAAAGAATTATTCAAAGAAGGAATCAAAATCACAGACCTTGATACAACCCTTTTTGTAAAACAAAATCCTCATTACCAACTGTCAAAGGCAGTATAATAAAAAATAACCGAGAGAAAACATTAGATTTCAAGTTAACACATCTCTTGGTCTCAAAGACATAAATAATTCTTAAATATTCTATTGTTCCTTTAATCATTTCCAGTCATGTTGTTCAAAATAACACGTAGTTAATTAATAGTACCGTTAGGAAAATTTCAAATGTTTTGCAAACAAATTGCTAAAAAGGAAAGGGGCCAATATTTTACGACAGTTGTTTCCGAAAAAAGGTCATCCATCAAAAGAGGCGGGTCCCATTATTGTGAGAACACGTTGGTGTGAAAACATTGAAATTTAGTGATACCCCATATATCTAAGCCGACATGGAAATAATTAGCCCAAATCTCAAATATCGTCAGAGAATTGGCTAGCAGACTAAATTGCTTGTTAATCTGGGATCGAAGAATAACTCCCGGAAAATCTATGACTGCGAGTGAGCGAATAAGTTGTCTAATTTTAATACCCGGTAATTAAATAAACACATCTTCCTCTGAGGTATGCTAGAATTTGTATCAAGTTTCTTAATCTGCAATGTAAAAAATTGTAAACTCGTCGGCAAGTGTTATGAATGGAGACCGCCATTGCTCTCGAGCCCGGCACGCGAGTCGAGGTGTCGTCTGCTTGGGTAGGCATATGGCGGTAAAGCGGTTAAATGATGTTGTGCTCATAAAGGCAGCGTAACTGTGCTTTTGTTAAGTTTTTATAGGCAGAAATCTTTTGTTGTTGTACCAATGGGTTGTCTTTCCTGTGAATAGTTTAAACCGATATTAAATACATCCCATTGAAGTTTAAAAGAATACCGCTGAGGAAGTAGTCTCATTAGCTCTCTAGTAAAATAACATAATTATGAATACAGAAAAATCCATACGGTTCTTGATGGAGAATAATGTTAGTTTTGGGAAATTTGGCTTAGGGCTATAAAACCAAATCGCTTTAATGGCTTAGCGAAGATGTCTCATCTTGCATTTTTCTATAAAATAATTCTTCACAGAAATATTAAACATCAAAAGCAGTGTTGTCCTTTCAGGAATAATTTTAAACAACAATCAAACATGTTTTATTGCTGGGTATGATATAATACGAGAACGTTTTATGAAGATTAAAATTATTGGAGACAGAGATACGAATTAAATGCAAATTAATCACTCTTATAATTCATTTTGATTGGCCTCTTAGTAAGGGTTATGTTTGGCAATTATGTATAAGATGGTTGTGAGATTAAAGGGTTCCAGACTACAAAAAAAGGTAAAGATTTTCAGCAAATATAAAACCTACCAACGTCTTCAATTACCTTTCAAATGTAGTATATTTATTGTATATATTTCTTTCTCAATACTTTTTATTGTCACTATGGTCAAATTAATACTAGATACCAATATGACTGTACTGTTGTCACTTTGGTCAAACAAATACTGGTACGCATATAACCGTTCTGTTGTCACCGTGATCAAATAAAGACTGGATACCTATATAACCGTACTGTTGGCCGTCACGTCTACCAGATTATATTTTTCACAAATAAACACTGATGAAAGTCTCAAAATAAGCACTAAAGCTCACGCTATTTGTTTGTAACATAAACATTTTTGTTTTTGTCAAATACTCCAGATAGGTATTAATTTTGTACTTTTAAAATGTTAAAGGCTTTCTTCAAATAACATTTTTTTCACCAGCTTATTCAATCAGATATGTAGATGTACAAAATCTGTCGACCACCAGGTTATATCAGCAGCAGGAATAGAATGAAAAATGTATACCAGAGTCAAGAGGGTTAACTATAATATTCCCGTGTCATATTTAATAAATGCAAGCGTTCGTTTTCCTTGTCCCAGATTAAATATGACACATTTAATTTGATCTTTTCACGAAATGCACCATGTTAAAGAAAAAAAAATCATTTGTTCGAATTGGGGGGACAATCAAAATATTATATCTGCCTTGTTTTTGGAACTATTTTTAACTAACGGAATTGTTCAAATACTTTTCTGAACTATTTTTTATGGAAAATCTGTTCAAAAATAAAATAAATATGTTATTATAATTCTAGGTTTAAGACAAATATACATTTGGCGTAAAAGTTTTCATACTGAAACGAATGAACATACAGCATTGGTCCGCGCACTGCTTTTTCTCTCCTTCTGTTTTTATGAACTGAAAAATAAACTATTTCATTCATTGTTCTGGCGTAGTATTAATGTAATTCTACTTAAGAAATGCATTGGCTGCCCGTGTTAATTTCGCATATTCCTTCTTCCACGCAAAGGACAAGTATATAATAGAAAGAAAATATTGTTCAAAACTTGATAAAAAATGAATTTATGATAATACAATTATCAGTAATTATAGACAACGTTACATCGTAATGGAATATTTTAAGGATCTAAAACATGCATATAGTGAATATATGAGGGCATTCGGAAAGAAAATATTCATAATAATTCTGTTCATTACAGTGGAAGCTCCCAAACTGAAAATTAGAGAATTTTGGAAGAAAAATCACACTAATTTTATTTATGTTGGAGTACGTTTCTGTATTGAGGTCTATCTTGTGGTGGAAGTCAGAGTAAATATGTTTTATATATTCGAGGCAAGATAACAATGCTGCGTGCAGTCGTGTTACCATGAGAATGTTCACACTGTACTTAACCCCGGACCCTGCTGTTTGTAATGGTATGTTTGTAGTAGTGATATATACTCCCTCAAGCTGTTTCACACAATCTTTTCTGCCCCCCAACAATGTCTACAGGGACCGATTTACACGTTGTTATATATCGGTAATCAAATGTGTAGGGGCCTATGTAGCTTCCCAAATAGCCGGGTTACCGCTTGATTGAGCAATTCAGCAAAGTGGTTCTAGTTTGATCATATTTTCTCCTTGATTACAAACGTCTGAATGAAGCAAATTGCTTGTAAATGCAATGGTAAATACTGTTCACTACTGGAAATATTCAATCACAAAATGCCCTGACTATTATTATCTCCCTTTTAAACGTAACATATGGTGAGGGAAGAACGATGATGTGCCTAATCAAGTTTACTCAGTTCCCGTCGCACGATGTTCACTCACGACTGAAAACGGTCTTATGAGCAGACGACAATTCTCCGCAAATTGTATTCTCCTAGGTGCCATAAATTAAGAGCCTGGATTTGTCAGTGCTATGCCTATTGTTCCTCAGTTCGGGGAGCTCTTCTCAAATTAGTCACCAAGATTCTCAGGATCACGATTATAGAACAATATTCAATCGCTCCGCTTTATTGCTTTACACGAAATGTGCCAGAGCAGACGACCGCCTAATCCAATCAAACAGAAGTGTCGATATAGGAACGAAGAAGAGCCTCGAGTTTGGACAGCGCGTTTCACAGCACCAGTAAATCACAGGGACAACTGGACGTTCTGGTCATTAAGTGACCATCAACTGACCATTACTGTGGCGCTAAAGTTCGTTTTGCGATACTTCGGACAAATTAAGGGTGACCAAAGAAAGACTATTTTCGAATAACAGGGAAAATACCTGACCACGTTGCTTAATTGAATATTAAATATTTAAACAGCCGTGTGAAACATGATTTGAATATGTGAATACACATACTTTCACACCTGTAATCAAATATACCTTAGTGATAACTAAAATTGAGAACGCTTTAAGATAACCTTGTCTATCCTTTCAGATAAATATTACATATGTTTCCGTCATCAAGTCCTGTCTACGTGACAACTGAAGACTGATAGTCATACATTGAGCCGGGGAAAAAAATATGATTTCAAATTTCAAACTTTTGTATAAAGATGGACAAATATGTAATATCGATTCAGTTCAAATTAATTAGTTTGTTACGAGAAAAAATTGCCTCAAGATAAGTTGGTCTTTAGATACGTTAAAATAAAGAACAAAATAATTTTTGGTAGTTTAATATGGTAGGTATAGGCAGAATTTCTTTTATAGGTGGGTATTTTTTAAATAGAAAATCTCATATGGATTTTTTTTAGATTGGATGTCGTTGTTTTTATATGCAGATGATCTAGCTGTAGGTATAGCGTGTTAATATATTTACACTCTGTGTAACCTGATACATATTTTTTTCTACTCTTTGTAGAACGCCCTAGTTGTTTTGCGCCAAATACCAATATCTAATGGGTATTTTCTGAAGGAAACGACATGTGGACATTTAACAACTTAAGTTTGGGTTTAGGGTTAGCTTAAGTTTGGGTTTAGGGTTAGCTTAAGAAGCAAAATAACCAGATGATATTTAATTTAGAAAACAACCGTAGCATATTGTAATTAAAAGCAAATACAGAACAAGTATGCTACAAAGATTCGTAAAATATAAACATTTCTAGATAACATATAAATATATATCATAAAAGCAGAAAATATATACAGATATATATTTTCCAAAGAGAAACAGTTTTATATGCAGTATCATAAAGTTTTGTAAAATTGTAAATATTTAAATGAAAAATTACGATTTTCTGATAATTTGCATACCCTCTTATAAAAACTCAATGTTTCTCTGTTTATTTGAATTCAAATTAAGTATTGGCAA
Organism: Mizuhopecten yessoensis; assembly: GCF_002113885.1. Taxonomy (NCBI): domain Eukaryota; kingdom Metazoa; phylum Mollusca; class Bivalvia; order Pectinida; family Pectinidae; genus Mizuhopecten; species Mizuhopecten yessoensis. Next base: position 1,627,475 of record NW_018480075.1, on the reverse strand, counting down.
TATTTCGGGATAAATATAACAAGAAAGATAAAAATTACATATATTTGAATTACGTCACGTGGGCTTAAGCATTGAAAACTACACTAATAACGTGAAAGAGGGTTTAAATATTTTTATGTTTGCAATGAAACATTTTTAGAGCACGTGTTTAATAACATCGACGACATTTTTTTATAGTTACAGGTTAAAATTACGTTTTATAAGGTAGACAAGTTTCTGCGTGACGCAAACAAATAATGTGGTAGTTTTCATCTTTCAATCACGATTTTATAGCTGTTTTACGTCAAATCATAAAAACCGTTAGCCGTGCATGTATATTTAAAGATAGTTGTAACTCAAATTCAAAGTAACCTGTTATATATATAATATATAATACCACGGCGACAGCACACAGAGATAAAATTCGAACTGAAAGACAAGAACGGGAACCGAGGGGACATCAAAACATACTAAACCTCGACTTGAGGAAAAGCATGATGACTGAGGGTATACATCAATCTATTACTTAGGTAGATAAAACATAACACATTGGCCAAAAGCGAAAGGTTCCTTCACTTTTATGATTATATTATACTTTCTGTATTTTGCTCATGGTTGATCCATTTGGCGTCAGGTGGAATAAATCAATACGATATTGATAAGACAATACGATATTGATAAGACAATACGATATTGATAAGACATTACGATATTGATAAGACAATACGATATTGATAAGACAACACGATGTTGATAAGACATTACGGAAAAAAATTGATAAGCAGTCTGTATGACTTTGACGTCACAATACGAAATTAATGTCACTTTCTCAAATATCGATAGCATTTCATTAACTGTCATGGGTTGCATTCAAGTGTAAAACTGAATGCAATCTGGAAAAAAAGCAGATAATTATCAGATTTAAAAAGAAATAGGATGTCACATTCAATTTAATGAATTATCATATCAGAATGTGAGAAAGTAGGATGGAAACTAAACCATCAAATATAAATGTGTCTTTGCATAGTATGAACTATCTTGTTATGCACGCCTTAACAATAATAACCATTCAGGTAAAATCAAACAACGTCACGTTCTCATTGTTAACGAGAATGATAACAAAATTCAAGGCATTCTAATGAGCATTACCAAAAACGTAAATATTTATATCGCAATCGGGAATATACAATTGTCTAATGAGTTCGCTAAAAGCAACCATGAAACTTGTCCATAATCAATTTCAATATGCATCTCTTAAAACCCTGTGTTGTAAGTTTGTCCTGAAGCATTCAAAAGTCTACAAAAAGATATCCTGATTTTATCAATAAATCCACGAACATCGAATTACCAGGAACATGTAAATGCCGTAGGTAAGATAAATGGATATTACTACCTAGAACGTGAAAGTGCACGATCGGAAATCGAAATCGATACGCTTATCATACAGCTTAGCAAATATGATCGAGGTAAGGGGCTAATATATGTGAAAGTGAAATAGAATGACTTGACAAAGCCTTGTGTTTTACCTGTATCCATGAGCACTTCTTTAAATTCAACCAGATACGAAAACAAAAACAAGTAAGCCAAGAAGGGGGCACTTTGTCTGCATGGATATTTCAACTATTTGCTAAAAAATCTCAACATCGAACTCGAGTTATTGTCGATTAGCAATTCAACCATACTCATGATATCATGGGTTCTGTTGTGTTCTTCATTAAGTATGTTCCATATGTATTTATCAAATACAAAATACAAATATATTCTAATTTTAATAATTTTAGAACAATTATGAATCAAGTAATTTCAACTTACATTAATCACTGTTGTTGGCCAGAATGGAAGTTATTCAAACAATTTATGTTTAACACCAATGAGTTAATATAAGTCAAACTCCTCAAACGCTATTGTAATGGTGTTGGTAATGATATTATGCTCATAAACAAAGGTTGTACTGGTCGTGTTCTTAAAACTTGCCAGAACGATTTGCACTATACCAATATCTTATTTTAAGAAGGAAAAAAGAAACATATATATGATAGTATAAATGTAAGGGCGACCTTGCTGGGTACAAATGCCGGCTACACTGATCCCTATATAACCAAGGGAATATCCGCCCTGGTGTGGCTAGGTACTTGAGTAACCCCTACAAATTGACTATTATGACTGCCAGAGTAATTTACAGAAGAGGAATTACTGGGATCATCACCCTTGCAGACCTGTCTGTTGGCGTACTTTTACAAGGTGTAAGTTCACCGCACCGTTCCACACAGTGGCCGAAGAGAAGATTGAAACAGTGCCTCTTAGACTCCACATATCGATCTGAACACCTGTTAAACAATAAATACAGGCAAAAAAGTTAGAATATTTTACGCTTTCTTGCAATAAAAATTTTCTCCGCAGCAAGCACACAAACACATTGATAACAGGTTTGGTGCCGTGGTGATTTCACCCTACCTGATTTGCCCAATGTTAATTAGAACTTAACCTTATCAGTGACGTCATATATCATCCATTATGGACGCTTTGACGAGATACACGTTTTTTAAGTAAGTTAACCAATACCTTTGTCTGCAGTTATCGATGAATTATACATCATTTTTGAAAATGACATAGCACCTCAGAGACTCTCTAATTGGTTATGAAAGCAGTTCGTACGAAACAGATTGCTGTTGTTAGATTATATACACGTTTTCTCCAGATATATTTTTTACTTTGTTTACCTAAAGGAGTCGCCTGTTTCTTCGACCGCTGCTAAAGTGATTCGGTGCAGATCGCTTTAAAGACTAGCCAAAAGACATCCCGTTTGAAATACTACTAAACATTAACGAAAGGGTGGAACATATATAAGAGAGTGATTTGCATTTGGGTTTTATTGTATATGTATGTTATAATAGCAATTATTTTGAATAATTATGGCTATGGCGAAAAAAATAAAAATAAAAAAAATAATAATAGATACAGGTCAGGATAATTTCAGTCGTATCTAAAAACAAAATGATAATAAATATAAGAAATAGATAACATAAAATTATATAAGATAAATCTAAGAACAAAAGGGAATATCTTATAACCTTAGGAAGTAAAAGCAATTTATTCTACGTGTAAAATAATTACTGGCTAATGTATTTATTCACTTAGGTTTGGAATGAAATAGATAAGTAAAAAAAGAAAGAAAAAAAATGATAAGAACGATTTTCTTGCTAACACTATCATTTCCCAAACATTTTCAATATACTGATTTTGATAAGCTTTCCGTCATAAACAACAATATTATATGATTTTTTTCATGTTTAATAGTAGAACTTATGACAGGTGCAAAATGTCAGACAGGAAACTCCAACTGTTCTAGATATCAAGATTTATCTTCCATTGTTTACGGGGGTACATGATGGGTTTTTTCTTAGTACTCTGTTACCTTGTTTTGTTCTTGAGTTTTTACGCATCATATCAAGTTCATTATTAATTTATTTATTTTCTATGAAAAAGTATAGAAATGCTGTTCAAAATTCAAATTTATTAACTTAAAGCTTAAAATCCATCTGAGTTACATGTATTTCTTAATCTATATATGTGTATCATATTTTTGTTGTCATGATTGTCTCAACACGATAATAATAAATTGTTGTTTTAGGATTTATTGATGAACATATTCTTTCTATTTTAAGTAATAAACAATATAATTAAAAAAAAAATAACATATAAATGAGTAACACATGCTATAGTAACACAAATTTGTACTCTTATTTAGGAAATTGAGTATCTCAATACAGAACACATCCTTACATTTCTGTCGCGAACATTATATTTTACTCACTTCATATGTGTCTTACTCACATGCAACCCACTTGTAATGAAACACCATAAGTATTTTCATTTATTTTGACAATATAAAACCATAAACTAGCCGTATTGTCTGCAATGTCGTTTATTAAACACGTGCAAATATGTATACATAGCAAAAAATACATTGAAAGCAATATTCCTCCCTTGCCACGTGATAATCGAATCCTCCTAAGATTAAGCGGGCACACTTGACTTCTGGCAGCACAGTCTGATTGTTATCTGAGTGCTACAACCCTAACAACAGAAACAATACGACCACGTGAAATATGGATGGAAAACAAACAGCCAGGATATTAGAATGAGGTTTTTTGGCAAACTGAGAACATGGATCCTAACAGATAGCGAGCATTTACCCGGTGTTTTTCTCCTTTGAGGCATTCTCTTGGGACTCAATGCAATTGCTTCTAGTTCCCTGTATACCGACAGGTTCAGAACCGTATCCACATTGTGCTTGAAGAATATTGTTTTGTATAAAAACTTTAAAAACATTCTTAATAAAATTTGAATACTATTTAATGAACTTATGATTTTAAATGTAACATTTGGAATTATTTTTTATCAATATTGCCTAGCGGTGGAATTAACAAAAAAAAACATTTTGTGTCCCCATCTGGTTTTAATATCAATTGCCTTGAAAAGTTTGAATAATTTAGATGTTTTTTTTTAAACCTTAACTTGCAATTGCATGCCCAACCATATTTGGTTGAAAGTGCTGCTTTGAATGATATAAACCATACCTTTTTTCCCCAATTGAACATTGTTTTTCATGTACGTCAAAATCTTACACTTTCTCTCCTTCATCTGACACTTTTCATTATCGCTTTATATGATTGCCAAATTATAGAGGATCTTGCTGGTAAATAGGAATATGCTAACATGCTTCTATTCATTTTAAATGTGAATTGATAAGTGACAATTCATTACATAATGTGTATGTTTATTGTGTTTATCTATTATCATCTGTAGTTTAATTTATTCCTTACACTCATAAGGAGAATAACTTCAAAAAGCAAAGTGTTTAAAGGTGTCCGTGAGGGTTACATAAAAGAGAAAACAATTTAAACAGATCATCATAACCAAAGGAAAAATGTTGCCTTTCAAAGCAAGGCTTTCCCCAAATATTCTTTAGTTGTATTATATTATTTTTCTACATATAATTAGTAGATAGCGACAGAGAAGAGAACTTGCAGAAACTAAATTATACATTGGAGTTTTTTCATCAGACATGAAAGACTATTTCTCAAAAACGTTCTGTGGAATGTCCTTAGATAATGGAAACATTTCAAGTAATAGCATGACATTATATAATTTCGGTTTTTAATAAGTCTTATAAAAACCAATTGCTATTATCAACCAACGAAAACTAAAATGATAAAACTAGACAACTGTGACTGTTGTGGTTTGGTCACTTGACACAAAGATAGTAGACTGAACGCTTTCGCGAGCAATGGACAACAGGTTTGTTTTCAAAAATAAAATGAAATAAATATAATAAACAAAAATAACTAAATAAAGGACACGTCAGTAAGCAAACAATAAATCTGATGTAAGGCAAGGAATTGTCCACTGTGAATTTTAAGGTTGTCAAAAATAGATTCAAACTCTCCCTCAAAAGATAAAGATTTGTATTGCTTAAGATTGTATCAGAAATATATCTATCATTTTTATTTTATCTATATTTCATTTTATACTTAATGAACACAAATAAATTGATGATATGTTTCCTTAAAACAGCATCAACCATAATTGTGGTAAACAGCTTTCTACGAAATTAATTGTCGCAATATATAACATTAACTCCGTAGAAAATACATATCGGTATAGTTGTTTTCTCATAATGCAATATAAGGCTACTAGATAGAATTATTTTCAATTATTTTACAAATACATTTTTTGGACATGCTTTTATCATCTCTCCTTACACGAGGCTACGTGCTCCAACATGTTTTCTTGCACAAGTCAATACTTTCAAGATGTCTCCCATCAAAACCTTTGAAACATGTCAATAACCTTTTATTTAGGACAAAACTAAGATGTCTCTAATCCTGAAATCTGATAGTACACGGTGAACGATGTGAAAATTCCCTTGATACCTCTAAAATCACAAAACATAATTTTGTTCCGTTGAAGTTCGTCCTTTGGTAATTTAAAGTAATTTTGAATTAAAGTTTAGTGATCACAGAAGAAAAAAATATCTAATTTTTGTAACCTTACTAAATTCACTTTTCTCTTTGGGATTGAAATAGAAAAAGTCCAATACGGAAGACACAACGAAATAGTAATAGATTGTGTATATAATTTCTACATTAAATTTGTTTTCTCTATTATTTGGTGTATCGAATGGTCTATAGTGCAAGATTCTTACTACTGTGTAATAAAATACAGTTACATATATTTAAAAAATAGATAGAAAGATATAAGGATATGAAAGACAAAATTAATTCTCCAAAGTTCGCATACTTGTCAGGCATTATTAATTTATAACCTTATAAAGCATTACAGGGTTTTCAATGTATACAAAGACATATTTTCTAGCGACGAAAACCTGTACGATTCACCGTAATATGACTAACGCGCTGTGTGCAACTTTACCAAATGAGGCCGATTAATCGAGCTGCGATAATGGCAGGGCAATGTATTTAGTGTTTTTCATAGGTCACCACAATTCCACTATCGGTTTTAAGATGTATGGATGAAAGTGAAAGTTTGTCAGATAACATATTTGTGGGGTTTTAACGGATCAACAACGTTCTCTATTTGGGCATATTAAATCAATTTGCTTGGTACGCGGGGATTCTGATTTTTTCACTATTAAGTTTGTGGTGAAATCATGAATACACAACTGAAAACATTTTGACGCAGATCACATTTCCGGCTTCTTAAGAAATGAGTGTCTGTCGAAAAGAACATATTAACAGCTTTGACTATAAATGGTAATGTGGCTTTTCGTACGGAACAATTTACAATTGTTTGACGTATAATGTAAGATAGAAAAGATGAAACTCAATGAGTACTTACACGGTGTCTGTAACTCTTCACTTCTTCAGGCACACACTGCTTAAGTAATTTCTACTTATTTGGTAAGGCTTTAGGTTAGATTAGCGACGCCTGCATATTATTTCATAACATATTTGTTTTCCACATTTTTTTTTTTTTTTGTCCTTATTTATTGTTGTTGCAATTATTATTTTGTAAATAATACATTACAGTTCTGATCTTTTTTGACTTGCTATATCAACACTTTAGAGTCATGATCAAACAGCACATATTGTTATTATGTTTTTCAAATTATATCATTATTGCAGCAAGGTAGTTTTAGATAAAAGTGGATGAGACGACATATAAGTTAATGGTAAAGTTCATATTAAAACAAAAGCTCAATTTATTATTTTGAGACAACTAAAGATTAATGAATTAGAGTGTGTGTCATAAACAAGCAAAAGAGAAATGCTGGACGTCTGATTTTTGTAATCATCAATAATTGGCATTAATCATCTAGTAAACATCACAGATGATCTCAGACAAAGTGAGTCAATCTTTGGTCGGATCATTGTCATCCTCAATTTTTTTATGGAGACGCTGAAACCTCTTGGTACGTTTCAATATTTAGATTCCTTTTTTATATTTAAAACGAACACTATAATATACTGTACAATGGGATGATCACATGTCTGATCATTTTTGAAACGTCAATTGAATGTGTTTGCTCTGATAAAGATGGATAAAGAGGTCGAATTGTGTCGCAATAAGATTTTTATAACTAGAGGAAATGTATTACAAACATTCTAAAAAGATGTACAATTTGTTACATATTCACAGTTATTTTCTAAAATTATCAAGATATTTTTTAACATTAGCTAATAAGCATACAATGAAAGATTAATTTAAATATTCCTGCAAAAACAGACGTTCACAAAGAACAAATATTGAATTATTTGTTTGTTACTTAATGTGCCTGTTTGTTGACGAGTCTGTGTGTATGTGTGTGCGTTTTATTCTATACATGTTTGTTAGTGTATGCGTTGTTTCGTCTATTTCTTTGTTTTGGGTCTCAGAGCATATGTCATATTAAGGTAAATGGTCGATAACGACACCATAGAATATATAGTAACAACATAGACAGACCAAAATATAGACCTCACACTGCAATGGAGGCGTCAGATATCTGCGTCAGTAGAACAGTGGAACTGAGGAGGTTAACCATAGTCAATAGTAATTTTGCTGAGATATACACGTAAGAACCTGTCTTCTTTTGGGAAAATTAAACAATTCTTTTGTATTATTACCATGGAATTGCTGGGTTGTTGTTTTTTTTTTGTCGTCGTTGTTGGTGTTTGTGGTGGTGGCGGTGTTGGTGGTTGATGTTTCCCCCTTTTGTTGTTGTTGTTGCTACTACTGTGCATGTATTGTTGTTGACATCTAATTAACAAAAATGGTAGAAAAAATATATCGTTTAAAAATATTTAAAGGAACATTTACTTACATGAGTGGATTCAAATATATTTGGGGTACAATCAACGTATTCATCTATAATCAATAATGAACATTATTAATGTGTGACCAAACCTATTTGCATTCAGGAATTAACATTGTCATTATTAAACTCAACTTGTTTATTAATAATACAAGTTAAAGGTTTTGAAGATGTGGTCCCATACACTTCATTCATTATCAAGGATCAGCATTAGATATCCTCTGTTTACAATTCCAGATAAACCACCACTACAATAGTATGGTTGCCTCACGCTCGGTTCATCTGTTATCACAGATTGCTTACGTGACACCTATCGAAAAACCTCAAACATATTTAGGAAATAACATCTGTATCGATAACAGCGACAATGTTGTGACTTTCTGTGATGTGTGTATATGTTTTTCGTGATTCCTGACCAATTCCTCATCAAAGACACCATATATGGTAATGGAGTTCAAACCAATTACCACCGATTTACACCGAGGGGATTGGAAAGGAAATTCTTCCGCGACTGTCACTGATTTACCGACTCCTGAGGGCATGCAAGCGATTCTCTTTTACTCCGCGTTACGGGGGCACAGTATTGTTATATCCTAAACAAAAAAGTGTTTACGCACAGCCGTCGCTATACGATCATTAGTGAATAGAAAATTATCATTATATCGTCTCAATTTGTTAAATCCTAGGCTCACGTTATGAGGTCACGTGACATTCAAAATTGATGCAAATACGGAAAAATGACATACCCGTTGTTGTAAAAGCCATTCATTTGATCAAATTGTGTCTCAATATTTGTTCATTCGTCAAGGGAATTTGACCATTTTGCGGAAGACATACCGAAAGGGACAGTTACATTATCGTCTAAAAGCTTTCATATAGTAGGGAAATTGATAAATTAAGGCGGTGATTGAAAACCTCGCACACGGTATTAACTCAAAAATTGATCAAATGAGTATGATAGAAGCCCGTTGAATGGCCAGAGGCACCAAAGTCGCTAGCTAATCCATCGAGAACGCTGGTTGAGTGTGGGTATTCAAAACTGTGAAAGCGATGGTTGGACATAAGTGGCGATTTGTTAAAGAGGCGTCGCATGGTGCTCTTACACGCCAATTAAGGGTTTTAAAGCCAATTTGCACATGTTATTGGAACATGAAGTTCTCAAAAAGGAAGTGTTTTCAACAGAGATGTAGCTAGACGGACAATCATGGATAATTATGCTTAAAATGCCGTGAAATTGATCTAATAGACAGCAATCTATCAACTTGTCTTGTGTGAACTGAAACAATATTTTTAATTCCAACTGATTCAATTTAGACACTAATTAATTGAATAAAAGAAGTTCGAATTTTCGACAGGAGAAAATGGTATGCCAAACATGATTTGTACAATTGTTTTTGAATTTTACCTTTAAATGTTTTGTGTTTTAATTGTGTTTTCTTAATAAAGACTATTCACATATCCCTAAACATCTCGTGACATTAAGAAAAAGTAATCTTCCAGAGTAATTAGACTCGACGAATTCTGTCTATGTTTATTTCACGAAACAGTATTTAAGTCGGGCAATCAGATTATCAGTGTTTATATATTGTATTTTACACTACTTTGATTTGATTTGATTAAAGTCTGTTTATCATTTTCTCTCTACGGCAATGTTGAAATCAACCTTAACGAATGTAAACAATGAATTAATAAATAAAAGATAATGCCACATTTCCCAGTCGTCACGCTTTTTTCGTGAATTTTGCAATCTTCAGAAGTGCACATTCAATATAACCAATTTGTATGTTTTTAGTATCGTACAAATAAACCTGTCTTTAAATGTCAACAATGTGCAGAAAATAGCTGTCAATATAGGTCAATTTAATACAGTGAATATCTGTCTATAAAGGTAACTTTTTATATAATAAACACATGTCTATAAAGGTAAGATTTGTATAGTAAACACCTGTCTATAAAGGTCATGTCGGTAAGGCATAACTTGTATAAAATATCCCTTTTAGTATTCAAATACCTGTATATGAATGTAAACCCTTTATGACAATTTCCTAAAGGTCATATACATGTATGTATAGAAATACCTGTCTATATAAAAACCAACTCTGTATAACAAATACATGTGTATAAAACCACTTTTGTTTCGTAAATACCTGTCTACAAAGGTAGCCTCTGTAAAGTTAATACCTGTCTACAAAGGTAGCCTCTGTAAAGTAAATACCTGGTTACAAAGGTAGCCTCTGTAAAGTAAATACCTGTCTACAAAAGAAGCCTCTGTAAAGTAAATACCTGTCTACAAAGGTAGCCTCTGTAGAGTAAATACCTGTCTACAAAGGTAGCCTCTGTAGAGTAAATCCCTGTCTACAAAGGTAGCCTCTGTAAAGTAAATCCCTGGTTACAAAGGTAGCCTCTGTAAAGTAAATACCTGTCTACAAAGGTAGCCTATGTAGAGTAAATACCTGTCTACAAATGTAGCCTCTGTAAAGGAAATACTTGTCTACAAAGGTAGCCTCTGTAAAGTAAATACTTGTCTACAAAGGTAGCCTCTGTAAAGTAAATACCTGGTTACAAACGTAGCCTCTGTAAAGTAAATACCTGTCTACAAATGTAGCCTCTGTAAAGGAAAAACCTGTCTACAAAGGTAGCCTCTGTAAAGTAAATACTTGTCTACAAAGGTAGCCTCTGTAAAGTAAATACCTGTCTACAAAGGAAGCCTCTGTAAAGTAAATACTTGGTTAGTGAGGACACCTCTGTACAGTAAATACTTGGTTAGATCATCTACAACGTTCTCCTTGTAAAGCAAATATAAAAGCAGTTCTGAGACAAACATAAAAATGAATCATGAATATATCTAGAATTAATTCAGTTCATGTGATCAAAAACATATGTTGTAAACTACTTTACTTTGTTGTTTGAACGAAGAAAGATACATCGCAACAATTTTTAGCTTTCATTTACAATGAAAATGTGAACTCCTGACGCGAGTTTCTGTGATACACTTTATACACGAGGAGATGTTTTTACAGCTGCAATGTATGGTACTCGGAAGCCTTGCTTTCACAGCGCATTGTTTATTTAATGTTGTTGCCCCGTTTGTTTCGTTGGTTATCTCTCTGTTTAAGTTTTTGATCTACTTGTGTGCTGATTTGGTGCTGTTTCCTTTTTTTATTGCAGAGTTTACATTCATTTCCTTCTACTCTTACAAAATACATATGTATGTTCATTAATTTGACCGTGGTTTCTACATAGAAAAAAAAACACCACAAGTTTGTTTAAAAAACGCAAAATATTTGCAACAACATTTCTACAATTATTTCAATTTATCTATATTAGCCGAAGGCTGATTGCACTATCGACACGAAGATGACAAAGGGGAAAACATAGCCTCTAATGATGTCAGGTTGTGTCTTTCGCTAGCACAAAATAGAAATGATAACGAGACAAAAAGTAAAAACAATACATTAACTAGGCAAAATGCCAAAAACCTTTGTCCTAATTATTTATTCAATAATTAAGCGAACTCTAAGCTTATTTGTTAGACATTTATATTTAAAGAAACATGATGTTATGCATTTGATGAAACTCACGTCAAACAATTTTTAACAGTGCATATTCATTAATGAATAGAAAATCAAATCCGTTAATAAGACAGATTAGATCGATGGACCGGTGAACGTTGATTATCCTTGATTTTCACCTGAGTTTACCTGTAATCAGTTGGTTAATTGTGTTTCTGATAAAAATCACAATAATAAGCCGACTCGAATCAGTGTTGACTAGCATGGGATTACATTGTCATTAAAAGAAAACTCGAATGATAGCATTTCCTGCTACAAACCAATTAGTCGTCCTATAGAGCCAGAACATCCCCATCCCAACAGCCTTGCGACTGATTGTAAAAACAGGAAAAGCCGCATAAATCCCCTAGAATGCTTTCATGCTCTTATCGAATACAGACCCAGACCACTGACCACCATTAACCTATAAGCACATTCTGATTAAATTACAGACAGAACAGCTTTATTTTCATACAAATACTCAATATATAGACAGCACAGGGAAAGTTAATGACGGGATTGTGCTGCCTGTCAACAACATCTAAATGGGAAACGTTTGTATATCGGTTTGTCTTTGTAATGGTAAGCATTAATCCATTATCTAATAGTATACATACATACGAGTTTGTAAACAGTATACAAATGGTGGTTTGATAGAAAGTGTATCAAGTCTTTCGATTGGTTGGTTTTATTTGCCATCCGCTTTAATTATGAATGATCAATTCATCTTCAACGCATATGTCAATATGTGAGAAGTTTTAATGTCATAAATTTCTCTTATCAAAAACATTGTTTATTTGTCAAATACATACATGGATATCTATTATAACAGCAGTAAGTTGATTCTAACGGACGAAGAAATAATATATAAAGAAGAATTGAAAAAAGAAGAAAGAAAAAATGAAGAGTTTTTTTTCTTTTTAAATTACATATATACATAAAGATTGGTTATAAGGGTACCGGTTAAATCTGTATTATCGGTTTGTTTATATATGTTTGTCCTAAGATTACAGGAAAAAGATATATTCCATTTATACCTGTGGAAACTTGGCGTCAACTATTACGCTACTATTTCTAGCACTTTTTGATGCAACAATATTTTCATCATTTTACTAAAGAAAATAGCATAAATATAAAATTTAATGTCTTTCCCTTTAAACACCATACATATATATTCCACTCGTATGGCGGAGTACAACGATATTATTTCTTATGCTCCGCACTCGTAACAAAAATGGGTATTCTGCCATACTCTTGATACATGTATGGTGTTCCACGGAAAAAAACATTAGATATCCGCTATATGTTAGATTAAAAACTATAAAAATGAAATTAATTTCCAGTCATTGCACTATTGAAAAATATCGGTTATGGAATTCTAAGGGAAACAATGAAATATCATCTATAAATATTTTACGTTCCGTCACTGATCCTGAAGAGGTATCCCAGTAATGAGGCTATCGCCGTCTCACTACCTCCCTTGTCATTAGACTTCACATGACGTGATTCACGTGGAGACAATTGGCCCGATTAGCATGTTTACTAACGAATACTGTGCACTAAATAAATACATTTTTTGAAAACGTTTATTAATTCTGAAAATGCGTTCTCATTACACAGATTCGTCATTTGGATTCGGAAACTCCGGAAAAAGGACGGAACGCTCGTGACTGAAACTTCCAGTGGACCATATCACAGACTCAATACAATATATTACTTGAGTCAGTCAAAATGACAAATTCCATACAAATATGTAATTTAAGTCACAATTAACATAGATGCATATCGTTAGTTCCAGAAGTTAATTAGATACTGTCATTTACACAAAGAAACCATGTAGTGAAAAAGAACAACAAAACTTATCGACTTTATTAATATGGCTTTAGTACTCCACACAAATTGAAACGTTCATTACTTTTTTCATTTAATCAAATACATTTTTTACATTTTTATACAGGTTTCACTGTTTTCATCTTAAAGAAGTATGGTAAGTATACCCCCACGTTATGTTATACTGGACATAAACCAATATAAAGAGTTTTCAAAACCACACGTATAAGTGTTGTCCTCAGTTCCAGTGTAATTCTTCTCAAACAATACTTAAATTTAAAGTTTATCATAAAGTATGTTTCTGTATTTTATATTGTTATTGACCTGATGATTTTTTTTATTTTCTTGCCGCTTTCTTTACCACCATTTCGATGCCATCTTCACTCTTTATTCATTGTCGTATGGAATATATGAGCCTCTTTTCAACTCTATGACTTGTAAGTGAAAGAAACTCATTTTGTTTTGAATTGCTCATCCGATTTACACAGTTTCGTTCCTGCACACCACTGTACACACCTATAGCCTATTTCAGAAAAATATATTCCGCTGATTTCACAGTACGTCTAGAGTGTGTACACAATTTTTGATGTACCCCTTCGTTCAGCAAAAATTTTAGTGCACTTAAATAAGAACATGTACGTTTAGAGTAACGTACGTATCACGTGATGGTAACGAACAATACAGGATATCTGAACATATGGTCGTCCGGTTATTTGTTCTTTAGACGAAGATGTAAAATTGTAATGTTGTGAAGGGATTAAAAGGCACCTCTCCTACTGTATTTCTATAAAGGTTTAAAAACACTTAAGACGTGGATGTCCAATGGTTTTGACCCCTGGTACATCTGTACATCTGTTGATTCCTAAAGGGACGAAATGGGAATAAGGTGAAGTAGATTATCTCCTTATTTGCATTTCTACTCCAACTGATCAAAATATTTATATACCAGGTAAGTGTTTCTTTAATGATCGATCTTTATTTCAACAGGTTGGCAGAGTAAAATTCGGGAGCATATAGCCAGAAAGAATACACACAAAAAATAATGAAGAATATTTGAGAAAAGAACGAGATAAGGGAAGGAAAAGCTGCGTTCTTTTTTATCAATTTATAAAAGAAAACGATGAAACAGGACCTGTAGGTCAATATAAACGAGACGCGTACAGCTTACAGTAAAACACAAGCATGATCATGAAGAAATGGAAACTAGTGGTTAATAAAACCTTTACCTGTAAGAGGATCCCCGTTGTTCTGAATAGCCTGTCCATTGCTATTTTAAACAACATGTCGTACAAATACTATTTCCTAATCGAAATACAACACAATGCTAGAACACTTGCAAAGAAACCTAGAAAATTATCAAAGCTGGAGCCACATTTAGAAACGATGAAGACAAAATACAAGACGTCACCAAAGAAAAGTGCCGCGGCTCCGTCAAAACATATTCCACGTGGTACAAACAGCGCCTAGATGCATTACAGAGGTACAATATAAAGGGGATGAATTGAACGGAACCCAGGCTAGGACTGTCAAAAAACAACTGTTTAGAGTGCAAAGTTATCATGGAGGAAGTGAGGGCAACAAAGGAGCTGAATTCTCCAGGAAGAGAAAGATTTTGCAGAACTTTTTTGCAGGAGGTATTAAAAGGGAAAGCCCTCCTTTCAAACTTCCTCGAGACTCATCTGAAAGAATGATGCCAAAACCTAACCTTACATCTTTTTTTATAACTAGGGGCTGCTGTTTATTAATATAATTATAGTAATAATAATTGAAGGTTCTTATATACCGCTTTATCACATCCTACATGTAGCTCGTAGGTCGTCTCAAAGCGGTTCATAAATTATTATCCGTGGTTATAGGGCCTTTGCAACCAGCCAATACATTTCTCAACTCCCTGGGGAGCATACAGCCAGAGCTACCATTTCGGTGCTTACAGCTAGCATTCAACCATTCTAACACTGCCCAACCATTTACAGCTGAGTAGACTGGAACAAACGGAGTAAAGTACCTTGCTCAAGGATACAACACATTGCCGTCCCGTGGCGCGAACCCGCAACCCTTCAGTCACAGGCCCGGCTTCCTACCACTGGACTACCGTGCCTCCTATATGAAGCAAGCAGTAGAATATTACCCTAGTCCTGCAGGATGTCCGTCAGATTTACACTAGCGCGAACCTGCTCAGCAAATCCTCCTCTTTAACAGAAACCAAGAAATCACATCGTATGATTGGAAGCGTGTACTTGTCAGCGGGCTTCCAGATGCTGAAGAAACCAACTGATGGTTGGCATTAGACTGTGACCTCGCGGAACCGTAGAAGTAGTCAGACGCCATATTTGAAACATGCATCAATCCGTCGAACCTTCTTTCGATGCGTATACGCTAAATACTACACGCAGTCAGGGTTAACTAATCTAAAGAAGGAAAGGTGTAAATATAATGTCAGAAACATCAAAGTTAACTCATTTTGAATGAAAAAAAAACACCGTTGATAAAACACAATTTGATATGACTGATATCGAAATTAAGAGATGGCTGGTCACCGACTAACAGCCGAAGTTATAATGACCGATCTAAAAGAAAAATCAAATGGTTGATGTTGTGGTTTAAGATATTGAACCTCATATACTTTTACTGTAAATAGTGTTGTCTTTTGGCTTGAAGCCTTTTTTTTGGNGAGGGGGGGGAACAAACGTATCACAAATAGCTTCGTTCTGTGAAAGCATCCGTCTAGTGTTCGGAGCTTCCATGTCCGAAAACTATCCCGGCGTTTTAATTTATTCGATCTGACACATCTGAAATCGAACCCGCATCAAGCAACACTTTACTCTTAGTGGTTCTCGTCCCTCCAAGCAATTGACTTATCATGGACATTTTTTCTAGTGTTGATTGAAGTATTTCTCTGTGAATTATCGTGATGTTTTAAAGATCGCTTGTTGACCATAAATCACTAACATAATCTACATGTATTACTCCTGGGCGATATAGACAGAGAAAGCTCAAACCGAAGATAAGATTTTTGAAGTTTAGCACGGGACTTTGCCCGAGCGTGGATGATTATTTTTCACACTTTGCTACAATGAACACAGTGAATCGCACCATCATCAAGGGCGCATGAAATGTGTACCCAAAGTTATGACGTTATCCTGGCTACTCTGCATAAAGTGACGACGTTAACCTGGCTACGCTGCATACAGTGATGACGCGATGGTGACGTTTTCAGATTAGTTGCGAGTGTGAGCTATTTCCCCTTGGTACATGTACGTAAAGACACGTTTATCGTTTTCTTAGCAAATACTAGAATGCACCTCAGAGGAGTGGGAGAAAACTATAAGAATGTATGTATTAACAGTACACTAGATACAAAGATTACAAAAAGTATACAGACGGAGTGGCCATACTCATATAACAGACAATAAACTCCATACGAACAGTCATTAAAGTCATCGTAAATTGGAAAATAGATATACCACAAAAAACTGATAATTGTGTCTATATATACATTTACAACTATAAATCTTGGCATCCAAGTCAGAAAAGGAAAAAAAAGGAAAACCCGAATGACGCATAACCTGTGTTTATACAAAGGCGTATGTTTACCGTTCCGTTACTTCACCAGGTGATACAAACTGCAGTCTCATTCTCCACCAGAGATCCCCATTGACATTCTGTTAAAATTAGGAGGAGCTTTACAAAAGAAATCTTCACTCTTTTAATTTGGTTTCGAGGACTGTTAAAATCTATTTCCAACTTAAAATCAAACCTTCCACACAATAAATGCCAGCGAACTGTTAAAACCAATGTGTTGAAAAATAATTAAGAGCGTTTTAAAATTTGCAAAAATCTTGTTTATTGGTTTTCGATAAACTGGAAACGAAAACATGTTTGCTTTCATTTTGTGTAGACGATGAAAAAATTGAAACACGTTTTTGTTGACAAAGCTAATTATTGGAACTAATGCAGAACAAAGAACGTGGTTAATTAGCAAAGGTTACAGAACGTGCGAGCAAGTCACGTGAGCAGGAAATGACGAAGAGTCTGACCCGCCAATTAAGGAGAAATCGTTGACCCTGCGCTGTTGTATGGCAATGCGTTCACAAGCTTCAAACATGTAAGAAACCTAGAGGATCTAAAGTTGTGTATGACAAGAAAGTGATTACGTTTGAAAACATTTATCACGTTTATTTTAATTAAGAAAAAATGATACAAATAAATCCACGGAAAAAATATGTACTTTAAAGTAGCGTTTTTTCTGTAGTCTCGTGCTTCGGTCTCTTAACTAGGATATTTTGCTTGAACTATGCTTTACCAATAAAGAAACCTTTGCTTGATTTCAGAAAAAAAATCTTCAGCTAAGGAACAGTCATGAAATTGGGGCCAGGTGCGTTAGTGCAGCGCTATGACTGTAGTGCACACGGAAAGAGTAGATGCGCTACGTGTAATTATATGGTTGTGCTAATAATCGGATGAAGCGTGAACGCTAGAAGATGTGTGCGCTAAAGTAAGTGCAAAAGTAGGAAAGGTTACAGAACGTAATCGCACTTTATGGATATGTTTTATCTGTGTATGTAGTTTAGATATCACGAGAAGAGATTTCCCAGTTACTTGGTGTCCTGGTTATTCGAAATATTTAGTTGTGGTTCAGTTGTGGTAAACTGTTTGGTTTCCGAATCATCGGTCTGTGTAAAAGTAAACAAATAGAAGATGTGCGTGGTGGGTTACCATGGACCTTAAAAATATGTAACAAAAATAAAAAAATAAAACAATCTTATTGTCACTGGCTCATACGTTCCCAAATGGAAAAATCTATTCTCAAGTCCTTCTCAAATTGTTCTCAAGCCATTGTCAAATTCTTCTTTAGTTTTCTCATACTGACAACCCATGATAATGAATTTATCATGCTACCGGTAGGTAGTATAAAGTAATACATATATGATAAAATAAAATAACCACCAAAATTAAACATTGTCGCATTTTGTTTTATTAATTTGATTATTTTTTATTTCTATTATTTGATAAAATTTGTTAAAACATAAATGGGCTCCTCATTGTTTTAACGGTTCAGAAATATGCAACATTTGCATCAAGAGTACAAATTCATGTTTTCCAAGACAAATATGCTATTACTGTGTAGCTTTACAATCGTTTTTATAGGAGTCAGTAACCAATGAACCATGTTGACGATTCCTGCAGGATCTCACAGATATGATCAACTCGAAATAAATTCATATAAAGTTCGCGTTCGTATAAAAACAAAAGAGAAAATCTCCGCTACCACGTTAAAACATCTTTCTGCTGGACAGTGTTATTAGGTATCACAGATTTGTCTCGGTGTAAATACATTAGTTTATATATCTAATATCGGAAAGTTTTCCTTGGTAATTTGTTCATGTATTGAAGCAATAAAATGAAACTACCAAGAATTGGATAGTGGTTATAATTCCCAAAGCAATTAAAATGAGAATAGGTACTGTACCAGAAACAAACACATTTAACGTAAACCTAATATGTCAACAGCGGACGGGGTTATAGCCAGACTTCATAATTTCCGGCCAATCGGATCACTTCGCACTTTTTTGTCGCAAGCTCGAAAAAAAGCCCCAGAAGTAAGCGTATAAAAACTGCTCGATTTCAGCAGTTTAGCGGAAGAATTCGAAGTAATGGAGCATAGTGTAATTACGAGACAAATTATGTACATGTATCTATAAAAATAGGTCTCAATTACATCAAAAAGACGAATTAAACTCAACTCATTATATAAAACCGCTGTTCCTCTGGTAAAAAAAATGGTTGTTTAAAAAATGGGTCACAGCACACATAAACATACACAAGGGAAGAAGCTACGTCAGAGCACTTCCGGTACCGCCAAATTACAAACGAAGATTTGCAACATTTACTTTTGTTATCTTTTCCAGGGAACTGCGGCGATAGCTTCATATTCACACACACTAAAGCACTTTTACGAAGAATTTGTAGGTTTACCAGAAATACTGTTCCGTATTTTGCTGCAGGAAGCTAGATGTGTCGAGTGGAATCATTAAAACAAGTTTACCGACATTCAGATAAAACATGTCGAACACTTTTGCAAAACCTCAAGTCATCCTTTTTTGATAATGACATTGAGTGATATGAAAATATGTTCCTTGGGATAAAATGTCGAAATCTACTGTTCTGTCAACAGATTACACCAGTAATTCTGTTTGTGTGACAAAAAAAAACACATTCTCAACAGTGAATGTTACAAGGTAAGAATATCATCTTCGTCTCTAGTCACAGGTTACAAATTCTGTGTCGACAAGCAGACTCAGCAAAGAGACAAATGTCAACACTTCATAAAAAAATGGTAATGTTAGTTCTGTTACACCGTATCAGAGTCTAAACACACCACCCTCTAGAGTTCTTAGACTAGGAGGATATGGATCTCTGTGACGTTCTTACCGAGAGACAGGACGTAACACCAGCATCATGTGTCCATTCAATGAAGCTAATAGAAAATTCAATTGTTTGTGCACCTACTTTCAAATTCAACAATTGTACTGCTATTATTAACAATAACCATTCATAGAACTCTAAATTTAGTTGTTATTTGTCAGTCATTGTTTTGTTTTGCACTTGTAATCAATGACGTTTCTGTTATTACGTGTCACGTGTATCACAAAGCAGTCACGTGATATGCTCATATCCTTTTCCTTCGATAATAGTTCCGGTTAAGAGTTTGTCGGGAGAAGTAAGATAAACTCGACTTACGGCTCGGGCATACAGCTTCCCCGGAGAACCATTATTATTAAGGGCTCAAACAGATAGAAAAGAAGCCTTGTCCGGACTATTGAGGTTTAACTTTATAAACCTCTAAATTATATCTTTATCTGGGCTAGGGAGGTTCCATAATGTAGAAGGGATATGACATTGTTTTGTTCACACTATCTAACATGGACTGCATTGAGGTGCATACCATTTTATATTGTTCGGTCTCGCGAGGTCCAGAAAAATAAAAGTACATTTTGTATAATGTTTTATTTGCCGATTAAGAGAGGTTCTAGAGTAAAGAAGTGTAATTAGTTCGGATATTTCAAGTTCTAGAGCAGGTAGGTACATTGTGTACAGTTCATCATTATTTGTCCGTACTAACGATGTTCTGCATTATAGAGGTACATCATGTCATAGTGTCCGAATTATCAAGGATCTAAAGTATATGGTTTATATTTAGGATATATATTACAAAGGCACAATGTATATGCAATTTTGTGCGGAAAGAAGAGGTTTTATATTGTAGAAAAAAGTGCAAATTTGATCGGACTGACATATTGTTTTATATCAAAAAGTATACGCCCCTTATTTCTTGACAAACAGAAACTTTACAGTAATTTGAGCAGACATTTACACGTTTTATTAGAAGAATTATTGATGCAAGCATGTGACCATGAAAGATATTTCTTAAAACTATTCAGATTTCAACGAAATATGCTCAGAGATTTATACGTGTGTTTATTGCTTGTTAATTGTATTTCACATCGGTAAACGACTTGTGTATTTGTATACAATTAAAAATCATTATCTTTGATTTTATCATTTGATGATCTTTTCGGCGCATTATCTGACATTGCGTCGTAACCACGTCAGCAAAACCTTTGTAATATACAGTTGGGAATAATAAATTACCTTAAAAATGACTTACACTTATCGATTTGTGGTTCATGAGGCTTTTATTATATCAAATTGTGTTTTATTTGAAATTAAATAATCATAAGAAAACGAACAAAGTATTCCTTCGAAGATATTTGTTTCGAAGAATTTAGTTTCAATTGGTGTCGGGGAAAAAACGTAACTCGTAAAAACCAAGGAAAAAATAATAACGAAAATAAGGTAATATGTTTTTTAAGCTACCTTTTTTTAAATAAATATAAAGAAATATATTCGATCAATAAGGTTTTGGAAATTGCAGATAAGAAGTCGGTGTTTTAAACATTAAGTGTTATAGAAACAAAGTCTCGTTTTCAAGGTTTGAGTCAGGAGAGTGTTGCAATGAAAAAAGGTGTTCAGATCAATTTCAAAATTGCAAATCACAGTCTGAAAATAATCTGATGATGTAAAATTTAGCTCCTTACCAACATCCTTCATTAATGCGTGCTAGTGGCGCATTTATGAGATTATACTTCTGGGTTCCATGATACCGACCATCACAAATGCTAACGTAGAGTCCCAGAGCTCATTATTGTATCTCCAACGAAGAAGACTTCACATTTGTCGGATTTTTCTCACATGGAGTTGCGTGCCCATTTTCTTAAGCAAAGAGTTGTATACGAATAAATATGTTTTTATCCTAATTTTCGCTTTCAAAATATATTCCTGACTTTATTACCAGGATTCGATCCCCTGACCACATGATAGTAAAACAGGATCAAATGCACTACTGACCGTTATAAGGAAAATAAAACTGGCTAGACCTGTGTAAGGCCCCGGTTCGTAACACGTACAAAATGAAATGTAACATTCATCACTTTGCCGGAATACTCTACTGCATATACAGATATTTACGGCACACTGAGGCCAAGTGCAAAACATGTGGCAACTGTCCATGTGTATGTTTGTTATCGCTGTTGGTTTTAATGGTAAGTTCAGAACCATTCCTAGAATGTTTAATCATCTGCCTTGTTTGTAACTGAGCACTTGTCGAAGTCATAAATGAAAGTCGTTTAATTGTCGCCTAGCTCTTGTTTCTCAGTAGTGTAATACTCTTATAAGATATTTCAGGAATGATAAACTTTTCTTAAGGTTTTACTTGTTGAAATTAAACCCGGAGTTAGTTCAAATCGATACTGTAAAAGTGTCGGTGATGCAGGTGCCTTAGTATGGTTAAAATGTGATTTTCTAATCAAACAGAGAGGGAAAACGACTTTTGTTTTTAGAAATATAAGATAGATTTCATCAATTCTGTCTTTATTTCAGTCCCGTAATGATCAGATTCGAAATGCAAAGGTATATATGTCATAAATTCCTAATAATTATTGCATACAGTGAATATGCGTAAATGAACATCAAAGTGAAGGCAAATGATATTAAAACAAAATAAAATGGAAATTGTAAGTGGTGTATTTCCATCTGTCCCCGTGGGCCCATCGTATAGTTTAATAAAAAGATGTAATTGAGCATCAAATCGGATTTCCACAAAATGGGTTTTTGCTTTTCAGATCAACTGTCTACCACAGGGGTATTGTTTAACAGAACTAGGATTATTTTTATAGAATGAAAACACTATTAAATCAAGCAATGGTGAAATATATGTTTCCAAAATTTTAAAGAGCTGTACACAGGGGTCACATAAAGATAGTTTGCAGTATATACAAGTTTGATGAAAGGATTTACAAGTGATAAGTGATTGCTCTGATGAGGTTTTTAGTATAGAATACAAATTGTCGAATTGCGTTTTCTCGCATCGTAATCAGGACACACAAATGATTTTTTTTATATATTTACTATAACGCTAGTTACTTGTACGATTTTTAGCAAAATAATAAAACAAATGTTTTCAGAATTAACAGCCGAATTGGTGAAAGGCTATTCAGACATTTAATGATAGCACGATTACACAAGAAGCATATTGATAACTTACGCTTTGCTCCAACAGGGGACATTTACTTCACAAGTAACTAAACAGACCGATGTCGCTACAGAGGACCCTTAATTCAGAGGTAACTAAACAGACCGAGGTCGCTACAGAGGACACTTAATTCAGAGGTAACTAAAAAGACCTATTTAGAAGGAAACTGTTCCACAAATGACATAAAAATTGACTAAAAATTGAGGTTATTGTTTAGCTTTGTTCTTTATTTTTATTGACATGAAAACTTCTTCAATGACCCTATTTTTATGCGCGAGAAATCAGCCAGTGTTCCTAGTGTAGCACGTTTGGGATGTTCAACTGTTGGAACAGCACATACCGTATCCGTATTGATATATAAATAGCAGTCTAATGAAAAATAGAATTATATCATATTTTACGATGAATTATTTATCAATTAATAACAGAAAAGTAAGCTCTGAACAACAAAGGGACAACACAGGTGATTAATATAAGTTGATAAAAGTTGTATTTGCATCGTTTAGTACCATGTAATAATATTTAGTGAAAGTATGAGCGATTATCTTCGGTTCATTGTCAAGAAATCTGTTTGTATGGACTAAACACCAGACGCAATTCCTGATACGGCAGCTGTAAAACTAATCTCAAATTAGAAATAGAAAGAGTTATATTTGAATGAGATAAAAGGTAAACGGACATTTGGGTGCAAGGATTACACATCAATCAGGATTGCCTCCCCTTACCACTCTTTCGCTTGTAAGGTGGTGACGTTATTGTATAGTGCAGTGGATAGCGTACTAGATTTCACAAAGACAGAAGGGATTCGAGTCCCGAATTGGACATGAAAAATTGCTGGGTTAAATGCTCGTCCAAGAGAGTATTCTGGTTCCTTCATTATTAAAAACCCCTGCACTGTACCATCCATACCCAACAAGAGTGATTAGTGATTTTATGAAACTTGTAAGTTTTTCTACAATGTGCTGCGTGGTCGGATGGCGCAGTGGATAGCACACTCGCCTTTTTCCGAGGCGGCCGGTGCTCGATTTCCCGATTGGACTTGAGAGTCACCTGCCCGACCACGTGGGGTTTGTCCGGGTACTCCGGTTTCCTCTCAGATTAAGAACCCTAGGCCTGTGCGCTATCATCGTGGCCAACACGAGTGATTAATATGCGTTGAGAGAACTTGTTTTATAGCTGTTGTCAAATTAATAAAGTTTATATGTATAAATTATACTCTATATATATTAACAACATGTTTTAATTTCTCTCGTCCTATATGTTCATGTGCATAGGTCACGTCAGGAGTCCTATTCATCTCTGTGGACTAGAGAAGGTCGTTCTTGTCCTAGGATTCTGTTTGTTGTTGTTTTGCTCTCAGCTCATCAACAATGTCTTGATATGTAATTCCTGGCCCCGTCGTGGAACTCTTCACCAGAGAGGGGCAATGTTCCACATGAAGCGACTTCCATATTCGGCTAAGATCTTCATGTTCTGAATGTTGACTTAACTCGTAGTTCTGATTCAGAATTCAAACTAAAAAAAAAAATGGTTGTTTTTTTTCATTAAATTTGATTGAAGAAAACTTATTCGGCTTCTTGCCTAATGTGTTTCTCGTGTACTTATCATTTACGAAATTCATTTTATTGCAGAAGAACGTATTTTATTAATCTGTGAAGGAAACGAGTTCTCATTGCACCATTCTTTCAATGTTTGTTTCCTTGAAACACAACATGTGCTGCTTTGGCCTAAAGACAATTAGTTTGCTGGTGGAGAAAAAAACCTTCATTGCATCGCTGTACCGGGATATTAGCACTTCTAATAAGTTGACGCGCTACAAAAGCTCAGTCGGTAAATAGGGGCACTCGTTCAGGGAGATTGCAAGAAACGACACGAATTGACGTTGTAAGTATCCGGAAAACTATAGTATTGCGTCGTTTTACCGTCTGTATGTAATATTAACGTAATTATCAACAAATACAACCATGCAGCAGGGAGCGCTAACTCAATAAACTCGATGGAAGTGTTTATTGAATGTTTAGTTGATTGGGACTAATTATCTCTCTGGTTAATTAGCACAGTGTTCACTAACGTTCTCATTTTCAGCTCGCACTGCGATATTCCGGAATTAATTGCCTCTTTAAGTAGTATGAAATCTGGTTTTAGCAAAACACAAATGGCAAGGAACAAACGAAACGAAAACTGTTATGCAACTCTGAGATGGAGGTAGTCTAAGTGGTATTATCAGGGGTTCTATTTACATTAATCTCCAAGTTAATGCCAGGCATATAATTATGGCAACACTATTCCATATCAAACCTGGTATTTTATTGTTTAATTATCAAACCAATTTCATTGCCGCTACCGGTGATTCACGTTGATGCAATAATTCATACCAGGTGATCAATTTTAAGGAATATCTGCACTGTGTCGCTAATTGACAGCGACTCTGCAATCAAACTAACACAACTGAGAAACACAGAAGATTTAGAGGCAAAAATAGCTGTTAACGATGATAAAATGGAACACACACAAAAACACGCAATTTTTATCACCAACGGACATTTTCGCAAACACGAACATAAACAGCAATAGTGTCGAAATGTCAGCGATGACATCAGGAACAACAGCAATGTCGAAAGCGGTAGCAATGTAAAATAACGACGTCAACATCGAAATCAACTTAAAACGTCATCAACTTTATCATCTAAAACAGTCGACACCGTCATCAACTTTATCATCTACAACAGTCGAAAACGACACAAACTTTATCATCTACAATAGTCGATAACGACATCAACTTTATCATCTACACCAGTCGAAAAGACACAAACTGTATCATCTACAACAGTCGACAACGACACCAACTTAATCACCTACCACAGTCGAAAACGACACAAACTTTATCATCTACAATAGTCGATAACGACATCAACTTTATCATATACACCAGTCGAAACCGACACAAACTTTATCATCTACAATAGGCAAAAACGACACAAACTTTATCATCTACACCAGTCGAAACCGACACAAACTTTATCATCTGCAAAAGGCGACAACGACACCAACTTTATCATCTACAACAGTCGACAACGACACAAACTTTATCATCTACAATAGGCGAAAACGACACCAACTTCATCACCTGCGACAGTTAACAGCGATATCAACTTTATCGTCCAATACAGTCGACAACGTCTTAATTTTATTATCTACAACAGTCGATAACGACATCAACTTTAACACCTACCACAGTCGATAACGACATCAACTTTATCACCTACCACAGTCGAAAACCACACCAACTTTATCATCTACCACAGTCGAAAACCACACCAACTTTATCATCTACAACAGTCGATAACGACATCAACTTTATCATCTACAATAGTCGAAAACGACATCAACTTTATCATCTACAACAGTCGACAACGACATCAACTTTATCATCTACAATAGTCGAAAACGACATCAACTTTATCATCTACAACAGTCGACAACGACAGTTAATATTTACCTTGCAACGAACAACAGTGGCCACATCCTTCACCACAATAACAAAAAGCATACGTTCATTGTACCAGCACCACAACCAAAACCAACAACAGCAAACAACATCAATACTGATGCAATGTATTGACATATTCAACAATAACAACAACAAAAAGCAAAAACATTAACAACAACAACAACAACAACAACATCGTCAATACAGATACGGCGTACAAACAGCACCCATGTAAACCTGTATCATTCTACATATGTAAAATACCAAACACGACCAGCGGCATCAGCAACGCCTGTCGACATAGATATGCATACCTTAACTGTTATGTCACCGTGCGATGTGTCGTGTACTCTTAACGATCCATCTTAAATAGTCAGATCATGTCAACATTAAATCCAGCACCACGTGACCGTCGCTGTACACCACCTAGACAAGTATAGATGTCACGGAAGGTCCGTGAAAAGTTGATCGGCACCAATTCCGTAATAAAACGACTCTCTTTGGAGTTTAAGCCAGACATTGACAAGATTCTGAATCGTCAACAATTCGGTAGATAGACTGATGGAGACTAAGAATCCCTAGACAGGTGTGTTAATTACAATTTACGAGCCTCTCGTTACTGAACTGTAGTCTTTGGCCACAACTCTGTCAAACAGAGATTGGAGGAGATTTTACAAGCAAACCCATTAAGGGCTAAGGTCGGATGAACTTTAATGTATAAGAAAGATTAAAAGGTCACTTTATTATTGTGTTTATTTCAAAGCGTATGCGTAAAAAATATATAAGGGTACATCGATTACAAACGGAAAGAACTCTTCCGAGTTGGAGAGACGTTCAGTCGTGAGAAAATGTCAGTTTTATCTTGCAGGCGCTTTTTTTTAAAATCCGTTCAAGATAATTTATTACATTTCCATGTTTATTGCAGATACATTAACGCAAATTATCTAGGTAATATGAAAAAAAAGTGATGTTATCAAAAGAAACGCCTTACACAGTAATTTGGATCGGTAACCGGGAAAAGTAATAAATAGCGCTAAAGTTTTATGTAAAGGGATTGTGATGATTATTAGTTGGCTAGCTAGAAACTCAAACTTGTATGTAAATCTTCAGATGTTACGGATGAAAGACTACATTAATGGCTTTGAACATGGACCGAAGTGCATCGTTATCAAATTAAAAACATTCAATAAAACGGTAAAAGTTTACATGATGCATGTGATAGGAGGTGTTCGGTAATACCTTTCAAAACTACATTTTTTTTTTCAGAATTATCAAAATGTCAGTCTCGGTATATCTTAGATTTTTCCAAATCTTTGATGCAACGAAAGTTTTAATTCTTTGGTCCATCGCCAACAATATAACAAATTACACACACGTGCCATCATTACATGTGCCTGAAACATGTGATAATATATGAACAAAATAGGATCACAAATGCCAGTGTTTTGATGTTGGAAAAACTCAGATCTATTTTGCTATGGAAGATTTGACCGCGTCACTACCAGTGCAATGTGTCAGTGTGCGTACATAACGGCCAGTTTGTTATTGTGGCCATCCCTGTGAAAATGTCTTTCACCCTTTTTTGTGAGTGCTTACTTTTTAACAACGAAAGACGCATCCTGCTCCAAAATGTAAATGACTCCTTTTGTTTGGAAATATTAAACTTCCGGTTGAAATAAATACGAACATTTTTTGACATGTGCATCATATCATCAAATCCAGCAATAGGTTTTGACAACTAAAATTATTTTCCCCATTTTTATTTATGTTTGTTCGTTGTGATATGTTTTTATGCAATAGCATTTCATTAGTTTGCCTGATTTCTTTGTTACATTGATTTTGTTCATTAAGAAATTACTCTACTAGGCTGCATGTCATGAAATTTGTATAATTTATACTCATATTCTTTTCATACCCACTCCCCTCACCACCACCACCACCACCACACACATACACACACACAAACACCCTTCCTTCTCCACCCTATCCTTCTCCTGTTCCCAAAAATACATGTACATTATCTTTTTACCATATGTATTGAGGAGAGGATTGTATTAAGTTGAAATAACTTATTGTCCGATTCATTTGTATATTTGTACAATAAAATATGTTTAAACTAACACAACGACCGTTGTAAATGCATAAAAATACACTCGCGCCATACGTATACGTGCGTAACAAGAGGTCACATATTACATAGTATACATTAATGGTCATAGGGGCTACTCAGATTAAAAAGCAAAAAATGTGTTGTTCATTGTGTATTTTATTTTTAAATTTTCTCATATATTGATGTTGATTAAATGGGACTATAGTATCCTAGCAACCACGCTACCGTGGTTACTCTCGTAGCAACCTGCGTCGCCTGCTTTTTTACGCGCACCATAGAATATGTCCGTTGCCAACTGCGTTCATACTACCGTATACGCCGTCAAAATGAAAGTCAATCCTTATTCAGATGCAATGTTTTTGTTGATATAATATTAAGTGATTTCCCGAAGTCAGCTGCGATGTAATTATCAGCCTGCAACTGAAAGGTTGATTTAGCAAAACAATTCAAGTGTGTCGTCAGCAGCTAAATGCATCTTTTTATTTTAATTTTTTTGTTCATTCGGAACACCTTGCGTTGCAACTTACCGCAGTACAAAGACAAGTAATTTACTGTCGTCAATGTGTTATGCTAGAATAAGTCACTCAGTTTCGTAAATGTCAGAAGAATAGATACAAAAGACAACAGTTATGAAACGTTATAAAAGTCATAAAATGTTTGAAACACAATCTGAAGATTTTCAAAGACCGTTTAGACGAAAAGACATGGTTTTTTTGGTTGAAACAAAAACTGCTTAAATTATCAAAGTCCCGTAAGCTAAAAAACGATATCGGATAATTGTTTTCGTAGATATTCTCAATTATTAATTTCATTCATTTTCACACCAAAGATAAACATTAAGTAAAACAAAGATTTAAAAGTCTTTTCGTGTCCCCTGAGCTAAGCTAATCCAGCTTTGATGTTTTATAAAAAAAAAAACCTTGTTAAACTTCAAACGACACTTAATTTATCACGGCTCACGAAAAACATAACTTTTCTCAGAATGGTACTTTATTGGCCCGTTACGACGACCATAAACTCGAATTTCGACTTTTTCTCGGTGGTGTTGTGATTTGGATGTACTTTTACTGTGAATTCATATAAAATGCTCGTCATGTATAATTTACTTTCTAGATACAAAACAAAAATATATATAGCAAGTCTTCGTTAAAAACCCCTGCTGAATTTTCATGTTCCATTTACAGGACCCCACAGTAAACAATAAAACTACATTGAGTTTTAAGAAAGAGATAAATAGAAACGTGATTGCAATGTATGTTTACCATGGAAACACTTTACACTTTTAAAAGATTTTCTATAATTTGGAAGAAATAAAGTCATTTATGTTTTCCACAATTGTCTAAATGGAAACTTCCACGCGACAAAAAATCATTTCTTTTCACACAGCGGGTCTGCTGACTGTTTTTTCGAACATTTTTGATTTTTTATAACATTTCATAACTGTTGTTTTTTGTATTTTTAAGAGTTTAACGGCTATATTCTCATTTTCGAAATTCATTTTTTTCTGTAATTCAATTTTTAATTACTTGATATACAAAGTCAACACTTAAAGCATTTTACCTATCAGGAAATAAAATTATGTTAGATTTCTGTTTTTACATCAATCAAATATGTATACATTATCAAAAAAAAAATGAAATCGGAGACATAATAAATTGACGAAATTTTAATGTGTAGGGTACACATTAAAATTTCGTCAATTATCCATCATTTTTTCATCAACTTGCCTGATTAAAGTTAATCATAATGGAATATAAAAAAAATAAGGAATTCTATTTTTAAGTGTCAAACTACATAACTACATAACTACATAACAGGCATATGTCATTGCCCAATTGCTGACGTCATCATTATTGGTAACGGTGGATTGAAATTGACACTTCCAGGGAGGTTGCTGTTCTATTTATAGAACATACGCGGTATATATAGGTTATACTAGTATAGTATTGTATATTTTATACTCCATTAGGATCCAGTGTTATATGGGATTTTACCGTCTATATTACTTCTTTGACCCATATTTTATACTAGTATATATACATTATTGTAAACCCAATACTGATTTTCGATGATTTAATTTCTATTGTATACATTATATTATACAGATCGTTAAGATAAGGATTGAACGACTTTTAGTTGACATTGATTGTTTTAAGGATTGAAAGTCCGTCATATTGCAATTAGGACGTCATGATTATTTATCTGTCACCCAGATTGCATTCATATTGGCTGTAACTTCAATCTGGCAGACGTTCAATCGTTATATTCTCCTTTTCTCATACGACCTGTCTTTTATTTATTAGTCGGATGAGCTTAATTTATATTTCCTGCTGCTACAAAACCTCACTGGTCCAATTCTAGGAACAGCCGCAGACAGCCATTATCGGACCGAACACTTTCCAAACAACGGTCGCCATTAAAAAATGTAACCAAGCGACAACTGTTAAATGCAGTTAAATGCTCTAATTATATGTGCAGAACATTCTATTACAAAAATAAGAAATTGCCTTCCTATTCTGGATGTCTTCATTGTCTGAGAAACCCGTCAAAATCGACTTGTATGAACCAAACGACAACAACAAGATGGCGGCTATCGTATCGGTGGGAATAGTTGCTAACTCTGACGTCACGGAAACCATGGTCATGTGACCAGATAATGCAGACTGCAGTTATTGTGCAGTAACTGTAGGCTGACTTTCCATAGAGTAAATGGAAAATGAGAAGGGCATATGTAAAGATTTTTGTATGAATGGCAACTTATATGTATTGTTTTCATGCTTAAGACTACGTGATAAACTGCCCGTACAAATGTACGTACGTATGTGCCTAGACAACTAGAAGATACTTAAACATACGTTTTCGCATCTGCCATTCTAGAAATGACTCCCAATTACGATTTGTGCAGTCAACTACGTGACTTCCACACGATACCGAAACATTAGTTATGCTGGGTACCTATATACTGTAGGACTTCACAAGTTACCTAAATATGACTTCCGGAAGCAACCAAAACACGACTTCAAGTGGATATGATGTACATAAATATGACTTCCGGAGACTACCTAGACTTGACTTCCGGTTGCTACTTAAACACCATCTCCGGAGATTATAATGTACCTAGACATGACTTCCAGAGACTACCTAGACATGACTTCCAAAAGCTCTATTAACAGGTCTTTATTATACTACCTCTAGATGACTTTCACAGACTTAACAAATATTGCTTTCGGAGTATCGTTTAATTGCCTTTCGGACACTGTTTGAACTTATGTACGAATGCTTCCTTAACGTGACTCCGAGAGGGTACTTAAAGCTACCTCAGCATGACTTCCGAAAGCAACCTCAACATGATTTCCAAAAACAACCTCAGTATGACTTCCGATGGACACCTCAGCATAACTTCCGATGGATTTCTCAGCATGACTTCCGAAAGGTACCTCAGCATGATTTCCGAAAACTACCTAAGCATGACTTCCGAAATCTACCTTAGCGCTTAACTCTGAATTTTTGAGCGGAATATACTATTTACTTGATTTACTTGGAGTATGCTTCATGTATTACGTAACCAGAAAAATATAAGCGTTAACTACATCGCGGATCAAGCCATGTAATTTACATGTTAGCTTAGAGTTGTCCGCCCCTCGAAGTAACTACGTACATGTTTATTACAAATAATGAGCGGTAGATCGGTTAGTTGTGACACTGTTAGAGTGCGTAAACGCCGGAACTTCGCCACAACGTAATTATTATATTTTTCTTGGGACAAATATACCATGAGTATTTCGTCTGTTGAACGATAGCAACCGCAAATCGGAACCAGACAAGTATGGCAGATCTGACAAACAGAGATCTTCACAAGTCTGACAGCATTCACGACCGAATACTTCCCTGACAAGAAAGTTAGTGTATTTTTTTCAAAGAACGGCGTTTCCAATGTGATAATTAATACGCAAAAATCGATCGGAGCGTGCGCGTGAGCAATTTGTACCGGAAGTGTGTGTCGGCGTCCGCCAGTGTACAATGAAAAAAATAATCCAATATCTTTTACTTATAAGTTGTCGAAAGGAAATGGAGGGGCCTAATACGTAGTTATCAGTTGTCACTTTCCGCTAAGTCCCCAATTGGAGTCATTAATAAGTGATTAAGTGAATACACGCGCGGTAATGTTTTGCCGACGGTTACAACTAAATATGTTGTTAGGATACTAACGAAACAGGGCTTTGTCTGCGTTATCAGTTGGAGCTCTCTAATAGAGAGGCTAATTCAAACCCCACTTCCGGTAATCTTGTCCTCGTATTGAAAACGTGGACTTCCTGTTTGGAGGAGGCTTGCTGCAGTCTGACAAAAACACAGCAGTATCTCCAAGCATTAACAAGATCGAATATGGATGGCACTTTACCCTCGTACATAGATAACAAAATGTCGACGAATTTTCAAACGTCAATTTAAAGAAATCGATAATGGATCCTTCCTAGCAGGCCATAGAATTGCTAGACAAACGAACTAATTACCTGCCCGATAAACGTATGACACGCGCTGTGCTATTTTGCCGGTTTCTTCACAGACTGTTTGGAGTTTCTAGTGAAATGTAGCTAGTTTTAAAGAGACACAGAGTCGTTCACATCGAATGTTAACAAATTATGTTTTATACAGGATTTCCAGCAAGAAAAAGATATTAAAAAGCATTTCAGATCTGTTCTGCAGCAGATATTTCCTATAAACGCTGGGAGTAGTTTCGTGATATCTCAACTTGCTGGGTTTTTTTAACTAATTACAGACCGAAAAGAAACACAATCCGATTGTTATGGGAAAAAACAAGACAATCCGAATGGATGAGTTATTTACGTGTAGGCTAGGGACTTACACTGTTAGGAACGAAAGTATATACAGAAATAAAAAGCCGTGTGATCTCGTAATCTGATTATATTTCTTCAGGGAAGGATTTCACCGTATTATATTACAAATTAGGTAAGAAGAATGAAATAGCATCTGTGCGCGTGCACGCTTGTGATACTCACGTTAAAGGAAAATGTACAATGTGATGTTTGGAAATGTACGTTTCTAAAAGCGTGAGACATTTTATCTTGATTTCTTCGGGAAGTTTTGCAATTTGAATGTTTTCTTTATTTGATTTCAAATATATACGCCTATAAAGAGCCCTTTAGGTAGAATACATATATATATTCATACTGATTGCAAATATGTCTTGTACAGGAAAGAAGCAAACAAAAGAAAAAAAGAAAAAAAAATAAAGATATAATATTGACCGCAGAATAATAAAAACATCAAATATAATTAATTTGCAATAGACAGCAATGGCTTTGGACTTAACACACATTTAAACATGACAATGACATAATGGCAATAATAAATTATACATTTTTACATGAATTTTATAGCAGCAAAATAACATACATTTGCAAGGAACATATTCATTCACAATAGTAAGCATGAACACAGGATGCAATAGACTTTAACAAAAAATTAATGCGAAGCGAAGGATGCAGGTAATTAATTTGATTTACACATTAAACAAAATTCCATGTCTAATTTCATTTGCTTTGTAAATAAACATAGCTAAATTTCTAATAATAAAATTGTTTTCTGAAGAAACAAGTTCAACAAATTTGTCCATATTTGGTCTACAGTAATATGCTTTTTTCAAAAATGTTGATCTTATTTCAGAGTAAAACGGGCATTCCATAACAAAATGATATTCATCTTCAATTTTAGTACACACACTACAATATCGCATTAATATGATAAGAGCTTTTAACGCTGTGCTAAAACATACAGTTGTAATTGTCTTATTTAAGAAATATCAACACTGACTTCATTATTAATCTATTGCACTCAGAAATCACATGTTTATAGGATATTACAGACATTTACTTGACTGTTTTAATCTTAGTTTATTTAATAATTATGTAGGTTGATATGGAAACTGGAGAATGGAAATCACATTGAAATTGTCCGAAACACAATTAACTTTAAATGTATATACGTATACACATTGTACTTTCTTTATCTTTTCAGTAATCGTGACGTTACAGAAAATTGAATGTAAATTTTTCAGAGATTTTGTTCTGTTATCAGGATAAGACGAATATGCAATAACAAGCTGACAACGGTAACCGTGACGACAATACAATGTACGTAAACAGACACGTATCTACCATCAGGATTTCTTCAATGTCCTAACATGGAGTGACAGAACAACCGTAAACATAGTTTTTAGGAAGAACAAACAAGCAAAAAAACAAAAACAAAAAAAACCAGCTGTATATATGTGGGGTTTTATACAACATATTTGTAATATTAAATTTTGGAGAAAATTGCAACGATCTTAATAGAGAGGTGATCTTACAAGTGTAGATACAGGTTATTAAGTGAAACTTGTCTATAAAGACCACTCCAGGTACACAATTGTTACGGTCTTATTAGAGAGGTGATCTTATAGACAGGTTATTATTGTAAACCTGTCTATAACGACTACTCCAGGTAGACAATTGTTAGGGTCTTATCAGAGAGGTGGTCTTATATACAGGTTATTACTGTTAAAACTTATCTATAAAGACCACTTGAAGTAAACAAATGAAACGGTCTTATTAGACAAGTTATCTTTTTTATAGAGAAACTCGTCTATTAAGACCGAAAGAGGGAGTGAAAAAAAATGTCCTGTATATATAGATTATCTTTACAGGCAGGTAGCCAGTATGAAGCACTCTTTATATAAATAGGTGGTCATAAAGCGAAATTGTTTCCCTTTATGACCACCTATATTACATGTACCAAAATGTATCAAAAATTCAGCACAAAGATTCGTATATACATGATGAAGAGGACTGTGTGGGCTTCATATTTTTTCAAGAAGAAAAATTGAATTTGGCTTGAGACTACAGTTTTGGCTATTAACAAGTTTGTGTCTACACAACAAAAGCTAGCTTTTCATGTAGTCTAGTTTTATACTCCGCACATACGAAATATTGTGAAAAATCCAGTTGAACGACATATGCTAAAACGTGAGTATTTCTGTTACCGAGTAGGTGATATTTAATTCAAGACAGGTTTAAATAAAATATAATACTTTCGGGGACAAATTTTGGGTTAAAAGTCATGTTTGTTTTTGCATTGTTTTGGTGTTTTTTGATGTGATAACCATTGTATTCACAAGTTCCAAATCTGGGGGAAAAACACTTCTTGATAAAAAATATCATTCTTTAAAAAAAATGTAGTTTTAAAATATATTTATATGTAGGTGTGTTGTGTAGGACAAATCCACTATCCATGTTTATCCGAGACATGCCCTTTATTTTCAGGATCAGACCATTTCTACTGTACTCTGCTACCTTATTGTGTACTTGTCGTCATTACTAAAAGATTGACCAATGAAATAATGCTTAGGGCGTTAACCACTAGTGGGTCACCAAAATGTTTATCAAATCATTGCAGGTTTATCCAGTGAGTCGATAATTAGGAAATCTATAGTGGTTGTTGGAGAAATAAAATCTAGGTCACTTTTCAACATTTATCGCTTCAATGGCCACACTCATAAACAGTGGACATAGACAAAAATCCCCGGGGCATAAGTGGTAGTTTCTTACGATCATTATTTGGAATACGACAAACCATAGGACAAATTATGTATATACAAATATAGACCAATCGATTTCTGTAACAAAGCGATCAGATCAATTACCGGGTTGTCTTGATTTCGCATTATCTACATCATCAGATTAAAGAGAAAAACTTGAAGAAAATCTACAAAATATTACATGTACCTATTATCAAAGATAATTAATTCAATTAGATACTTGGGAACTTCCGGTATTCATGACATCAATGTCGCCAACTTCTTTTATCATTTAAATGAGCTTCCTACCACAAACCACGAAACACTGATCATAGTTTCCGAGACGTTTGTCTGATGATCAATGATGAAAGAAGGAAACAAACATTTTTACGATAAGGATCAGGCACGATGACGTTGATAAGTCAGCGACGTTTTCTTTAATGAAGTTAGCGAATGACTGGGTACTGTAGCTAAACACACATTGTTTGTTTGATTAACTGCCTTCGACAGATACTTCAAACGACTTACTCGCGAAATTTGAAACCGAATCAGAGGGACCAGTTCAACGATACTATTTCACCTTTATTCCAAGAACTGACATTTATATGTAACAGAGGATGGCTGCTACAAGGTTTGGTTTAGACGAATTGCTAACTGGTTGTCATATTCGTTATAGTTGTTGGTTGTCATATTAGTTTATCAAGACAGCGGTTGGTTGTCATATTAGTTTATCAAGACAGCGGTTGGTTGTCATATAAGTTTATTAATACAGTTGTTGGTTGTCATATTGGTTTATCAAGACAGCGGTTGATTTGTCATATAATTTATCAAGACAACGGTTGTTTGTCATATCAGTTTATTTAAGGCCGCGGTTGGTTGTAATATTACTTTATCAAGACAGCGGTTGGTTGTCATATTAGTTTATCAAGACAGCGGTTGGTTGTCATATTAGTTTATCAAAACAGCGGTTGATTTGTCATATTACTTTATCAAGACAGCGGTTGGTTGTCATATTACTTTATAAAGACAGCAGTTAGTTGTCATATAAGTTTATCAAGACAGTGGTTGATTTGTCATATTACTTTATCAAGACAGCGTTTGTTTGTCACATCAGTTTATTAAGACAGCGGTTGGTTGTCATATTAATTTATGAAGACAGTGGTTGGTTGTTATATTAGTTTATTTAAGACCGCGGTTGGTTGTCATATTAGTTTATTAAGACAGCGGTTGGTTGTCATATAAGTTTATCAAGACAACGGTTGTTTGTCATATCAGTTTATTTAAGGCCGCGGTTGGTTGTCATATTAGTTAATTAAGACAGCGGTTGGTTGTCATATAAGTTTATCAAGAGAATGGTTGTTCGTCATATCAGTTTATTTAAGGCTGCGGTTGGTTGTAATATTACTTTATAAACAGCGGTTGGTTGTCATATTAGTGTATCAAGACAGCGGTTGGTTGTCATATTAGTTTATCAAGACAGCGCTTGATTTGTCATATTACTTTATCAAGACAGCGGTTGGTTGTCATATTACTTTATAAAGACAGCGGTTGGTTGTCATATAAGTTTATCAAGACAGTGGTTGATTTGTCATATTACTTTATCAAGACAGCGATTGTTTGTCACATCAGTTTATTAAGACAGCGGTTGGTTGTCATATTAATTTATGAAGACAGTGGTTGGTTGTTATATTAGTTTATTTAAGGCCGCGGTTGGTTGTCATATTAGTTTATTAAGAAAGCGGTTGGTTGTCATATAAGTTTATCAAGACAACGGTTGTTTGTCATATCAGTTTATTTAAGGCCGCGGTTGGTTGTCATATTAGTTTATTAAGACAGCGGTTGGTTGTAATATTAGTTTATCAAGGCAGCGGTTGGTTGTCATATAAGTTTATCGAGGCAGCGGTTGGTTGTCATATAAGTTTATCGAGGCAGCGGTTGGTTGTTACATATTTTGATATGGAAGGACCAAGCGTCGCGAACAATAAGCGAGGAAGAGTTTTAAAATCCATGTTTTGGAAGATCATTTCTTCTTCCATCAGGAAAAACCATCACAACTTTCATTTTATGAAGAAAGTGATTAAATGTGATCGAAATTCTACTAAACGAAAATGAAATGTCGACGTTTTGAACGCAAAAATGTAACTACATGTTATCTAGGTACATACATAGCGTCAGTGATCAAATCATCAAGGTATATATATGTAACAATTGTGGGTTTTTTTTGTAGAATACATAATGTTTATTTTCCTTGTATTAGCTCAAGAGAGGGCTATTTGAGCTGCTGTTTTATGGGGTGATATTTTAAGACTCTCTGTAGAACAATAAACTGATACTGTCACATTCATCCTTGTTGACATATACACGGTGCTAGCCTTTAAAACAATTATTCTAAATCTTAAATCACACCTTTATAATAAAATATAAAGGGCACCGTTGATATATTGACCTCATCCTCAATATATCGTGAAAAACTACTCTGCTTAATATTTACTTGAGTATTATTACGAACCTGCTTGTTCTGCAAAACCTACTGTTACAAGTGTTACAGTAAAAACAAAATTATTTTTAATCTGGCAATTGACAACAAAATTCAAAAGCATGCAGATAAAGATAATCGCTTACAACCGCAGATCAGAATCGTTACTTTAATTTGTGATCCTACAAAAAATGATGGGGATAAAATCATACTTTGACCAGACAGAAATGATTCCCTAATATCTTTCCTAGCTATACGCCTACATGTTTAACGCTTTTCTCACTGCTCCGTAATTGTATTATGTTTTAAGTTTCAAAACGGTGTTACAAGAATTGGTAAAGCACTCCTGATCGATGGCTTTTGTTTCAATTGAAATAGAAAGTGTATCTGATTAATCAATCAATGCAACGTTTCTCAACTTTCATGGTTTACGGTATATATTTTGTCGCGGCTACATGTACAAGTCAATTTTGGACATTGCTATAACCTCTCCATGTATGAGTTCCAAAATGTCGTTTCATTAATTATGCAGTGTAATTGGCCCCCGTACATGTTGTGGCGCTCGTACACAGACCAAAATATATAGTCCTAATCACACTTCCTACAGTGTAATAGGTACAATACAGACTCACACATGCTAAATTCATGACGATCAGGGATTATTAATTGAATAATACATAAACTGGCGTCTGAGCAGCAAAAACACGTGACCGGTCAAGCCCTGTACCTAGAAACACGTTAGCCAGCGGTCACCTCTAGTCTAGAAGGGCACGACCTCCCCGAAACGAATATAGAAGGCAAACCAACTGGTCGACTGGCCAACGGGCATTTCATTTATGTCCACAAACTGTCTATTTTCTGACCCGCTTCTCGTTGGAGAAGTCTTTTTTTAATTTAAAAATGAAATCTAAACCAACAAATTCAAAAAATGCTGATGGGAAAGGATGTAGCCTCCTAAAGATTTATGTACAACCTCATATAGAGTTGTGCAGAAAGTATGGGCCCGTATTCATAAAACCATTATCGTGCTCAAACTAAGATTCTCTGCTCAAGCCCATTTTCTTATTCCGGCGTTAAATTAAGAACAAAACACATTTCCGTAAGGATCTGGAAAAATGTTGAAGATTCTTCACCCCGAATTTTGTTTAAAATGGTTACCCAGGACGTTTTGACCGTATCACACGATTTATTGCCATAATGCAACTGGACTGTGGACTTGTGCTGACACCTAATAAAGAGTATTGGCCAAACTTAATAGAGTCCCGATTGTTGATTTGCAGTTTTTGAAACGTCTACCGCAAATTGGGCGACTTCTTACAGCGGATAGTCCGACACAGCTGACAGACATTTTCTATGAAAAA
Organism: Mizuhopecten yessoensis; assembly: GCF_002113885.1. Taxonomy (NCBI): domain Eukaryota; kingdom Metazoa; phylum Mollusca; class Bivalvia; order Pectinida; family Pectinidae; genus Mizuhopecten; species Mizuhopecten yessoensis. Next base: position 1,587,196 of record NW_018480075.1, on the reverse strand, counting down.
TCTTTGTTTGGTGGCATCCACTTGTAACGGAATTCAGTTTAGTTTCCATTTTTTGTCAACATTCGCATATTTCTGTTTCGACACCAACTGTCACCTCGCTGTCAACAACAACAACTATTAGCAATTCTATTTCACTTGGTACGTCACTTCCGTTTTTCTAAAAGGAGAGCACTATATGTGGTATCTTCAGGTTTGGTTTGGAAAAATAAATAAAGGAAGACTGAAAACACAATTCTGTCAGGGTACAACTCTCATTTATTATCTTTTGTTCACTTAACTATGAGTCTGCGACTCGCAAAGCATACTTTCTTGAGTCAGAGATTCTTCGACTCTACACAGAATGAAATAACATGTAAGAACTATTATCTTATTGGCTTCATTTGCATGAGATTGATATTACATTATCCCTCGCACAAATACTGGACTTGTCAGAAGAGACAACCCCGGTTAAGGAAACATATAACATACTTCTTGCTCACTAAGATGTTTGACTTCGATGTTTCGTATGGATTGGAGTATCAATTTGCGTAGGGTTGCTATTGCAATATTCAATCCGTCAAAAATGGAAATTAACATACAAAATACATGTAAATCTTGCTCTCTTACGTTTTCCCCTGTAGCAATATTGGCCATGGATAGAAGCACGTGATTTACATGGAGTTTTATTTTTTGGAATCTTCACCTTCAGAAAATGGCGAGCCAAATCGGAGATAAGAAAATGGAAATACACTGAAAAAATTATGCAAAATACATCTTGCTCACTAAGGTGTTTGATTTCGATGTTTGGTATTAATTTGATTGGATTATCAAATTGCATGTGGCTGATATTGCAATATTCACATCCGAAAAATTGCCGGACTTTTCGAACGTAAACACCGAAGATGAGGAAGAACACGGAGTGAAAAATTCAACATCTGGACCCTTATGCATGAAACCGTTGTCATGCTCAACAAGGACTTAGCTAGTGCTCAAGTCAGTTTTTAACTCACTTAAGTCATGTAAAACACCCAAAAAGCAAATATAAACATTTTAAAACAGTATTCGGCTTTTGGGTCTCTTCATTTTTTTTCCAAATCATTGACAAAATAAATTGTTTTATTAACTTGAACACAAAACCGATGATCTTGAGCATGAGAACGGTTTCATGAATACGAACCCTGGTTAACTTATGATGTTTTACTTTGTGGCCCTGTTTGGTATTTATCGGAAAGATACTGTGACGAAGGAACGTTACTTAAAGACGGGCAGGTGTGGCCAAGAATCGGTAACTAAATATCCAGATCAAGTTTCAATCACAAGAACATATCTTGTCTTTTTGTAATTACCGTCCTACTGAGCACGGCATTAAGTATCTTACACCTGTAAGGAAATAATTAAACACTCTCAGCACGTGATTATCACGCGAAAGAAACCACATATTTATTTAATTACATAATCAGATATATATACGCCCTAACAAACCTGAATACAATTGTGCGTGTCAGCTGGATCTATAAGAGGCTCTATAAGAGGGATTGACAAAAAAAAAAAGTATTTTGACAGAAATATCAAAATATACATTTAGTGAGGTTCTGTTTAGATCTGTATAACTTTTTTTGTAATTATGTGCACCTATAAAAATAATGATCACTTCCATGAATAATATTTCAATACTTTTATTATAGAGAACGAGAAAATGCTATATATTTTTCTAAATTTGAATATGCATATATCACCAAAATGTTAAATGAGCAATCATATAACGTTGTGTTTGGCCATGTGGCTCTGAGGTCAAATCCTCAAAAAAGTATATGACGTCAGCTTAACTGCCTCCCATTGGTCAGTTTAAGTCGTTATTATATTAAGGACTATTTTTGTCTGAATACATTGATTAATTTATTTTTCCCAAATCTCTTTTATATTTCACTTTCAAAATATGTGCAATATAAAGATTGTATCACAATTAGGTATAAGAAATATATTTCCCAAACCGAAACAGATTTCTTCTATTAAGAAATCTATCACCAGGAAGGATCTTCTGATGGTAAGCGACCATGGACGGATTGAATATTTACGGTCTAATTAGAAAGACAATCTGAGGTAAGAAAATTGTGGGACAGAAAAATAGAATAATTATAAATAACCTCAATGACATTATCTGAATCGCGTGCAGCAGTAACATCGTGTTGAGAAGGGCCGAGCCTTGCATCTGATCTCTGAGATGGCGGTGGCTAATATAAGTTCCGTTGCTCCCAATGTATCCAATTTTTTTTTTATAACCACAAAAAATTAGGCTTCAAGAAGCAGATAGAAAAGATTTATATCTGTTCATAATGAATTTCATCTTGAGTATAAGATCGGATAGATACAGCTAAATAGTGCCGGTTAAAATAATTTCAATCCGGTCTGACATGCATTTTGTAGTGTAAAGGATTTATCCAACTCCAAAGAAACAATGTCTCATAAATTCTAACGACTTAGAGCACGCGCAGCTTGCACGCGCCTTGTTTCCCTTTTTTAAATAAGAACCCGGATGACTGCGCACGCAGCGACGCTTTAGCCTAGGCGATCATCAAGTTGTCAAGAAAATCAATCTGCTCTGAATCCCTTCACGCTGCCCTGCCTCCGACATGGTGAGTGATTGGGGAAAATGAAATATGTGTTTTTCACAGGTGTGTTTGAAAAGCAGGTGAAACAAATCATCTTTGAGGCCCAAATGGGATTTAAAATACGAATTGTGTATAGCGAGCTAATAAAATATCCATTGTTCTATTTGTGACAAAGAAATTTACCCTGAGGGATTTCTTAACAGATTCTTGACAAATTGTGATAAAAAAAAAACTAAATTTGTCTTGATATTTTTTTTTTCCAGTTTTAAATCCGATTGTTGAGATACTGTCTGTTATTTAAAATCTTACCAACTTAGTTTCAACATATTTTATTACCAAGCAATATTTACCAATGTAAGTGTCCATCTAGTAAGTGTTAAATAAGTTCCTGACTAAAACGGTATCTATAGAAAATTCCAAAGATAAACTTCAGACGGGAAACATAAAAAATCTCTTTTCAATATTTTCTCAAATATCGGATTTTGAAAAGTTTTGACAAGGACTTGATAAGCTGGTAATGAATTGGACAACCGACCACCAGTAAAAACATTATCAGAGTTTTTGCAAGTACTTATACTCTGCTATATTCATCCTTTAAATGTGCGTTAGTTACTTCATTTTAGCGGACATTTATTTACCCGATCGTGTTTTAAATGGTCTACTCGCGATGATGTTTAAACCGCGAAGAAAAAACGTAATATGTATTCTTTACTTTATTGTGTCTATGTAGATTTTGATTTGGGAAATTATATTCTCAACATCTAACGCAAAGATAACGGTGAATGATAAATATTGATATAGTATAGCTGAATCAACTGCAATGAAGGAAATAATGATGCAGGTATTTTGTAGGATTTTAGGTAAAAAAACATGCCTTTACGATGAAGAATGTTAAGATTTTTGGACCCTGTTTATCTCTGAAACACAGACCGTGTATGTGTTTATATTGATATTTTATTTATTTTACAACACACTAAAACACCTTAAGAGCCCCTTAAATGGTGTGACCCTGGCGACTCCCCAGGCTAAGATAAATGGTCTGAGATGCACAGTGGGACTGTCATATGCAACTTTTGTTCACATACACCGGAATTAGAGAACTATCAATCTCTGCCAGATCTAAGCCTTGGTCGAGTCCGATCAGCGACGTCCGACCCGGAGATTATACACGACCTCAGGTAAAACTGATATTATAAACCTCAAAACAACAGGTAATCCGGAAAATCGGATTTCTTCTCGATTTATTCTCGCTCTCTTCTTTAAAAATAATTATATGATAGTATCTTGACAAGATAAGCACATGTAGAACGCTATCTTTTGTAGAGTTATGATTTTATCTCAGATTCTACTGTCCGATACTTCAGACATGTAATGATATTGTCGACTTACGATTCGTTGCATCTTTTGTAACTTGGTAATGATCGGTAATGCTTTCGTCGATGGCCCTCAATCACAGGACCACCGTAGGGGATACTCGATTGAGATGTTTCAGGTGTTCTTGTTGAAGATACCTAATGCCGGGGCTGATAACCATTGTCTGAATCGTGTTTAGATATGCCGCTGCGGACAAAATGTCTTTCAAAAACACACGTGACTTTTTTTTACTTGAAACTATTGTACGTTTAATTTTGTAAAATAAAAAAAGGATTGAGTGATAGCTCGTTCTGAAGTCGCTCGACCGCCCTTCAATGTTCGGAACTGAAATGTGTTTGTGTTCAATACAATTTCGATGTATAATACTCCTCTCTTCAATTAAAATATTGCTTATTGCCTAAATTTTCCACTACCAACAAATTACATTTTTATTATGATTTATTTATATACATCTCTAACAAATCACCTAAACCCTGTATAACGCGAATATGGCAGTATAGCGAGGCTTTACCGCAAATCAGCGCATATATGCAAGTTCAACTTCCTACTAACAAGTGATTAGGCTACCACAAGAGCAGGTTCAAGCTGTGATTTACATCAATTATCTATTTTAGCTGTATTTGGTCATCTTTAAATCGTGATAATAATGCATAAACAGATGTTGATACTGTATTGAAATATATTGTACCAACATTTTTGAAGGTCTCCATTATTGTTTTATCAACGAATTTAATCATCTCCTTCGATTGATCGACAAAGTTCTTTGTAACGCCAAAATTTGGCCTGACGAATGTTGGCAGTATAACAATACTTTAGTATACCTACTTTTTATGATATTTGATACAGTATAAAGAATTAGTAACAGGATTGGGAAAAAGAATACTCCTGCTGTTACCCACTGTATCGTAGGAGGCGACCAACCTGGGAACCCCCTGCAGAGTTAGGGATTTGCTTGCTTTGGTATCCTCTATTTAGGGACACAAAAGCGACCATAATGAAAATGCTACGCTCGTTGCAATATTTGGTATCTTTATCGTTCTTTCTACATCTAACTACCTTTTATTTCCTTACGCCTTGCTTGGCAACACCTCAATTTTGGTTTGAATGTTGACCGTTCGCCCAAGTGAGGAAGACATTGGGTTCTGTCCCCAGGCCGGGACATACCAAAGCCCTTAAAAATGGTAGTTGCTACTCCCTGCTTAACGTTCAGCATTTAGGGGAATGACAACAACTGGTTCACCTGTTGTCAGTATAATGTGACCGGGCAGAATGATGTGCTGGCACGGTGCGTTTGGCATGGTATTTCAGTGATATAGCACTATAAAGTCGGCATCAGATCCGCGCTATTTCAAGGAGGCATGCACACCAACATACCCGTTTCTTGCATACATACACGCAAGCACGCATACACAACACACATGGAGGTACGTCCTCAAATGACCTTAGCTGTTAATAGGACGTTAAATAAAATTAAACCAAACAAAACTACTATGTAGTAACAGGAAGTAAGACGTACTGTGCCACCGATTCATGTTTTTTTATTCCTTCTTTTTGAGAATTACAATAAACCTAAGAGGGGAATGTTGAGCTGCTCTCTCCATTACAACGCTAGAATCTCCGGATTGAGGTGAAGTGCTGCCATGTAATAACATGTTACTGCCAAGTATTCCTTGAGTGGTTCCGTCATCTATGGGCCCTGTCGATCTTCATATCTTCTTAGGACAAAACTGTCATACGACTTTAGCTGTAGTGTGGCCCCTACATATATGGACACTTACGTCACTCGACTTTAACTGTTGTGTGGCCTCTTAACATGTGGACACTGACGTCACATGGCTTTAGCTTCAGTGTGACCCCTACATATGTGGACACTGACGTCACATGACTTTAGCTGTAGTATGGCCCTTCATTTGTGGACACTTATGTCACACGAATTTAGCTGTAGAGTGGCCTCTTAATATGTGGACAGTGACGTCATATGATTTGGGGTGTTGAGCGGCAACTTCATATGTTTACACTGACGTCACATGACTTAAGCTGTAGAGTGGCCCCTTAATATGTAGATACTGAATTCACGCAACCTAAGCTGTTATGTGGCCTCTTCATTCGTGGACACTGACGTCACATGACTTTAACTGTAGAGTAGCCTCTTAATATGTGGACAGTGACGTCATATGATTTTGGGTGTTGAGCGGCCACTTCATATTTTGACACTGACGTCACATGACTTAAGCTGTAGAGTGGCACCTTAATATGCAGACAACTGACGTCACGCGACATAAGCTGTTATGTGGCCCCTTCATTCGTGGACACTGACGTCACATAATCTGAGCTGTTGTGTGGCCCCTTCATACGTGAACACTGGCATCACATGACCTAAGTTGTTGTGTGGCCCCTTCATACGTGAACACTGGCGTCACATGACCTAAGTTGTTATGTGGCCTCTTTATTCGTGGACACTGACGTCACACGCTTACGTTGTTATATAGCCCATTCATACGTGGACACTGACGTCACATCACTTTAGCTGTAGACTGGCCATATGTTGACACTGACGTCACACGACTTAAGCTGTAGAGTAGTGTATGACGACATCTCATACTATGCCGACTTTTATGTACAGTGTCGTAACTCTGAAGTCAATGGGATATATACACAACATCACCTGAGCCACCTTTTCAGACTGCATTCATCTTTTTCACGTTAAGACAAATATATTCTATGACTTTGAAGTTTCTCTGTTAGACATAGACGGAGGAAAGCGTTCATAAGTTGTGATGATTTCTGCTATGTTCTATTGATTTATAGACAATAAAATATGTTCAGCCCCAGTGGCCGTGGGCTCTGAACCGTTAAACAGCATTTAAACCCAAGTGAGCTGCTAGGCAAGGGGTCGATCTCCGGTGTTGAATGCAGCTTTTAACAAGGTCTTGAAAACAATAGCTGAGAACATGTTTATCTCGGGGGTGAAATTTTCGCTTGTCCGCATCTCGATTTGTGTTATATGAATGTAGGAAAAATATTAATAATAATTAAGGAACAGTAGGATAGACACATGCCAGTGGTCCCTACCATTTGTATTTTTTTTAAATTTACAGATTCCTTAGTTTGTTCCTACTGAGATACTCACTAGAAAAGAAATATTATTAGAAACAACGGCGATGGCTGAAACACCTGTAGGTGGATTTGAGGTGTCGGAGGAAATACGAAATATCCCCAGACCTTTTTCTATTGATACATTGTATATGCATCTTCATATATATTAAGAGTTTTGAAAACAAAAAACAAAACAAAAAACATTCGTCAGCATGATTTTAATGAACAATACTTTTATTTCACTTTTGAAGTAAACTGTTTGATAGGGAGCAGTCCATATATCCGGTAACACGTGTCAATAGGCCTATTCATCGTGGTGAAGGATGTTCTAGATTGGCATGCGCATGCAGCTTCGTCAGTATGCAATATGATATGATACTTTCGTAAATTTTCTATAAAAAGGTTTTATCTGACACGCTTTTGATTGACATTTCCCACTTAACTGCCAATTATAAAAAACGATGTCAATTTCTGTTTGAAAGTTACATTATGATCTCAATTACTCATCAATGACATTTTGTTACTCCCAAGATATATTCAGTGAAAGATATTTCCTGTATCACAGATCGACTTTGGATATATTTCACTTAATGATATAGTACGTGTATGTTTCCAGCGAAGGTTGACGCGATGGGAACCCGACTTGAACATTGTGTTTGTCAAATCGTGCCAACAGCCTCCATCATGGAAACGACCGGATCGCTCCGCCGATGTGAATAGGCATTGTGGCACTGATTGACAGATTGGGCAGAGCAAACTACGTGTCCTGCCGCGACGCAGCATGTTACTGCTCCCGAACAAAATAGTTCTTTTAAATATAATTTGTTATTGAGTGTAAATACATTCGAAACGAGAAAAACAGAAAACTGTTGAAAAACACAAATGTTTGTATGTATATATGTACATTGAATACGTACTTCAGCTGTAGTTTCATTTGAATTAGAGATCCTCTTTCATCGGGGTGGCCGATTATAAAGGTCTTATAAAGGATTATAAAAAATAGCGCAGGCTCGTAACCTCGTCAAACATTCATTTCGATCTCATACATATTTCGACATAACGGTGTTTAAATGTTAGAAATGTGATCCGCCTTTCCCTCGTAGCCTGAGGTATATAGCCTACCGTTACATTACCTATTGTATTCGTTGTTGATTGTAACTTGTTAAAAAGAAGAAACGTGATATGTGCGACATATTGACGATGTGTAGAGCTCTTCGTCAACAAAGCATTCACTAACTAGTTAGCGATCATTTGTATGCTCAGGAGCAGCTAATTTGAAAAGCAATTCGATAAATGAAACAAACAAATCAATTTTCAATTATACACGTGTCAATCTAGGGTGAACGCTTCATGTTAGTGAGAAACATTCTTAATTACACATTAAGGATCCACCCGGAGCGCTCAATCTGTTACCGGTAGGCGGCGCTCAGTCGACTCTACTTGGCTGATAGTGCTGAGTCTGTGGTTGGTGATGATGCTCATTTTTTCGTCTGTAATCTTGCAATATCTGTTGTTGGTAAATGTTGTTCTGTCCGTCGTCGCTAGAAGGCACGATTTGTATCAGTAGAGGGCACTGAGTCTATAGTAAGCATAACGTAACGTTCGAACGTGACACTGACTCTTGTTGACTGCAGATTGTTTTGCCGTTAGATGACAATGAGTCAGTCGTGTGTGAAGATTAATGATACACATTTTATTGTTTTAAGGTGGCTCTTCATTACAAGTTGAATTATTGTATATTAAAACCCTCTAAACCTTGCAATCAAATGTGTTTAAGTAGTTTTTTCAAAACAATCCGTGCTTCTTTCAGAACTGTTATGTGTTTACCATAAAAAATTATCTTTGTCCCTTTGTTTCCAGAAACACCTGATTTTTTTTATATATCTCTTTGGAACAATTGAAAAATTGCTCGGGATATGCTGTCTTTGATTTACGATGTTAAACGGAAAGACCCGAGTGGTTTTTCAATATATCCACTGAGATTTGTCTCTGCATTTATCGCTACTATTTCAAGATTATCGCCCCTGTCAGAACAAGAATGGTCTATTACAATCACGTAGATTTTCCTTATCATGTTCGTTTATATGCTCTAAAGAGTTTGATAGTACACGTTACCAGTTGATTGTATTATCAAACATTAAACGGATTCCCAGTTTGGTCCCCTCTCAGACAGTTTCTTCCATAAGTGCCATTTTGAACAGTATGAAGAATATGCGTAAGTGCCCGCCAGATCTCGATGTGTTAGCTTATCTTTAATTTCCCCGTTAAATTGTATTAACTTTAAAATATTATAACATAATGCCAATCGTTAGGATAACTGTAATTCTAGCCATGTCCCTGAAACGTGACTTGAAATGCCAAAAATGACGTCAGTAGGATCATTTGGTGCTCCTGGTCCGACGTATTGAAACACCATTGTTTCGGCTTCATCTTAGTATCACACAAACAAAGTGATCAGCGATTACCCGATGATAACATTCATTTTAATTATTGTCATCCTGAGGGAGGAAGACAGACAGACAAAGAGCCAACAATGGACTAATGTCGCTTTCAGATATGTCAATTTCTTTAGCTTACACAGAATCCTAACTTGTTTTTGAAGTTCACACCGACTTATTTTTTTGACACTTCGGTATTCTCTGGCTTTTACGTTTGGGTGTTCATGTCGCAGCGTAGTTAGTGCAGGTTTAACACTTATATTTACCTTAAGTGTGCTGATGTCCTTTTAATGGTTCTATGAATTGGCTACCAAGAACACACTTGTCTCATAAGGTTGTAGCTTATGCTGACTTCTTGGTATTTGCCGGGTGCGTTAACACAAAGGACTTGCAGCATATGATAAATGCGAGCACCGAATATAGTCCACAGTTTATAACGCCTTCCGTGACACTACTATCGTTACCAACAGAATGTGCTTTGTTTTTGAACCTTATATCTTTATATCAAAAACAATGATTAAATATAACGGCGCTTATTAGTCTTTTGAAATTGGTATTGGAAATGGCACGTGCGTCGGCTGTTCGCGCGTGTGCCTCTAGATAACACCCTGGCGGTATGAAGGGAAAATAACAATTTTAGAAGAATGAATTTCATTGAAAGTTTTGCTATTGAAAACAGATATAAGCATTGAACTGTCTAGATGCAACAGATTTAATGCTATAAAGGTTGTATGTGTTATAATCATGGTGCGTCTTCGCAAAGCATTCGAATGGCCCTTTACAAACGAGCAAGTTACACAACTGGTTGTGTTGCAAGCAGGCAGATAAGTACCTCATTAAATACATCTACATTAATATGGTCAAAAAAGATTGATAACTTGTTAAATAGATCTATATTCTGAAGAAATAGTATTGTTTAAATTGAAAGTTAAGTGCATAAAACAAGGGTCCACAACGCCAAGCATTGTTTTATATTTAATACATTGTACACTGTATTCTCACATTTTAAACACAAAACGAAAATTGTTTCGTAAAATTTTAAAAACTCGATCATTAGAAAAATTAAGTTAAGTGCTCCATATTTAATATCTAAAACTAACTTTAGTAAATAATTTCTGTTGGTAGACGACCTCCTGACATGATTTCTGAACATGACGCAGTATACGGCCCTTTTTTTACAAAGTCGTTTGATATCGATTACATTACGTGTATAACCTGAATAACCCTACAGTTTGTACATGTATGTTATATAATATTGTAAACACGATCTTGTCTTTACGAAGCCAAATAGCTCCCGTCTTTAGATTATACACATTTTCTATCTTTAAATACATATGATTATCATTAGTGCAGGCACAAATCTTCTTCGAAAGAATTCTTGTTTTTACGTATCGTGACAGGAAAAACTTTCGCAACAATCAGTACTCAAATAGAAACATATTTTTTGTGGGAGTTGGATGGTAAGTCGCAATTTAACGTTTTTAAAAATGTAATTGCATGCCATGCGACAACAGCGTGTATTTACGTGTGTAAAATTGTCACCAATGGCGCGTTTGTCCACCTGCCAACGAGTCATGACCGCAGACGTGTTATGGTACAATCAGGGTAATTCAGACAAACAAAATGCATGGTTACGAGGTAAAAGTATAAGGTCTCGCTTTTAATAGGTACATTCTATCGGTCAAAAAGTCGTTATTGTCTGGCTGATTATATTTTCAGAGACTCTTCAAATTATTCTTTGGGGAGACAAAACCTGGCAAATCTACGAGAGAAGAAAGGGAGAAGAAATGGAGAAGCAAATCTACGAGAGAAGAAGGCATAAAATAGAGTATAGAAAGAGAGAAGAAAGGGAGAAGAAAGAGAGAAGCAAATTTACGAGAGAGAGAGAAAAAGGGAAAGGAAAGGGAGAAGCAAATCTACGAGAGAGAGAAAAAGGGAAAAGAAAGGGAGAAGCAAATCTACGAGAGAAGAAAGGGAGAAGAATAGGGAAAAGAAAGAAAAAATAAAGGGAGAAGAACGAGAGAAGAAAGTGAGAAGCAAATCTACGAGAGTAGAAAGGAAGAAGAAAGAGAGAAGAAAGCATATGAGTTACTTTATGAGGAAGAGCAATAAGGTCGTAGTGTTGTCTTTTAAATATTCCATTTAGGTTATCTATTAAGAAATATGATGGAACCAGGGGGACTCTTTTTTACATCTTTAAATATTTAAAAGAAAATAGCTGTGCCTGCTTTTCTTGGGTGATGTAAAGTTGTAAAGGATACCACAGGAGGTATGGAGGGTAATGTAAAGTTGTAAAGGATACCACAGGAGATATGGAGGGTAATGTAAAGTTGTAAAGGATACCACCGGAGGTCTGGGGGGGAATGTAATGTTGTAAAGGATACCACAGGAGGTATGGAGGATAATGTAAAGTTGTTAAGGATACCACAGGAGGTATGGAGGGTAATGTAAAGTTGTAAAGGATACCACCGGAGGTCTGGGGGGGAATGTAATGTTGTAAAGGATACCACAGGAGGTATGGAGGATAATGTAAAGTTGTAAAGGATACCACAGGAGGTATGGAAGGGAATGTAAAGTTGTAAAGGATACCACAGAAGGTATGGAGGGTAATGTAAAGTTGTAAAGGATACCACAGGAGATATGGAGGGTAATGTAAAGTTGTAAAGGATACCACAGGAGGAATGGAAGGAAATGTAAAGTTGTAAAGGATACCACAGAAGGTATGGAGGGTAATGTAAAGTTGTAAAGGATACCACAGGAGATATGGAGGGAAATGTAAAGTTGTAAAGGATACCACAGGAGGTATGGAAGGGAATGTAAAGTTGTAAAGGATACCACAGAAGGTATGGAGGGTAATGTAAAGTTGTAAAGGATACCACAGGAGGCATGGAAGGTAATGTAAAGTTGTAAAGGATACCACAGGAGGTATGGAGACAGATTGTTTTTGTTTTGTTTGATTAGCTTTCAGATATGTAAGGACAATTCAGTTTTGAATTTTATAGAACAAGTGCAAATTCTTTCGTGAACATCTTTATGATAGCAAATCCAATCCTGTTAAAAAAGAAGACTGTTTGCCTATGTACATGTAAGATGACTGTAAAATAGCGATGCGCTCAGCTTCTAAATGTAATTTCTTTAAATAATCTTAAATAAAACTAACATAGGTTTTAATAGTTTGTTGGAAGGAACTATTTTATCGCGCGTAATCACTCGTAATGGTCAAAGGTGATCAACGAAAATTACACACTTCAGTGAGTAAATATTAATGTGATCACACTCGTTTATTACTCGTGAAATAATTGTAGTTCGGGATAAATTAGGATATTATGTAGGTCTCATGCAACTACTGTTTAGTTGTTTAAATTCGCGGTTGTCGCGATCCGAACTAGTTCGCGATGATTTAATTTAGCGCACGTGGTTAAAATATATTACACGAGGAATTTTTGTGTTTGGGAGATGGGATTTATTTTAAAAGTGTTTTATCAAAAGATCTCAATTATTCGGTCATCCTCGATACTCCAGCGGATACGCTCACTTGAACTCTCAACAAAAATGCAGCTATCGATGTGCCTTAAATATTGCTATGACATATTCCAGGGGTGCAGAGAGCAAAAGTGAGCGTAACCCCTGGAGTATCGAAGATGTATTCGGCACTAACAGGGTAAACTGGTCATTTCTGTTATTTCTAAATGTTCCTGGTATTAATATTCGCAGGGTATTCAAATTAGCGCCGTCTTTGGGACCGCGTACTTAGAGAAATTAAAACTCCTGCGTAAATTTCAAACATGCTTTTAACTTAACATTTAAGCTGATACCTTTGTTACCGTAAATATACTGATTTTCGTAGGTATAAGGTGCGCGAATTAGAATTCAATACTTACTCTCGTTGTTTTTATTTTCTGAATAAACGGCAGAGCAGTTCTTTGATGAAATGGTATACATAATATCTAGCCTAAATTTACTGTTTGAAAGAGCATGGTTACTTTCTATATTTGACATCCTACTCTCACGCAATCAGGGAGCAGTTTTGATATGAATCATCAATGTAAAAATGATTAACGATGTACCCCAAGGATCTGTCTTAGGCCCTTTCCTGATTGCTATTTTCTTGATGTCGTCTTTGCGTCTTTTTACTGATGATACATTACTTTCCTAATCCGTAGCAAATTTTAATGTTAAAGTATCTGAGGTAAGTAAAGGCTAGAAGAACTATTAAAATTGTCTACAGTTTAAATAATTTGATTTCAGACTTTCAATATGAATAAACTTGTGACTTAAGGCATAAAAATGATATTCAAGTAAATAAGATCGTTAGCGTAGTCAAGGTTTTAAGGCTATTCTGTTCATAAAGTTTTTTACACGCTTAAACTCTATAACACATTTTGTTATAGGTATTCATAAGTCTAGCTAATCTATAACAGCACCAAACGTTTTAATATGAAGCATTATTTGAATATCTAGGTCACATGACCCTCGATTTCTCATTTACAAATTGCTAAAATATATTGCTGAAGAATTTTAGAATGATTTCCATAGGTTTTGCATGGCCAGAGTTATCTCGATTTAGACAGCTAAGCATGTCTGCAGTTTATAAAAGAAAACTTATCTCTGGAAGCTCTAGGTATTGGAATGAATTGTTCATTAAGTGTCATTTCGTAGCATTAACTTGGTTATACAAAAGGGCCATACTGTCGTTGAATTATTTTTATGAAGACCTTAATGGCTTATTGTAAGCTAAGGTAACATCATTTTGTATCATTTTATAAACTGCAGAACAATACGTAGACATACATTCAAATGTTTTATTCGGATCTGGAATACGACTCTCATAGGATTGAAATTAGTGGAGTAAATAATCCGTCTTTTAGTGGTTTCGTTAAACTAGAAGTAAGTATACAGTTTCTAGTCTTTCTAAGTATAGTTATATTATGCTTAGAGTTTCTATATGTCCGTATACGTTGTTAAATGAAAATGTAAACGAAATGAATTTGAATATGTTTTACTTTCCGTTGTGTCATAGTTGCAAGTGTGTGTGTAAAGGAGAAATGTATGACGGCATATCTTATATGACTGTTTTCACCCTAAAACTTTCCCTAGGTAGAGTCACTAGTCCAGAATCAGTTTATATGAAAATGCAGCAGGGCAGATTTAAACTTTATATAAAATAGTCAACCAATAATATTTCTTTGTCCAACAAGCATATCTCAATGACGTTAGTACCTTAGATTGTAACTTCCTGAGAGGTCTGCTTCGCATGGTGATGACATGATATGTGATGCTCATATTTCTCTTCTTTTACAGCACAACCACAAATTGTGTCCTTCGTGTTGACTATGTTACTGTAATGCGATTAGTACACTCTGTTTTTGTTATTCTGTAAATCAGAAGGTACGCACGGGTATTACTGGTCACGGCACACAGTGTGTTTGTATATTAGTAAATCAAATAGGTTTTTTTCCTCACCATGGAGGAAATCCGACACGACATCAGTCTATATTAGTTGTTATTCATTATTGATCGTAAATATCCTATCATGTCTTTATCAGCTCTGAGACGAACAGGAAATCAATGGAATGGCCAGAGAGGAGAGAAGAACACAGAATAAAATAGAGGGAAATAGATGGATGCTTGTAATGGATGAAATAGTGAATCGACATACAAGTTCGCGACGGTGGAGACATAATACAAAGTCGATGTCAATAGGAGAAATATATTTGTTTATTTACAGCTTGACGTCGTAACAACACCTAAGACACTTTGGAAAACTTGAAGAAGAGTGACACAACGGAAACTTTAGCAATCTTCGTTTCTCCATTGCTCTGTTAACAGACGCCCCATGAGAAAAGCATATATTCCAAAACTAAAGCAGATTATTTATTATGTTTATATTACTCGTGCTTGTTAGTTTGCAAATGTTTGGTGGTCGGATGTGAATCACGCACTCCCCTTTCACCAAGGCGACCGGTGTTCGATTCCTCGGGTGATTAATATAAAGTGTAATATTTTGTTTCATATTTGCCATAAAAAGATATAACTTTTGTATTTATATTAATTTTCAAAGACACTCTGGTTACAGAATGTCTTTAACAATATGGAAATTTAGTAGTTCGGGTTAAATGAACATGATAACCAGTCATCATGACTTTCTGGGATTCTAAGATAGACACAACATATACGTTAGTAGTATTTATATCCCCAGTGATATCTTTGCAGAGGACACTAGAAAAAAATAGGCTCCCAAACCAGTGTTGGTTTGGTATCATGAGTGACCAACCCGAGCTTGTTCACTTTCATATTTCATAAAGACATGAGTGCCAACATGGTAACCGGTCGTCGCGAATTTAGTGAACTTGTTCTATCATTAAACTCGTAGTATATCTTAAAAACATGACAATAGAAAATACTTGACACGTGACTTCAGAACTATAAACTAGACAATGAAATCATAAAATTGTTACCCTAATCGACAGGAAATATTATCCAACTCCTTGCATGTTAAAGGCTTCAAAATCGGACAGACATAAAGTGGTTAGGGGGAGAAAAACATATTATACTTCGGGCCAATATAAGTCGCCTCATTTGATCATTTAGTTGATGCAACAGGACCTTTTCGATTACGGAGGTAGAAGAAGAGGGAATTTTTGATAGACAGAACGATGCAATTCCCATTGTACGATCATATGAGATAACGTGTTGTTATCACTAGTATAATGTTGTTGATTCAAACATAAATGAAAAATAATTAAAACTGAGTATCACAGAACAAATCAGTTATCAAACTGTAGCTTTGTTTTTCAACATGAATACACAATTATTGTTTGGGTGTGTTGGCGTCAGGTACATGTACATGTATGAAGGGTTTGACAGTGTTTAAAACCCTGCCATCTCTCCTTACTCGTATCTCCTAATTCGTTTCGTTAGTATGTACCTCGACACCTCTGTCTAGACCATTATTGGAGTGGTGCGACTGAGTCAGGCGTCAATCCCAGGTGTTCAACATGTGACGTTTTACCGTGATGGCATGTAAGCTGACCTCGATTATCTCCGTCGTAAGTCAGACATCCTCGTCAAATAGCCTTATATGTTGCGTAAAACTCCAAACATGCACACGGACTTGTGATTGTTTACAAGGCATTATCACTGTATGGGCACACAATTATTGATGGTTATAATAATAATAATATACAACATTTTATATAGCGTTCTATATAGCTAACATAAGCCACTCTAAAGCGCTTTACAGTACATAGATATACAATTAATACACTTAGCATATAGATTAATCGATACAATTTATTGTAATATTTGCAGAATGAGTATTTTCATCCTTGTTGAACTCGAATAAAGACAACAAACGTTAAAAACATTTCCAGCACATCAAAAAGGGAATATTTACTGTATTTCATTTGCTTGGGTTTCTTTGTCAATAAGTTAGTGGATTAAAAAGGTGTCCCCTTACTTCATACTTCTGTTGACTATTTTTATATTCTATGAAATGTGATTAATTACATTTATCTTAGATTTGTTTAATTTTAACATTCACCAATGACTCGTTACATATTTCTTTGTGTGGTAAGAAATATATATTTATATCAATTCTTTATATTCAGTACCGTTTATAAACCAGTTATGAGGTAAATAAACAGAGCTTTCTTATGGTAATTAACATGGATTGATCCAGTAGCTGTAAACTGATACAAATAACCATTAAGGAGTTCGATCGTTACATATGTTGTCATTATTACACAACAATGGCGTAACCCAATACGTCGATGTCCATCCTGGCCGTAATGACCACGATCGATGTGGTCAACGTCACCTGGGGAGAAGAACGGCGAAATGTCTCGCATGTAAATTGTCCTGCGGTCCAGTCTATTCACATATCTCATATAAGAGGATGTCCAGTTACACTTGACTACTGGTCAAGCCCACGATGACCATACCGTTTAGTGTCTATTCACATGCATCAATATACTGGTCAAGTGAAAATTACTATGACATGACCACGCTGACCACTGCATCGAGTGTCCTGCGTTGACCATTACATCCGATGTCTAGTCATATGTCACCCGCTAAGAGCTAAGGCCGGACAGTAAACATAACTGTGATTGCAATTTTGTACTAGATCATTTACTGGGGAAATATACAAAATAGAGTTTGGTTTTATCCCAGTGGGGTGTCTGACTCGAGCTGGCAAGTTTGGGCCGTGTTAGGGGTTTGGCAGGAACACAATACAGTATTGTTGATCGCTGTTGTCGCGATTTCTCGGGATTTCGGGACATTCACTTAGCCAATAGAATGGGTCGGGAAGGGCTATCAAGGACAATCAGGAATATTAATTAGAAAAATACACAATGTATGCTGACTAAAACAGGAAAACTATCTCCAGTTTGGCATGAGAACATTTCTAAAATCTAGGTGGTCTCTGTCCTAATGTGACACACGCAACGCTTGCTCTAAAATGTGAGTGTGAGAGATTTGAATTTGTCATTTTCCTATTTTAATCAGCGATTTATAAACCCCTGTTTTAATATTTCAAATTTTATCTTCACATCACTTTTATTCTCATACATCTCCTTTCCCAAGTAATTTGTTATTATCATTACTATTTTGTATAATAACAAGTATTGTTTTGATGGCATTTGTTATATTTATTTGGGTTAAATTATATAAACATAATTATTATTGTAATAAAGGATATAGCCACGTGATTGCCTTCTACAAGGATTTGGGTATCAGACGTCTTCATTTAAAGAAAAGAAAGTAATTTGTAGATTGTATAATTTATTTTCCCATTACAATAAATCAAAGAGATTGCCGAATTCGATAATATTTGGTTTAACTGACGTTTAAATAGTTTCTACAAGATATGAGTTTCTACTGGTTATTACCAGATAATTGTTTCGTTCAGTAATTCATTTTCCTTTATTATTTCTGTCAAAGTATAGATATAACGTTGTTGTTTTAGTCAATGCATTTTTGTTACAATCAATGACTGAAATATATATTACAACGGAATGACAACCTATCATAGATCTTTCTCCGATAGAAGAGGTTGTCTATGTATGTGTACTTATAGAAATAAACCCGCTCAGTATAGATATTGGTTACACTGCTTTCAGGTCATCTATAGCTTAGCTAATAATGAAAATAATACATTTCAAAAAAATGAACCACATGTTTTTTAAGACATACATTAAGCCGGTTTTAAATACATGATAAAATTTTAGTGCGATGAATTATGTTTAGGTATAATTTACTTTTCAGTCAATTGACAAGTCCCCTATGCTAATGGTTACCTTAATGGACTGGTGCAATACTGAAGCATCTCATAATCATAAAATGACGTATCGAGTACAAGTACGTTTCACGTAATTATGGATATTGCTTACATATTTTTATTTTATTTTTATACACATGGAATATGCGTAGTTACTTATTTGAAACATAGTCATCTTTATATTTAAAAAGAGCCAAGAATCCATTTTATTCTAAAAATTCATGTATTCCTATAATTAACTCAATTGGTTATGTTTTGTAGCGACTATAACTTTGTAGAAAAATATTAATATAAGTATAATTTTATTCGGCAAATATATATATATTGATTTATATTAACGCGTTTATCAAATACATTAGGTTTGACATGTATACAGTTGATGATATAATATACATGTATCTGTTTCTGCAAAGCTACTTTTAACTTCAGAAACGTGAGTACATCTTCTACCACATGTATACATTATAGACGTGCCAGCCTCTGCGAATAACACGCTTCTAACCGGTGGTAAAATATTTAGGCGCAATACTCTGTGATGTTTACCTGAAATGATCAGTACATTTCAAATTATGACTTACCATTAATGATGCCTCTCCATACTTCTGCAGTTCCAATGGCTCAACTTCCGTCAAAAATATTTTATAATACAAACGAAGTTGCGTCATTACAGCCGCCCTTCAAATATGACCTTTTTGTCAGAATGCTCCGAACACACGTACGCTAACCCTTCTAAGAAGGTCTTTCACCTTTTCTTTAATATTCTCCCAATTATCTTCTACAGAATAGCCTAGTTCTTCGAAATCTCTACAAGAAATCTATTAACATGGAATTTGTATTGATAACCATACAGTTCTTTTTATCAATTCTTTGTGATTCAAAAAATAATATCAGCAAACAATTATATAATTTTTGACCTTTTGATTGATTGTGTTTTGGGAAACGCATTTATAAAGTTGTGATAATGATTATGTTTTGTGACAATATAAAATCTGGAAAAAATCATTACTTTGTACTAAAATATGTTTATCCCAGACTGTTAAAATGTACACATCATTGTATAGCATTTAGAAGGCTACAAAATATAGAATGGTATAAGATAACAAAACGTATATGGTAACCTTAAACTCGAAATTGTGGTAGAACGCGCTTCCTAAAATTTAATATGAGATCGATGTTATGAATACGGGCCGACATTTTTTATCTGACAATGTAATATATGGTTCCACCACTTAGTTTCTATAATACTGACACATCCTTGTTTTCTTACGGACGTCCAACAGTGGTAATGTATTTGCCGCATGTGTTTTCTATATATGTAACATATTTATTATTTAAGTAAGTGGTTTGACGTTTTATATTCCTCTATCATTTCTTCATTAATAATTCATTAATAAAAACATGAGGAGTAACAAAGAGTAAAATAGTTGTGTTTAATTTGTATAGGTGTTTACAGCTTACACATAAAAAAACTAAGTATTTTTCTCATTATTTCAAGGATTGCAGAGTTTTGATCTTTTTTCGGGTGGGAGGGGGGTGGGGGGTGTTAAAGTTAAAATTACTTTTATTTCCCAGTCCTTCGTTCATCCTTGTCACTTTCAAATGCAATTGTTGTATTTTTCTTAATGAAACAAAAACATAATTTATATGATTTTTTTTTATATCATGACAGCTGTTCCTGTGCAAAACCTCATTTTCTTTGTTCGTTTCTTTGTTATGTTATGTTTTTTGGAGGGGGAGGAGGGTGGGGAAGGTGGTGATATTTAACCTTAAGAGTGAATAATGCCTGCAACAGTCATAATTGTAGAAGTTAGATATGAATACTTTTACTCAAACACTTAAGTTCAAGGGGAAACCAAACATAATAGTTATTTCAATTTGATTTTAGTATTTCTGATTTACATTGGCATGTGTTAGTAGAATGTGAACATAGTTCATATTCTTAGATCTTAATAACGATAAGTAAGTGATTTTAAATATTTTATTTTCATTTTTTTTAAGCGAAAAAAAGGACGAGAAGATTAAAGGGAACTTAAGAACATAGAAAAACTTACATAAACATAATTGCCACATATTATAAACATTTTTACTCAACAAGCATGCAAATATAATCGACATTTGATGGAGAATCATCCTGCTTAACATACCAGTTAAATATAATATTAGGTATGTTGACATCTTGACCGTTGTAACAAGATGTACAGGAGCGCTTTGCTTTCATCGTTTATCTTTATTTTTGTTTTTGTTTTGTTTGGGGTTTGTGTTTTGTTTGTATGCCTGTTTGTTTATAATTTGGGTTTTTTTCTTTTGTTTTAAATTATCATTGCTTATTTTTCATCGTTTTGTGTGGTGCTTATGTGAAAAGTATTGGTTCCAGTAGTTTTCTTTTCTATTCATTTAACATTTGTTGACATATTTTTACTTCCTATTCGATATAATTAATTGCCTAATTGTACATTTTATAACAGTTAGCTTTACGATGAATATCACGTACAAATGTCAACATACAAATGTCAACATAATTGACATTCTTTTCGCAATACGAAACTTTGAGTGTCCCTAATTGAATATTTCATTGTTAAATTAAGGTAAGAAATGGTTGGAATTGATTCTATGTAAGATTAGAAATTATTACTTAGTGAATTTATTCGACTGTATTAAAGTGTAGGTGTAAAACCTTTCTATTTTTATTCAGTACTGAATGAATTTGAAGAAAAAAACGGAAATCGAACAGATTTAGATATGCCCACTTAATTACCGAAAGGAAAACATCTGTCTTTAACAAAATCCAGAAAAAAATCAATTAAAATATGAAATCTTTTCCGAAAGGCACATAAAACGTTCCATATCCATTTACGTATCTTAGAAAACCGTGGTTTGCATGTTTAAGAAGTATGAAAACAGAAATTCGATATTTCGTTTTAGATTGACAATAATTTCACGAGGCATATAAAATATAATTTAATGCAAAACGAATATAACATTCAAGAAAACATTAAAGATATATGTTAAGATAACGAAATGGATAGAATTATATCTCAAATTTACACCACTAAAAACACCTTTACAGCGACCCCTAAATTACATCTGTTAATCTAGCACAGTAATGGCACAATCGACAGTTGCAGTTTTCTTTAGATATTAAAATATCAAACCATCGCTTGTTAAAGCCTTCAAGCTAGCACGTGTCTGTAGAATATCGAGATGAAAAGAAGTACTAATTTAATCCATGTTATAATCTCTAAATACCATTAATTAAAATCGTATCAATAAACTTTGTATTCATACATAACACGACACTTCACCTGTGGTGATTTAAAAACAAGCGTCAAAATGCAAACAAGGTTATCCCTTTCTTCTATCCTTTTCATCGACGCACTGATTGGTTTGTTGATAAGAGATTTCTATTCATCGAAACATAATCATTTTCTTTCTTATCTATTTTCAAACTGCTTTTCCCATTCCTCTTACGCGAAAGATTAAATGTCTAATTGAATTGAGTAGCTAAGGATGTACGGCGTTGTATAGCTCACTTCACACAAATCTCCCGAGGGCAAGCGCTGAGCTGTGACAATATATGGTGGGTGCTGATCGCGAGTTGAAGGGGAAATACAACGTCGAGTCTAATTATGGGCAAATCACAGGGTTAGAGCACAGATGATTGGCGCAAACACACAGAATGAGAACAGCAGCGAAGATCTGTTTACTGGCAACATGGCTCATTAATATTCATGAGGCAACGGCCAATGAGATTGCCCGGAGTTCAGCAATCGCTGTGGATAATTCAGAAAATGGGGTGTATAAAGTTTATATGCTATGTTCAGTCTAAGAAAGGCAAATTTGTCACACAAGGCAAACTGACGAAACGTATTTAGGAGCAAACATTACTGGAAGCGGTATTTTAAAGATGTGTAATACCAACCCCAGTGCCGTGTTGATTCCTTATGGGCTCAAGGTACCCAATCCAACACCGTATATGCCTTTCGGTACTAACGTCTCTCAGATGGCATTAGACTTACAGCGGGCTCAGTTTTACGATTACAGTACCCGTCTACAGTATGGCCTTAGGGCAGGGTACCCAAACTCCCTGGGTCTGACACCTTACCACGCTCATCCCGGAACCGATCCGTATATGCACCCGTACCTGTACAAGGACCCACGGGCGCGTTACATTCACGAGGAGCCGAAACCTAACCATAGTTATATAGGACTTATTGCCATGGGTATTCTGAGCCATAGAGATAATAAATTGGTTCTCAGTGATATCTATCAGTGGATATTGGATAATTATGCTTACTTCCGGACAAGGGGACCTGGATGGAGAAACAGTATCCGTCACAACTTGTCACTGAACGATTGTTTTATAAAGTCAGGACGGAGTGCTAACGGAAAGGGGCACTATTGGGCTATACATCCGGCCAACCTCGAAGATTTTAAGAAAGGGGATTTTCGTCGAAGGCGTGCACAAAGAAGGGTAAGGAAACATATGGGCCTTTCAGTGCCAGATGATGAAGAAAGTCCCACACCCTCTCCAACTTCTACGTCTATAACGTGGGATGAAAACGACCCGATTACTGAGACTGAGGACAAACGGGAATTGGACGAAACAAGCGACAAACCTGATACCGGTATGCACGATCCGGCAACTATAAACTCTATGAATATGATGGTTGTCGAAAATACTATAAATAATCATCAACAAACCAGATCAAAGAAAAGACTTTTCGACGTGGAAAGTCTCCTCGCGCCTGATAACTTTGATACTAAACGTCACTGTTTAAACGAATCAAGATTTCGGACGGTGGACCGAAAACTGGCTATTGAGGAGGATGTCACAGTGGACGTTGGGACAGACAATGTGCAGAATACGGACATCGAAAATGAACAATCGCCAAAGGACTTGTCATTAACAAATACAGAAAACTCAGACGGAAATACTGACAAGGAAAACGTTGTTGCACGCGTATCAGGTACCATTGTCCCTGTCTCCGGGGAAATGTATGGTGACGTCACACCGGGTGGGGAAAAGGACATTATTCGACAGACCGGCATGTTATTTAGTTCAGTTGGGAGCGATAGTGTCTGGAAACACGGATGCAAGAACTTTTCATTGATGGCGTCCCGACCAAGCGCTTTCCATAATGCCAGAATGTGTTCATGGGGA
This sequence comes from Mizuhopecten yessoensis, assembly GCF_002113885.1. Taxonomy (NCBI): domain Eukaryota; kingdom Metazoa; phylum Mollusca; class Bivalvia; order Pectinida; family Pectinidae; genus Mizuhopecten; species Mizuhopecten yessoensis. Next base: position 1,563,259 of record NW_018480075.1, on the reverse strand, counting down.
TCACTGTCACCTTATCTTGCTACGTATCCTTTGGTCAGTATGAAGGGTCACTATCCTCTTGTGATTCCGAGGTCAAGTGTTAGTATGGACACTGCACAAAAGTGGCAGGAAACTGTCGCGCAGCTTGCCACCAGCAATCAGGAGGAAAAACCACTCTCATCGGACGAATAACAATATTTACTGATTAGTGTACACTAGAAACTTAGAGATGTCATTTGTGCATTTACGGTGAAAGTGAAAGAAAGACAATTTAATTTATGAATGAACTGTTAAATGAAACCAAAACAAAATTGTTTAAGTCGTGAGATACTTTCAATATTTTATCTTGTTAAATGATAGAAGAATGACATATATTTATATAATGCTTGGTGCTAGGATGAATAACCATATTGTTTCCAGATTTATGTGTATGTATGTCAGTGTCAATTGTATATTGAAATATGCCTCTAACTTAGGTATGATAAAGAACACTGTCCAACCCAAACGTATATGAAAAGAATAAATTACAAAAATAAGAAATGTTGTCGAGTTTTACCATCTTAAAAATGTCTGGATTTTAACTTAAGCTTTGACCATACCTGCGCGTTAGTGAGAGAATGCGTCGTCGTTTATGAAGACTTCCCGGCACTCGTTATGTAAAATGTGAGTATATCAATTTTAGTTTCAAATTCTGTCTAACATGTCAAAAATGTATGTATATTTTCATTGCCAAAAACTCATTAAATTGTATATAAATCTAGAAAGAGGAAAAGCTATTCTTCATGATTTTTTTTGAAAATATTTTGAAAGTAGTTTCCTTATAGTACCTATTTTAAATTTAATTTTGACATGTATACAGAGTTTGAACTATTTATATCGAACAAAATATCAATTGGTACGATCAAAGCCTTGGTTTCTTACAAAAATCCTATAATCAGATATGCTAAGTTTGATATTTACACTAACCAAGTTTAAATAGTATTAAAACATTTAATTAGAAGTCATGATTTAAAATGAGATTCCGAAGACTAATATTCTTTAGATATTCAAATATTAAATGATTTAAAATTACTATACATCATTTAATTAATTATAATGAAACGGTTATTTCCATATTGAAAGAAAAATGTATCTGCATTAAAATTTTGAAAATATTTCCTATATCAATGTTATCAACTGTAATATCTATACTTCTACAAATAAGCAATTGAGTGGAAGGAAGTTTAATGAAAATAGTATGTTACAGTAAATTACGTTGAGGTAGTTTATTCTGAAATGTTTCGCTAGTACAGTAGTCATATGTTTGTAAATCATTGCTTTAATACCAAATCTAAATATCTCTTTTCAGTGTTTATGAGAATCTAAGTCTGATTTTAATGATACATTCCTAGGTTTTTCGACATTTTGAAACACATTATTTCTAAACAAAATTCTAATGAGGGCATTTGTTAACATTTTATTAAAAATATTATCAATTGTTTTATGATTGAGTATGTCATTAAATACGCTTAAATGTCGTTGGCTTCCTTAAAATGTCCAATCGATGACAGTGATAAGATGTCAGTTAATTGATGATTTATCAAATTAGGAAAAAGAAACGTTTCTCAGATATGATTACGATCATAATTGCAATTGTAAGTTTAATCATGCAACTAACATAGGATTTATAAGCATTCACAAAGAAAACGGACATATTTTACTTATCATATCTATTTATTTTAACGAGATACATGTACATCTATATTTACTCAAGTGTAAAAGTCTTCCTTCCACTGAAAAATAGTAACGTTCTGATCTTCTTTGTCTTAAATTCGTATAATTTATCACAGACGATTTAAAATTCGCTGACATTAACTTGAGTCTTGAATGAAGCTCTCAAATAGGTTGTACGGAACCTGTCAGAGGAGATAGAACAATATAGTAGAACAAGGTTTAAATTTCAATCAGCATCGTGCACAATGTGAACAAAATCAATATGTGAGTGTTCTGTTGACTAATGATAATTATACTCGCAGGTAAATCTTAAACGTGGAATCAAATGGCATTGCTCTCGTGAGAATACCAGCTATGCTTGGTGAAATATACAGGTTTTGATTCTGAGGTTTAAATAAACTTAAACAATTTTAATAACGGTAAATAAAAAAATCCAATATATATATAAAATGTTATTACCCCTGATTATTTTGAATGCAAGCTATAACAAACAATGAATTGATACTAATTTGATTGAGATATGTATTGAGAAAATCTAAGAAAAGTGAAAACGGAAGAAATGACTGCATGACGAGTCGTATAATTCTCGTTTAGATTTATTTCAACCTTGTTATATGTGGCACGTATGTGGATAACTGGCAGATCGAATTAAAATTAAAATGAACATTTATGTTATGTTACAGAATAAAGAAACGAAGAGTTTTATACATTCACAATTCGCATTAGATATATGTATATAATGCTAAATATATAAATAAGTTTAAGTTTTAGTGTACGGTTGGTTAAATTATTGTTTGTATGATATTCAAAGATAAAATGAACAGATTTGTCTATAAACAATAAAAAAATGACAGAAATTCGATAATTTCAAACTTAAATTATAATAACAAAATAACAAACTAGCGTTATACCATAATGATTAATAATTACTTATTATTTAACAAAAAAAAGGATCCGTGTTATTTATGTTTGATTTAACAGTACATGCGTTTCACATCTAATTATCTAATTATCATCTAATTTTATGAGAAAATAGATCTTGCTTTACAAACTATTAAAAACATTTATACATAAAAATGTATGGATATTTCATAAAGATAGCTTGGGATGAAAGAAAGAAAGAAATGAAAAGAAAAGTTTTCGAAACATTGATTCACTGCAAAAAAGATTTGTCAATCATTGAAAACAATCAACGGAATGTAACCCTTCGCTTACAGTCTATATTGTTCAATCACATACAATTAGACGATTTGCTTTCACTCCACTACCGACTGATGGTGATATACTGCTGATCAGCGCGCGACAGACATTCGGAACATTTTTATGCAAGCTTCAAAACAAGTTTTTTAAAACTAACGACCTGGCTTAAAGAACATCATGATAATTAGCTTAGGTTATGTTCAACTCATTAACCTGTTTCTGATGTCACGGTTATAGTTAATTAAATGAGCACGGGATATTGTTCTATGCCGCTTGCAATACAATACTATTAGATCAAGTGAAATATACACCAGCAACTATTATCAATAAGATGTAATTCAGTTTCATTTCAAATTAACCTCAACCATCAGCAGCTCTTCTGTAGAGTGTGAAGTGTCATACATAGCACAATAAATATACTTAATTTTGAACTAAGCAGCTGTAGTACCATGTTAGTAGAGCGGTTTACCCTTTTACCTATGTTAAGACAACATGAAATATTTATGGCAGCATCGAATGAATAGCAAACTTAACTTTGACTCACATAAGCTATATAGGACTCTCAAATTTAGTGTTTTAAAAATATATATAAACAAAAAACAGCTCATAGATTGTCCATACAAGTGTTACAAAAACGAAAAGAACATTTTGTCGTGTAAATTAGTGTTTGATTTAGTGAATTACGTTATTATTCTGAATATGTAATATAATTTATGTAATTCTATAATCTCTATTCATGTAAAAAAATATTTCAATGCTTTTTCAGTGTAAATAATACATAAATCTAAGCTTGTATAACAAAGCGATTTAGATGTTTACTCACCGAAACAAAATACCTTACTCATTGTAAACTATTCCAGCTTTCTGTAAGAGAAATATTTGAACATTAAAATAGTGGAAAAAACTGTAAAACTTCCCATTTTAACGTGTATAATTTTCTCGCGGTTTTGACTTCAAATTATAAGCGTTATTGATTCAAGAACTGACACGCAGCTAACGGATAACTTCATTTGCTTGTAATTTATGTCGACGTAATTTGATCAGCAATCTGATATAATAGAAAATGTAATTCGCGAGAAAAAAAGTCGGGTTTTACAGTACCTGAACAATAATGACATTAAACTATTTATTTTAAGAGTTTGAATAATAAATTATTATTATATCATTTATTGTTTTTATCAATCTGTGCAATATCTAAGATCTATAAAAGAAGATAAGTCAAAAACCCTGTTTAAAATTTGAATAAATATTTATAAAATTGGCATTGATTACATTTTATTGTATCATGTCATTATATGTTAGTCTGGTTAGATCGATAGAAATAAATCCACATATACATGCATGTTTCAAAACCATTTTTTATACGAATGAGTCCACATATACATGTCATTATATTACAGTACAAAACATAGCCATCACCATACGACAGAAAACCTTGTCGACATGGTTTTCTTCAAAATTCTGAACACAAAATCAGTTTAAACATATATTTTAATTAAATATACAATGTATTATCAACATGGCTAAAGTGTAATGAACATTTCTAGGATAAAAAGACATATTTCATGACACGGAACTTAAATTTTCAATCAATTTTATTAGCTTCCCACCTATCTTCCCTATCTGTTTTTCCTTATTCTGACTGTGACGTTTTGAATCCTTACATTTCCATCTTTGATTAGCTATATAAATGTATCAGAGTCATTAACATCATCAGATGGACTGGACATAGATCAATAGTACATCTGACTTTAGGTAGGAGATATCCCCGCCGCCTTTTTAGCTTCATACCCGTAATCTATTATTCTCAAACTTTGTCCCCTAAAAGTGTTGTATTTTATTTTTTCTCTGTTATTACGTCTGGTGCAATAAATCATTCACATTGTAACTAAGTATGAGAGATAGTAAAAAAAATATGGATTTATGAGTAAAATGGTATATCAAAACACGCTATGATGTTTCGTAGATTCACCCGCAAAGTCATACCGTGTTTTGCCTCCGTTTTGTTGTGTTGTAATGTTTATGATCTGTTATCTCTTTTTAGCTTCTCTGTTCTGCTGTTGATGGTGTTTTTGTTCAGACATTGAGATTCGATTTTGTCCATGCGTGGTGACCTTAAAAAGTAGTTTTTGTATATGTTTAACGATTCAATATTTAGACGTGTATGGTTCTCCTGGACAATTTTGTCCTTAATCATCATTTAGTTCATATTCTTACAATTTAACAGTTAAATTGAACAGTTTCATTTTATATCTAATGATACAAAAGATACTACACAAGAGAGCTTATACACACAATCATGACTTTTTTTATATAAAGAGAAATAATGATGGAATTGCATGAATTCATGAATTTAAACAGAAACTATAACAACCATTTTATAATCATATTGTGTACTGAAACAAACAAATTACAAAACAAAAAATATAAACAATTTTCTGATCGAGTACTAGCTGATAGACCAAATTATTCTGAACGATACAGCTCGTGATACAAACAGTTACACAATATATCACACTTTCCCTGATTATAAATACTGTACCTGTCAGTCTGCCGTTACCAAACCGACATTATTGTTCTCACATTTCTATTTTTACAACAGATGCTTTTTCCAACTGTACTTATTTGGTAGAATATGGGTTTTCAAAATTATCGCCTATCATTCTAATTTCAATATTGCACGTCATCAACAATTTACGCGAAAGTATTCTTGGAATCAGAAGTTTGATATCATATAAAAAACGTAAGCGTATACGATATATAACTTGTAATAAAGTCTTAAATACGAAGAAGATTGTGTCATTTGACATATAAAAAAAACGATATTATATAATTTCAATTGATTAGAACACGTAGCAATATTTCAGCCTATCAATTCATGTGCTAATAAAATATATTTCAAATTCATATGTCCTTTTAGGGGGACATGACGAAAGGTATAATAATTTCAATAAATATTCTCTACATAGCGAGATGTATAATTACATATACCATACATGACGAGATGTTTAGCTACATATTTTGCGTTAAATCATCATTTCAAAGTCTAGACAGAGCTTTGATTTTGAGCCAATCAATTACATGACGTCATTATGATTTATACTGCGGTGTGAATAATGAATTATTTATGTTCTAATTATAATCTATTTGAAATATAAGCAAAACAAAACCCGGTTTCTATTTTTATGACGTCGTATCAACTTTAACTTTCGAATCATGCCCCGTAGTTGCCGCATTGGTTTATTGCTTTTCTGTGTTACTATACAGTTTATGCACTAGACACCAAGGGTGCGTGTGAATATTTGGGAGCTAAAAACGTGTTCTTTTCTATGTAGATTGTTAAATTAATATTTCTTTCAAAATGAAAGCCCTCAGCTGAAACCAGTCATTTCGCATTAGGTAGCTCACCGATATCCCTATTAGCACTAACCCTATAGAAAAACTGTGTATTATGTATTTAACCTATGATGGGTGGTCGTCTCTTCTACTCCGAAACCGGAAGTACTTTCACAAACGAGGTTAATGCAAGACCACAGAAATTGAGAACTCTTCACTGCCTGAGATGGATGAGAGTAGGCCCACATTAAACAACTTCTCAACAAAATGTCGACAACGCGCCAGTTACTTAAAATACTATTTACATCGCCAGAACGTGGTTGTAGGGTGTGTTTTCATCTTTGAAATTTATTGCTTTGCACTGTCGACGGTTCACGTGCATCATTGTCTGCTGAGTATTCACCTTCCGGGGAGGCAGAGAACGAAATCATCGCCGGCGATTGACTTTGGAAGAGTTATATGTTTTCTCAACGCTGTAGGTTGTGGTTTAATGATTATCCATACACTAAAGAACAACTAATTTGAGCAAGTTTTCATTATCAATGTCCTTGGATGATTCAAAAATCAATTGTCGGAGGAACTGTTTTGAATTAGGCATTGCTATGGAAAACTATTACCATACAGAGTTTAAAAGAAATATTGACAGAAACATTTACCTATTCAGTAGGTGTATAGATTTTGATTACTGATGTTTTTTCTTCAATTCTGGTTATATTATCCATTATCGAACAATTTAACTGTCATCTCTTAAAAGACGAGTATGTGTTGATACATTAATGAGAACATGATAAAAAGCATTGACTGAAACATTAAAATTGAAACATGTGAAGTATGTTTATGATTATCCTGTAAAACGACAATGCCTTATGTGACAAGTACTGTTTCATGGATAGATGTTCGAAATGCTTGTTTTGATAGCAGCATAAAGCATCAGGAAACAATATGGTAAAATAAACAGTAACGGTTTATCAATAAATACTGCGGAATAAAACAGGACGCGGGTTGTATCAAACCGCAATCCGGGTAGTTTAGTAAATGTTAATGATTCGAAGTCTACTTCTCTCTTGGTAGACATGCTGACATGTACTACGTGGCTTTGTATACATCATCAAAAGTTAGTCGTCTTCAATTCCGGGTCCTACATTTCTTATTTTTAATTTCAATTATTATGAAAACATCATCGATCTGAATATATTAACTACATATGGCATTCAGGTTACAATGTATCAAAGCCCTGTCAGCTCTATTACACATAAATTCAACAAATAATTGAATTGATTTTCTCCACTGAAATTGAAAAAGGTGGGGGATTTGGGTTCTGGGAAATGTATAATCCTACCGTTTCAAACTTTCGGATTGCCTCGTTATGCTAATGACGATTAGCATGTTTGTTTTTACTCTTCTAGATATACATCATTAACACTATAACATTAGAAGAATTTTTTTTTTTTTTTTTTTATTGGAACAATTTTAGCGTTTACAGTGAACGAGTGAAGCACACTTGTACGTAATAATTAACGCTCATCTAAAGCTTACCCAATGATAAGGGACGTTGTTCTGCAACAAAATGTAGATCTGAACGTGCAATCACGTAAAATGATAGGGTAATTATTTGTACACTGTTAATGTTTGTTCATAACACCGGCTGATAAAATTCTCTTTGTCAACATCTTTCTACGTCCTCTTTTTATTTCCATTTTTAGCTAGCTCTTGTGTGTCAAAGTATACACTGTTAAATTATAGAATTTATGAATATTGATTTGCACCGGTTGCTTTTGATACCAGGTGAATATAATAAAACAGCTTCATTAAAAATATGTAAACTGAACCCGTTATACTGATATACATGTTTTACCGTTAAAGACGCTATGCTGCTAAACATGCTATAGTGCTACACTTGACATATCGCTATACAGCTAAAATGTCATCCTGTTGATAAACTGCTAAACCTGTAGTAATGATATATTGCTGAACATGATATACCGCTAAACATGCAATAATGTTATACTGCTGAATATGATATACCGCTAAACATGTAGTAATGTTCTACTGCTGAACATGATTTACTGCTAAATATGTAGTAATGTTCTACTGCTTAACATGATATACTGCTAAACATGTAGTAGTGTTCTACTGCTGAACATGATATTCCTCTAAACATGTAGTAATGTTCTACTGCTTAACATGATATACTGCTAAACATGTAGTCATGTTCTACTACTGAACATGACATACTGCTCAACATGTAGTAATGTTCTACTGCAGAACATGATTTACTGCTAAACATGTTGTAATGTTCTACTACTGAACATGATTTACTGCTAAATATGTAGTAATGTTCTACTGCTTAACATGATATACTGCTAAACATGTAGTACTGTTCTACTGCTGAACATGATATTCCGCTTAACATGTAGTAATGTTCTACTTATGAACATGATTTACTGCGAAACATGTAATAATGTTCTACTGCTGAACATAATATTCCGCTAAACATGTAGTAATGATATACTGCTAAACATGTAGTACTGTTCTACTGCTGAACATGATATTCCGCTTAACATGTAGTAATGTTCTACTTATGAACATGATTTACTGCGAAACATGTAATAATGTTCTACTGCTGAACATAATATTCCGCTAAACATGTAGTCATGTTCTACTACTGAACATGATTTACTGCTAAATATGTAGTAATGTTCTACTGCTTAACATGATATACTGCTAAACATGTAGTACTGTTCTACTACTGAACATGATTTACTGCTAAACGTGTAGTAATGATATATTGCTGAACATGATATACAGCTACACATGCAATAATGTTATACTGCTGAATATGATATACCAATAAACATGTAGTAATGTTCTAATGCTGAACATGATTTACTGCTAAAAATGTAGTAATGTTCTACTGCTTAACATGATATACTGCTAAACATGTAGTCATGTTCTACTGCTGAAAATGATTTACTGCTAAACATGTATTAATGTTCTACTGCTGAACATAATATTCCGCTAAACATGTAGTAATGATATACTGCTAAACATGTAGTACTGTTCTACTACTGAACATGATATACTGCTAAAAATGTAGTAATGTTCTACTGCTTAACATGATATACTGCTAAACATGTAGTCATGTTCTACTGCTGAAAATGATTTACTGCTAAACATGTAGTAACGTTCTACTACTGAACATGATATACTGCTAAACATGTAGTACTGTTCTACTACTGAACATGATATACTCCTAAACATGTAGTAATGTTCTAATGCTGAACATGATTTACTGCTAAAAATGTAGAAATGTTCTACTGCTGAACATGATATTGCGCTAAACATGTAGTAATGTTCTTCTGCTGAACATGATATACTGCCAAACATGTAGTAATGTTCTACCACTGAACATGATATACTGCTAAACCTGTAGTAATGTTCTACTACTGAACATGACATACTGCTCAACATGTAGTAATGGTCTACAACTGAACATGATATACTGCTAAAAATGTAGTAATGTTCTACTGCTCAACATGATATTCCGCTAAACATGTTTAGCGGAATATCATGGTCAGCAGTAGAACATTACTACATATTTAGCAGTAAATCATGTTCAGCAGTAGTAATGTTCTACTGCTGAACATGATATTCTGCTAAACATGTAGTAATGTTCCACTGCTGAACATGATATTCCGCTAAACATGTAGTAATGATATACTGCTAAACATGTAGTAATGTTCTACTGCGAAACATGTACACTGTAAAAAGCTTTTAAACATTCAGTGTCCATTCCCGCAATAGCATAATGCTGATACCAAGTTCGTAGAGATATTGTTGATATGTAGTATAACGTACATAGAGATTGTCGGGTATGCAATAATACTCAATTGAGCGTGTTGATATATAGTGTTTCTTCAAAAGAGATTGTTGGACATGAAGTCTTACTTAACTAGAGATTGCTTGCTATTTTTATTAATTACATAGAAAGTAGGTTCTATTACTTCGACTGAAATACTCGCTGTTGTACTGAATTCTAGTATTTATCGGACCCCAAACGTGCTGAAATGAAAATCTCAGTTTTGACAGCAAATAAAATTGGCATTAAATGCACTTACATAATAAATTTTACCACAGTAGAGAATTTTGTTTTGTAAAAGCAAAATGAGGATTAATCGAACTGGTTTAAAGAAACGTGTACACCTGTATAAAGGTCTACAATCTATCTGAACTCCCAACCTCAGACGATAAGAGCAATGAAAGCGTTCCTTTGTGCTCTAAACTTTAAAAGGAACTATGTTAGCACACGGAAATAAAGATACACTCCTTACATTCAGTTACAAAATAAATCACATAGCTACTCTCGTAATTGTACAAGATATATTTATAATCCTATGAGTTTGTCTCTAAATCTATATTCAATGAAATGCATTACAGGACATTTTAGAATAGTCCAAACATGCGTCAGTGCTCAACTAAATACATTTCAGCTTAAAACATGCTTTTAAAGTCGTTGACATATACTGTGGAAATTGATTAGTGAAATCCGATGAAACAATCAAAAGACGAACGGCTGTTAAGACATATGGCGAAATCTGCCTAAAAAAATCTGGAAGTCAAGAAAGACAGACATGAGTCGATAAAACAGGGATAAATTATACCAAGGAAAAGGAAATTAACCTTTAGGCAGACTCCTGAAAAAAACATCTCCTTCTCCTAGACAGCAAATTTTGATTAATGACACTACTGTCTTAAAGTTAAGGATATAATAACCTTTATTACGGATAAACAGGTTTCATACCGAGCGCCTGAAAAATTAACAATAGAAACAAACCATGAATAACCAATTATTGATCAGTAATTATCCGATGTTCTGATGAAGCTGGTTGCAGAGATTTATGTTGTAGCGTACCACAGATGTCCGATTCAAATTTAAAACAGATGAGTGTACTCTGGGAACTACTTGTCATCAAATGTCAAGTTCTTACCTCAAATCCTTCATTGAGAGGAAACAGTTTTCATTGTGTCAAAATTATTCTTTCTCTTGCGAAACTACATTTTTACAAATACCGATATAAAATGTCAAATTACTAAATTTTCCTATTTATCTTTTATATTATCAACCCGTTTTATCAGACCATTTCAGTGTCATAATTGTGGTATTTCAGTGTGACGACACTTTAAGTTGGGCCTTGATTAGTCCCTTAACAGGTGGATACCCTCTTCATATGGCTCTAGCTGTTGTGATGACAAAATAAACCCAACTGATACCTGTTTTCGGTTGTTTAACACACAACAAAAGGAAGAAGGACCTCAAACAATTAATTAGCTTTAATTCTATCAAGAACGTGTGCAGCATTATTCAGTTCTTATTAAGCTGTCATGAGTGTTTACTTTTCTTAAAATTCGGAAACGAATTAAATGATTAAACTAATATTTAAGGTCATACACAAAATATTTTGTCCTGATTTATGTCTAGAACTATGTATTCAACACTTGTTTTGATTTGTTTTGCTAATATTTGTCCCGTTTTGTCGAGTAACTGACTCATGAAGTGGTTTGCTTATCAGAGAATCAGTAACAAATTTTAATCCTTATTAATTTTCGTCAGCAATCGGTGAATTTTGATGTATTATTTAAGATATGTTAATATTCACTCTTACATGTACCACAGTGTATATATATGATCACTTCAAACTTACTTTTTAAAAGTAAATTGATAATTTGTCCAGACAAATCACAACACAGGATGGCCTTGGTAATGACAGATCAATTTATTTAAATAGTTTTAGCTTTTCTTCCATCTTCTACACTCTGTCTTACTCTTTCAATTCATTCGTTTGACCCTTTTTGATGCTCACATCCCAAAATTCATGACTTAACATAACCAAAAGAATCACTTTTATCCTCCGGTTTAACAAATAATGTTATCAATAGCTTAAGAAATGGGAATAATTTTAATCATTTTCTATTTAAAAAATCCACACAAACAAACGCATTAAAGTTTTTATCAAGATATACCAAAAAAACAGATACACGTAATTGATTTGTCAAATCAATTGAAGTTGTATTAATCGTGTATATCTATTAAAATACTCCGAGAAGTTTTAACGCCATATAGTAATATATGCATAGCTGAGGCTATTTTTTGTTTAGAAATATGAATAGATATTGCTGCATTCTTGTAATCTGTTTTTTCTTAATTTTTGGAACATTTTATTTTACTTGATAACTTTATTAAGTTAAAATGGCACACTTTAACACAACGTAAACACAGAAGGGCCTCAGATAAACTGAAAACCGATACGAAAGGACGTCAACAGGAACTGGCTGGGACGACCCTTCAAATAAAGAGGAATTGGGTAACACCATAACATGGAGAACTGCGACGACCCTTGAAACCTATAAGAACTAAAGAAACACCAAACCATGAAGGATCTAAGGAAATACCGAAAGAAGTGAAAAGAATGCTGCTCATTTTAATCTAATAGAAAATTTTATTAATTTATCAATATACAACATTTATCATCTATGCTTGTAGCACAAATATTATTCAACGAGGGTTAGTGCAGTATCCAAAATTAAAAATAATGATAACGTCAGCAATAGGCTATGACATTTATTGTTGATATGATTGCCATCTGAACGTGGTGGGGTCATATAGTAGCCATGCCATAGATTGGTAAATATAGTGTATTAATAATTATGTCATGTCAAGGATATGTGAATAAATATATTTATTTGTGTGTAAATAGTACATGATATATATTTATATATAAATAACATAACCTGGCAATATGTTTCTATTATGGTGGTATTCTAAGTAAACAAATATCCAATCACGTGTTTGTATACGAGCATTACAAACATCAATACAACTTCGCCTTGAATCGGACGAATGCTTAAGAGGCGTATGAGTACATGAAAGATGAACGGACAAAAATCAGATGTGTACATGCAGATTACATGTGCAAATATTTTCCCAAAGAAAAGAAACTGTGTGATTAATTGAGCAGACAACTTGTGGTCAAGCGGTTACTTGGGGTCTCCCACTTAAATCGAACGACCATTAATCACAAATAAAAGAATAACACGCGAGTTCAAGTGGACAACTGTTTAAAATAAATCGATGCCCATTTATAACATTAAAATGATATGTTCTGCACACTTTGACATATTAAACATCAAGATACTATTTCTAGTATAATACAAGGTCTAGACAGGTTTCAATTTGACTAATAGCATACCTGATATATAAAAAAAAACACCACTTGAATATAACTTGAATCACATTAATGTTTAAACGTTTTATTGAACTAGCAAGACAAAGTTTGACCTATATATGGACAGTTTTCCTTGTTGTCTCGTCACTGTTTTCTGAAATAACCGTTTTATGGCTGGGAAAAATCATGCGAGACATATCGATTTTTGACCACATAGCAAGTGGATTCATAATTCATAAACATACATACATGAAGATTTGATCTTTAATGCAGGTACTATTTTTTCATTGATCATATATCGTACCGGTATATAATATCAGCCATCATATGTTTCTAAAATATGTCGAATACATATCAAATTCAATTGAATTCGACAATACTCATTCCATTCTTATCCCTCCATCCTCAACTCGTCTTTTGTCGTCATCATGCAATATCTCACTCTTCACTACCCATTGTAATCCTCTTCATATATAAATATTTTTCATCATTAACTACATCAATCCAAAACCTTTTTTATTCTCTACTTACTCACTAACATCCCCTCAACGTTCCATCACCATCCCTATTCCATCCTCACCTTCTTTCCATAATCGTCGCCTTAAATTTCAACTCATCTGTGAATATTTGTCATGTACTTGTGTAACAAAAAGGGTAAGAACTTTGCCCTTATCAGGTGTCGTAATTGTAATCAGGTAAGTGTCAATATTCACACCTGTTATACAGGTAAAGGCTTGTTACGGTTTACCTACTATGTTTTTAAACGTTATGTTATCGGAATTCTATAATACGTCTGTATAAAACCTGAAATTTGAGATATTCATAGGTGCTATATCATTCGCTTTTATCGTATTTCCTCCTCTCTCTTCATATCTACAAAGTAAAAGTTCAAAGGTCAAATAATATCTGTCAGTGTCAAATAATATTTATAATTAAATAATGTCAAAAATAATGTCTAAAATAATGTTAACATCATGACTAAGACATACCCTTTTCATAAAATAGTTATATTATAACTAAGACATATCAGGTCACTTGTAAGACGGTGAAGGATGTCTCAAGCATTTTAAATGAAAATAAAATTAAAACTAAATAACCTAATACTTGCAATAACAACAGATGGTTCTACATATACATATTCGCGAAGATTTCATCATCAATTCCAATATCTACCATATAATTCTGTGTTTGAATCAATAAATGTGAGATAATTTAATTCATTATCTACAACTATCCTCTCGACATATAAATAATCTTAAGTGTTGGAAATAATTAATATAACTTCACATTTTTTGTCAACTATTTTTTTCCCGTTATCAGATTTGATAAAATCACAATCTTTGTAGATTTGTGTTTGAATGCTTTAATAAGACATAATTTAAAGGGATATTCATGCGAACAAGCATTATGTGGATGATTTTCAAAAACGATCTGGTTGGTTGATTGTATAGTATTTTTATAAGTTTATTTTTTTAAACAAGTGCATTTTTCCTAAATGGACAGAAAAACTGATTTCTCTAAGATTTCATTTACAATAACGAGTAGAATTATTTGATGAAAGCTATCAGCCACCAGTACGGTTATATACAGTATTTATTTGACCACTGTGACAACAGAGGCGAGTACTACAGTATGCATATATCATTTAGAAGAATATCAAAGACATTAAGTTTCTCATTTCAGATTTCGTTTTAGTGTTTCCTTAAAGTGCAAATGAACAGTCATAAATAAGGAACAGTACATATATGTGTTACTTACCATGACACTGTCAATAACCTACAAAAACAAATTACATTGTCATCAGATAAAGGATTATTGTATAAAAGACATCAAAACATTGAGTTATGATCAACAGACAAGAGTTCGAATATGACCTCAAGATATCAATTTATGATCGACAAATAATGATTCGTTAGCATATCAAAATATGTTTTTGTACTTATTACCGACAAAACAATGTTGATATATAACTACATGTCAAAAATAATATTTAATTGACAACTGCTGCATTATTGAGACGCTTTAAAGTGGGCGAAAGAAATATAGTTAACTGTGCTTAAACAGCATCACAGATAAATACTTATAAATGAATGCATTGAATAAAAACTTTTAATATTACAGATCGTAGCGATTGTGCTTAAAACAACATTTTCACTCTTCCTGTATTTACAATATTTAAAGCAAAATATTGGTAAAACCATTCGTGCAAAATAACAGTTTAAAACATCTTCATTTCAAGAATTGTTAAATTGGAAATGCCATGTGCACATATTTACTATTTTCGCCTAAGACGTATTATGAAATTAACATTAAGATACTGGAAACAACACTCAACAACAAACAAACATAGTTTATATACGTTGATTATCACTGAAGAAAGCAAGCAATGAGCTTGATGAATTCCTTGTTGAGTTCTTAGTTTCGTCAATGGTACATAAACCTATCAGAGTACAGTTTGTTCTTCGTGCAATGTAATCGTTATTTCAAAAGCAGATGTTCTAAAAACAAACCATAACTGCATGTAAAGGTTCTCGAAAACTGAGGAAAAAGACGTTTTCTTATTCTCAG
The DNA here is from genome assembly GCF_002113885.1 of Mizuhopecten yessoensis. Taxonomy (NCBI): domain Eukaryota; kingdom Metazoa; phylum Mollusca; class Bivalvia; order Pectinida; family Pectinidae; genus Mizuhopecten; species Mizuhopecten yessoensis. The sequence goes on along the minus strand of NW_018480075.1, from coordinate 1,547,240 downwards.
TTTCAATCTTTTATTAGAGAACTGTGTGTAAAGGTTCTTTAAAACTGAGGATTATTTTTTTCTAATTCTCATTTTCAATCCTTTATAAGAGAAAAGTCTTTCCAATTCTGAATCACACCCTTACTTTTAAAAACAATCTTGTACTTCTTTTCAAACAATTACACATTCCAGTTGATTTAAAATGCAAATGTAATTTCAGTTTGGTAGATAATCAGGTATAGGAATAGAAATGAATATACGTACTAATAAACCCCTGTTTATTAACATGGTTATGTTGAAGCTAACTGAGAAAATTTGCTAAATCTGTATTGATAATTCCATGGTGTCAATTTGCCCTTACTACGCTCCCTGTATTTACAGCATTTAAAACGCTCTACCTGTAAAAACACGCAAAATTAGGGATAAAAATTCTTAATTTCAAAAATTGTCAAATTAGGAAAAGCCACATGCACTAAAAGTTTCATCATACAGCCTAACCTAATGATTATTTTGCCAGTATAACAACAAACCTAGAATCTTTGAAAGATTGGTTAGCTTGACAACAGCTTTATGTCAGCCGTTCGTCAAAGATATTGATTTTTTGTTATTTTGGGAAAGTCATCCTCAGATAAAATATTTAAAAAAAAATGTAAAATTTTGATTCACTATGGAGTTTAGATAAACTATTAAAAATGTCATATAGAAAACGATATTCTGTGTATAAAAACAATTGTTACCACGATGTTAACATTTAAAGTACATGTTATGCGTTCTTTTTTAACTTCAAAATATATGGCGATTCAGGGCCGTCAGAAAATAAATAAACATGTGAGTCATTTAAAATGAACAGCTAACAGAAAATAAATAGAGAACTGATTCGATTGTGTGACCATTTGGCGGAATGGTGCGTTGATAGTACACAATAAAACTATTTGATTATTTTCTTTAAAGATATTCCCTATCTTACCACTTCAAAGACAAAGAGCCTTTTTAAACAAGTTCTGGGAACATTGAAAGTCTTACTATTTTGATAAGGCGAAAACTAAGAAAAAATACTAGTTGTGAAATTATATTTAGTAATATGATTTTCAAGGCAATCAACGTGTAGAAATAAGTTTGTGTTAATTCAGTATTATTTTTGATCAGATATAGACTTGCTTTGCTTAATTTACTGTAGAATGCTTATATCCAGCGCAGTTTTTCCTTTTAAATTATTAAAAAAATGGCAATTAAAACCCACCTTTTCCTCCATACAAATTGCTCCTAACAATATATCGCATATCGTAACATTTTCAATACATTCTACTATAATGAAACTTTCGTTGGGTTCCATTTTATATTTGAGAAATTATATCAGTTAAAAGTCATATGAACATCTGATATGACCTATGCTTGCACGTTCTTGTTGATCCCCTAAAGAATGTAGATTCTATCTAACACAATTTTGAATACGTTTTCCATTTTCTATTGTGACTAATAGTAACACAAAACAGTCTAGCAAAGTAGCGACTGCGTGACGTTTCTATGTATTTACATAACTCTACGAACGTGGTGATAGCTAACCATAGGTAACCAAGCAACAATTTCTAACTGACATACACAAAGTCCCGTTTAATAGGTATATTAAACTCATTGTACAAGATTGTCATGTGATCATGAGGACAGTAAACGGACATATGACGTCTCGCAACAAGATTGGGCGGGAATATGACGTCACGGACCTAGAAAGAGCGGGAACGCTTCCATGTTACAGTACAGCAACAAATCAAAGGAAGGCGTGTAAAAGTGCAGCAGTAAGGTGAATGGATCTCCAAGGACCAGATCAGGGTGATAAGGGTTAAATACAGCCAAACTGATCGCTCCCTTTGGGCTAGTAGAATAAGATATAGTCATTCGGGTCACGTCTTCAGTGTCTGACGGTAAGGGTCATTCGGATCTCTCGTTACTGACTATTCATTGACTATAGCTATTCCGATACACACCTCGTAGAGAGGCCATTTCGCTGACGTTCCGTTAACTATTCTTAAAGGGCTATTTAGACTTGTTCGGGTTAATATAATAATCTGTTCGGAGCACTCTGAAGGAGGCAGAGCGATCATACTGCCCTTTGGATCACTCTCTGAGGGCCTGTTTGTAGGATGCAAGCAACATCGTTTCCGCATACGAGCGCATTTGTCAATGCGTTTAGAGTACATGTGTTACTGCTATCTGAACGGGAGATGTCATTGGTAAAGTCTCTGAATTATCATCTCAAGGAAACATATTCATTCTTGTTATTTCAGAGTGAAAGATTTCTGTTTAAGTCAACATTTGCCTTATTGATGTATAATTATCTCAGTTAAATGATTGCATACGAAAATAGAACACTTAAATTAGTTTTCGAAGAGTTAGGTGAAAATCAACGATTGCCATATCTCTTTATTTTCCATTTTTCAATTTAAGTCTGAAATATTTATTGAACAAAAATGCTTATGTGATTTTATAAAAAAACACACACACACAAATTGTTTATGCTACCTAAAATGATAATATCGTTATAGATAGCTTACCAGAGAGTAGGACAGTATTTAAAGTTTACCTGAAAGGTAGAATGGCATCATATAATACTATATTTAAAAAAGTGACAGTGCACATGGTCATCCCAGAAGGTCCCTTGTCCATCTATTACCAAGGTGTTGCAAAGCACTCTTCCATTTACTCACCATTAAACATACTTAAGCAATGGAAAATAAACAAGGTCTCTCAGCCAATCAGATTACAGGATGTACAGATGAGATAATATACATAATAGTTAACCCGTCGAATGAGAATGCAAGACAAATAGAAATTAAATATAGCGTCAACACACAAAAACAATATATGTTTTCAGAGTCAATCGTATGAGTCAACAAAGGACAAGAAAATACATCTTGAATTCCAAACCAAACCAAAGGCGAAACAAGACGTCTGTAAGGTCTAAAGTGTTTCTATACCACATGTAAAATCTGCCTTGATGTTTACTTGAGCAAGATGCGTGTTACAAATGATATAAAGAAGACACCCTGAGTTAACATGTCCGAAGTTCTATAATTAGAAATTCGGACGTCAAGACAACGTTGAATGTTTTTAGGCGTAGTTTAAAGCGTTGCTGGTAGAAAACCCCAGCAACTTCAAGTGCTGTTTAACAGAACAGATATATTCGGAAACATAGCACGTGCTCTGGTAGCGAATCAGCTGTAATACCGAATGAAAAAATGACAGTCATCGTTGAATGACTAGTTAAAGGAATCACCGGATATAAAACCGTGAAGAATATATCTGATTTTCCTTAATATATCGTTTTTCTGGGAAAAAAATTATACATCAGATAGGGTCGTGTGAAACACATGTTGACCTATATAAGATGCGTCATCATTATCTGCTAATTAACGGACAGGACCATATCCAGGTGTTGTACATAGAAACAGAACTGGAACGAAAGCTCACAATAAACCTGTGTAACCTACTTTTATTATCAACATTATCTTTAATCTGCAACAAACAAATGTCTTTGTGCCATAAATATAATGGTGTTTTTTTTAACATATTTTACATAAAGGAATGAAGACAGCGTTGACAGGGGAATAAAGAGTGCAGATTTCACGACATCAGAGCGGATGCTAGTCCATGATATACACAGTGATGTTTCTCATATCATTGTTTAATAAAAAGAAACAACGAAATTTATTGAACAGAATTCTATCTACTTTGGCTGTAGTAATACTTTCTTTAACTCATTCACCCCTGAAATTTCATAATGTACTATTCCAACCTTTGAATTGGAAGAGTAAAAATGTGTCTTCAGGGGTGAATGAATTAAATATAAATTTATTAGAGTATAATGCATTCGCTTCGGTATTCCTTGTTTTTTTCTGTGCTTACCTCAACACGCCAAAAATGTGACTTACTAAAATTTGTTTAGGCTATTAAAAACTTAAGTATGTTTACATGGTCCAATAGTTGTTCATATTCGAAAAAGCTGGGAACATTTTACAAAAAACCTTCCCTCTCAGAGGCAGATAGTTCAATCTGCCAGTTTTGGACAAAAAAGTCTTATATTTAACATTTGTTGTTTTGGGAAAATATGTAAAGACAACTTAATATGTTTTGCAAATATCAAACGTGTATATTTACATACATACTTAATATACCTTAACCAATTGGTAAAAGGAAATTTACGAAGAAACGTTACGTTATGAAAATAGCTTTTCTCGCGAAAAATAGAACCCATTATAGCAACTGATAGGACAGACTAATTAGAATATGAAATAGTTTCCTGTAAGAGTACTGATACAATGAAATAGTTTACTGTAAGGGTACTGATACAATGAAATAGTTTACTGTAAGAGTACTGATACAATGAAATAGTTTCCTGTAAGAGTACTGATACAATGAAATAGTTTCCTGTAAGGGTACTGATACAATGAAATAGTTTCCTGTAAGAGTACTGATACAATGAAATAGTTTCCTGTAAGAGTACTGATACAATGAAATAGTTTCCTGTAAGAGTACTGATACAATGAAATAGTTTCCTGTAAGAGTACTGATACAATGAAATAGTTTCCTGTAAGAGTACTGATACAATGAAATAGTTTCCTGTAAGAGTACTGATACAATGAAATAGTTTCCTGTAAGAGTACTGATACAATGAAATAGTTTCCTGTAAGAGTACTGATACAATGAAATAGTTTCCTGTAAGAGTACTGATACAATGAAATAGTTTCCTGTAAGAGTACTGATACAATGAAATAGTTTCCTGTAAGAGTACTGATACAATGAAATAGTTTCCTGTAAGAGTACTGATACAATGAAATAGTTTCCTGTAAGAGTACTGATACAATGAAATAGTTTCCTGTAAGAGTACTGATACAATGAAATAGTTTCCTGTAAGAGTACTGATACAATGAAATAGTTTCCTGTAAGAGTACTGATACAATGAAATAGTTTCCTGTAAGAGTACTGATACAATGAAATAGTTTCCTGTAAGAGTACTGATACAATGAAATAGTTTCCTGTAAGAGTACTGATACAATGAAATAGTTTCCTGTAAGAGTACTGATACAATGAAATAGTTTCCTGTAAGAGTACTGATACAATGAAATAGTTTCCTGTAAGAGTACTGATACAATGAAATAGTTTCCTGTAAGAGTACTGATACAATGAAATAGTTTCCTGTAAGAGTACTGATACAATGAAATAGTTTCCTGTAAGAGTACTGATACAATGAAATAGTTTCCTGTAAGAGTACTGATACAATGAAATAGTTTCCTGTAAGAGTACTGATACAATGAAATAGTTTCCTGTAAGAGTACTGATACAATGAAATAGTTTCCTGTAAGAGTACTGATACAATGAAATAGTTTCCTGTAAGAGTACTGATACAATGAAATAGTTTCCTGTAAGAGTACTGATACAATGAAATAGTTTCCTGTAAGAGTACTGATACAATGAAATAGTTTCCTGTAAGAGTACTGATACAATGAAATAGTTTCCTGTAAGAGTACTGATACAATGAAATAGTTTCCTGTAAGAGTACTGATACAATGAAATAGTTTCCTGTAAGAGTACTGATACAATGAAATAGTTTCCTGTAAGAGTACTGATACAATGAAATAGTTTCCTGTAAGAGTACTGATACAATGAAATAGTTTCCTGTAAGAGTACTGATACAATGAAATAGTTTCCTGTAAGAGTACTGATACAATGAAATAGTTTCCTGTAAGAGTACTGATACAATGAAATAGTTTCCTGTAAGAGTACTGATACAATGAAATAGTTTCCTGTAAGAGTACTGATACAATGAAATAGTTTCCTGTAAGAGTACTGATACAATGAAATAGTTTCCTGTAAGAGTACTGATACAATGAAATAGTTTCCTGTAAGAGTACTGATACAATGAAATAGTTTCCTGTAAGAGTACTGATACAATGAAATAGTTTCCTGTAAGAGTACTGATACAATGAAATAGTTTCCTGTAAGAGTACTGATACAATGAAATAGTTTCCTGTAAGAGTACTGATACAATGAAATAGTTTCCTGTAAGAGTACTGATACAATGAAATAGTTTCCTGTAAGAGTACTGATACAATGAAATAGTTTCCTGTAAGAGTACTGATACAATGAAATAGTTTCCTGTAAGAGTACTGATACAATGAAATAGTTTCCTGTAAGAGTACTGATACAATGAAATAGTTTCCTGTAAGAGTACTGATACAATGAAATAGTTTCCTGTAAGAGTACTGATACAATGAAATAGTTTCCTGTAAGAGTACTGATACAATGAAATAGTTTCCTGTAAGAGTACTGATACAATGAAATAGTTTCCTGTAAGAGTACTGATACAATGAAATAGTTTCCTGTAAGAGTACTGATACAATGAAATAGTTTCCTGTAAGAGTACTGATACAATGAAATAGTTTCCTGTAAGAGTACTGATACAATGAAATAGTTTCCTGTAAGAGTACTGATACAATGAAATAGTTTCCTGTAAGAGTACTGATACAATGAAATAGTTTCCTGTAAGAGTACTGATACAATGAAATAGTTTCCTGTAAGAGTACTGATACAATGAAATAGTTTCCTGTAAGAGTACTGATACAATGAAATAGTTTCCTGTAAGAGTACTGATACAATGAAATAGTTTCCTGTAAGAGTACTGATACAATGAAATAGTTTCCTGTAAGAGTACTGATACAATGAAATAGTTTCCTGTAAGAGTACTGATACAATGAAATAGTTTCCTGTAAGAGTACTCATACAATGACATAGTTTACTGTAAGAGTACTGATACAATGAAATAGTTTCCTGTAAGAGTACTGATACAATGAAATAGTTTCCTGTAAGAGTACTGATACAATGAAATAGTTTCCTGTAAGAGTACTGATACAATGAAAAAGCTACCTGTAAGAGTACTGATACAATGATATAGTTACCTGTCAGAGTACTGATAGAGAAAAGATATGATGAAATAGTTATCTAATAAAAGAATGATGTTATAAAATAGTTGACTTGCTATATGGATAATATCATGAAATAGCTTTTGCTAATAGAATGATATATGTAATTCAAAGATTTCAATAAAAGACTATTCGACATACCGCAAGAGGTATAGACGTGATAAAATAAAGTATTTCACATAGAATGGTATGATAAAATTACTTGTTTGACACATAAAATGTTTTATTCTTCATCATCATATAACGCATAATGGTAAATAATTGTATTATGTAAATAAATAATCAATTCGTTTTCAACGTTCCGTTTCAGACAGCCTTTAATTATCGTTGCGTGAGTATAGCGAGGTGCCCCTAGTTTGTAATATTTGTTTGTGTAAACATCTGTTGTCCTGTTTACAGATCGATAAATACACAATCAGAGTCGGTGGGGTGAGTTCCCTAGATTCCCATGCCGTTCTCCTTATTGCTACCGCGAACATCGATAGCAACCCGGCCGGAAATTAATCTACCGCAGTTTGCTGTTCGTTTCACTTACTACATCTTTCCGTGAGAGGAGTAAGAGATGTTCCGACCCATGGTGGCGCAGGAAGTCACTTTGGAAGTCAGAGAGCAAAGTTTTTCTAGTTGTTTAAAGATGAAAAATGATATTTGTTCCGGGAAATTGATGGTATTGTGCGGGTAATTAGTTTCTAGAGCCTCGGTTAGGTTTCCATCTCAGGCATATTTTTCCTTAAGAGCTGATGTGTGTAATTTGGAAAAATCAGGATCTGCTATTCTGAGAGTCGGAAACGTTACCGGGGTCCATTGTAGGATGTCTGTGCTAGCGTGTGTATACTCAACTATTCCCCTGCCACACAAAGAAAATTTCTTTCTACCATACTTTTTTTTCTAAAATATTTCATTTCATTAAAAAGTCGTTGATTTTTTTCGATAAGTCCTTGAATATGTACAGATGTATATGATGTGTCTTAATTAACACCGCAACACTTCAATAATATTATAAGACATTACAGTTTGTATTTAAAACAAATATGTCGGACACTATAGTACGCATGAAGTTGCCTTGTGTTAATTTTAATATAATACTAGTTGTATGGAAACATACTATAAACCACTTAGTTAAGATTATTGCCTGGACAATAGTAAGTGATGGAACAAGGGGCCGCCAATGTGTGTCTCTATCCGACACAACATAATTATACTGAGCACAGAAGGGTATTATAGTAATAGTAACTGTAAAACAACTAATCATTGGGAAAGTTTACTAATTATTTTCTCGATATTGCTTCAAATCAATTGTCTAAGAATATGTGATGTTCAGAAATTCAATATTCATCGCTTATTTCGGGGTTGCATTTCTCTGTTGTCTTGTGTATGAGCTTATATTCGAGGACTTGAGAATTATATCAACGGTGAACGTTTATGAAAAATATTCGCAACATCATCATATGCTTCCCCTTTTCTCTTTTTCTTTTTTCTTTTTTCATTCATTTTACTGAATATTATTTGTTTATTTATGGTCAATTGATTATGGAATTGCATGGTACGTTATGTATAGTTTCCAAATTAACCTTAAAAAACACATAGATGTAAAAGAGTGACTAATTTTGTGTAAATTATCTGGAGGTGATCATTTTAAAACCAAACCGGACTTGCGTATTACTAAAAAAAAAATCTTTTTTTTAATCATAAAATATCACCGAGTCAACGGTAACCTTATTATCATAATATTAAAACATTAAAAAAAACATTTCCACATACCGTTGGTCTATACAACAAAGCAAAAATAATAATATGACAATTTTTTATTTTTTTTTATTTCTCTTTTGTACAAGTAGACTATATCATAATGCACACGAAGGTTGATGCCTTTTAGCTCTACTTTTCGTTGAGGTCGTGTGAAACACATGTTGCTCTATATATAAACAGTTATTATCATTACCAGGAAATTAACAGACAATTGCCATACCAGGTGTTGTATATATACATAACGTACAAACAGAACTAGAACGAATACGACTTGTGAAACGTTTACAAATATGGCATTGCAACACGTAGACGTATTCATATGTGACAAATCTATATGGGGCTTATATTAGACCGTTATTGATTCCTATATGGTAAGTTGTCCCCGATCAGTGTTATATATTAAGATATATTCGACCCTGCATATGTACCTATTAATAACGTAATCATCGCTCTACAAGCCTCATTTCACATAAATATTCACAAGAATTATATCTTATACAAGTTTGCATTTCAATCATCTTGGGTTAAAGAACGGCAACTGTTACTATAAAAAGAATCAATGCGCCATCGCTCTACAAACGTTATTTTCACCTCTAGATGTTCATGTACACGCATGTGTTTACATATTTCTCCCTTCTGGGTTGAAAACAACGTCCTCTGTACTGCAAAAGAATTTTGATGTCACCGCTCCCTACACTTCATATTAATATTTATCCGATTGTCACCTAACTTCACAAATATGTTACAAACTTCATTTCTTGTAAAAGTTAGCGTTTCGACATTCCGGGGTCCACAACAGATTTTTGCGGCATCGCTATATACAAATAGTCTATTATCCGATTGCCAATATACCTTTAAGCACATGTTCAATTTATCACCTCTCGTGCGCAGTCACCAGTAGATCTTTATCATATTATAGTTACTATTAAATTGAATAGCTGATGCCATCGACCAAAGGTTTCTCTACATATACATTTCTGACCACTTCCGACGACCGCCAGGTTATTATTTTTGTTAAGGATGCCTCACCTCATTTCCAAATCAATGTTATTATTACTTTATTTCACACATTGATGGGTGTTCGCGTGTCGCATGGGTTAGCACCAAGACAAACTGGGGTTCGATTCCCTGGTCGGACGTGAAAATAGATGGGGCCACCTGCCCGAACACGCGGGTTTTCTCTGGGTACTCCGGTTTCGTCACACATCAAGACCCCCCTGCGCGCTAACGTCCGGGCCAACAAGAGAGATTGATTATAAATTGTTGTCATAACTGTTGTAAAATGAATAAGGGTCATATATTATTACACATAAGCGAGGGACACTTTCTAACACCGATCACTTTTTCTCGGGTGTGAGATCATTCTAGATATATACACAGTGATCATCTTTAAATTGTGTACGTGAAGTTTTTGTCACGGTATGGTGCTGTGACAATGTGTCCACTACAGTATATATATTGTATTACATGTACAATACGAACATTTCCATCTTAACATCAACAATGATACCTTACATTGTAGTATCAAACTCTTACATCAATCAAGTTGAACTTGAACAAGAATTTATAAAGTTATTCACGTTTTCATTTTTCTAATATGCTGGGATAAATCTTTATAAATAGTCATTTCATATAACAATAATTTCATTATCACAATTTTTAATTAATTTTAACAATTTGTTGTCTTTACAATGAACATTTGGAGATCTGAAATGTTTGTCCTAATATGAGGTTGAAATACGTTTTAGAATTCGTCCCTTTAAAAGACAAATACAACGAAATGCAAGATGATATTGATCGTTTCCTCTCGGGATCACCAGCTGATGTGTTTGAACCTGTCATACGGTCAGTTTGAACAAACAGTTTGGTCAACAGTGTCCGAAATCCCAGGGGGTGTCAACATTTCCCCGATCCCTATCCGTCAACTCGACAAAACCCGCGCGGTAAGTTATACACGGTAAATAGGGGCTTTGTCAGTTCTCCACAGTTCCATTTAAACCGCGTGATGTGCTAATGGTCGTAATTACCGTGGGTGCGGATTCCCGCTATTTTTAGTGAAAGAGGTGCAAATGGGATAAATACATGCTCCAAGATTATCAACGGTTAAACTCCGGGTGAGCTTGTCCAAAAATGTAACTTTGTTCGACATCGATGCAACATTGTATAGACGTTAAAGTAGATAGTGGAAATAACATCCTAGCTCATCACAGCGGTTTATGGTGTAGACGAGAGGCGTTAAGTTCATTTAATATATTTCGCGTCTCTTTAAATGAAGTTTCCGCTAATGACAATTGTATATATAAACAGTCTGAAACTCCTATAGGAATTAGACCATGGCCGTTCATGTTTCTGATATAAATAGTTCAGTGTATTATGGCGAATATTGCTGTTGTCTCTGTTTGTGGTGTTCGTATATCTGTTCTCACCGTAAGGTATACGTATTCCTACTCATGCGAACAACACAGCTATTGTTGTAGTATTACTAGAGTAGATGACAGTAACACTAATGTTCCGATTATTGAGCCAAAAACTGACAAACAAATTAGTTCAATTAGATTACATTCAACTGAAATACGCGATGTTCTACAGATATTGAAGCTCGGCAAGGCCTCGGGTTGGGAAGGAATCAGCCACCATATTCTAAGAAATACTGCTCACACTGTTTATACTCCGCTCGAAATAATATTTAATATGTCCTTATCAACAGGAATTTATCCAAATAAATGGAAATTAGCTAATATCATGCCATTGTTTAAAAAGGGTGACAGACATTCTCCTTCGAATTATAGACCAATTTCCTTGCTGTCTACTGTTGGTAAAGTTTTTGTGATTTTTAAACATTTGACAACTACTTTATACAAAATTCTTTGTTTTACAAGTATCAGTCTGGTTTTATGCATGGTCATTCAACTCATTGATAGATATCACCAAATTTGTATTGCACTTGAAGAAAAACACATACGTGTGTTGTATTCTGTGACATATCCAAAGCTTTTGATAGGGTTTGGCATAGGGGTCTTGTAGTGAAGTTAAAATCGTACGGTATTTCAGGTGAATTGTTTATGTGGTTAGAAAATTATATGATTCAGAGACACCAACAGGTATTTTTAAACAGTTCATATTCTTCTGTAAGTCTAATTGGGCAGGGGTTCCACAAGGCTCTATTCTTGGCCAACTTTTATTTCTTATATTTATTAATGACATAGCAGATATTTTTTAATCAACGTCTGGTCTTTTTGTAGACGAAACATCATTACTTAAGTCATCTTCATCTTGTCTGGAAATTCAGGAAACTTCAGATAGATAACTAGAGATCTTAAATAACTGGTCAAAAACCTGGTTGGTTAATTTTAATCCTGAAAAAACAGATGTATTGTTTATTTCGAATTCAATCGATATCGAAGAAGACTTACATTTAGAATTTGATAGGAAAGTCTTGAACTTTACAGATTATCATAAACATTTAGGGGTAACTTTTAATTCGAATGCAAAGTGGGAAGGGGGGATCATGTAAATGGAACTGACACTTCTGTTATGAAAAAAATTAATGTTTTACGGAAACGGAAACACTTATTAATTAGGGATGCTCTTTTAATAATTTACAAGACTTTTATTTTACCTGTTTTAGAATATGCTTGTGAGTTGTGGGACGGTTGCACTATTTTTGAATCTGAAAAGTTAGAAAAAGCCCAACGTGAAGCTGCTCGCATTATATTAGGACTTCCTTCACATACCCCTATTAATACTTTATATTACGAAACTAGTCTTGAAACATTTTCTAATCGCAGAAAACGGAAGAAACTTTAACTATTGTATAAGATGCATAATAAATTAACTCCTGATTACTTCAATCATCTTTTGCCGGCTTTATCTCGAGAAAATAATCGTTACGCTTTTCGTAACAGTAATAACTACAGGATTCCTCCTTTCAGATTATCTCTTACTAGCTCTTCTTTTCTGCCTTCTACTCTTCACTATTGGAATAACTTGGAAAAACTCATTAAAATCCCGTTTAACATCAAATATTCAGTCAAGTCCACCTATTTACTTTAAAATCGGAAATCGTAAACTTAATATTTTGCATACTAAACTCCGACACCAGTGCAGTTCCCTTAATTATGACCTTTTTAGTGTTAACCTTGTTGAGAGTGCATCTTGTAATTGTGGTCATCCTTGTGAGAATGTCTTTCCCTATTTTATGGAATGTCACCTTTTTACAAACGAAAGGCGTATTTTGGTTCAAAATTTGATTATTTTGAATGTTGCGTTAAATTTAGAAATTCTTTTGTTTGGCAATTTACAATTTTCAGTGGACATTAACTCAAACATTTTTAGATCTATGCAAAACTTTATTAAATCCAGCAAGAGATTTTGAGTTCAAATTGTAATAACAATTGTATATATTTATTGTCATTATTGTAATGTCATTTAAAACGTATATTGGGAGAAGGCGTTGATAAGTTGTTATAACTTGTGCCTAATCCCTTATCTAATTTTGGCAATAAATATGTTTAAACTAAACCGCCACTACGGTGTTTTCACTGCAAGGTATACGTATTCTTACTCATGCGTACAACACAACTATGGCAAAAGCGTATAATCGCAGAATTATAGTTGTTAAAAACTTGAATGTTTGAAAATACCAATCAAAAGAAATAGAAAAATTGCAGGGGTCGAACTCAAGACCTTTAAATTGCAAACCCTACGCTTGACCAATGTTGCCATTCAGAAACTTGAATATTCACAGCATCAAAGTGAATCTCAAATGTATAGGCCAGAAAAGCCTATTGGGAAATTACTGTAAATCAGAAAAATTCCTCTTGGTTCCTTGATTTTCTGTGTACAAAGGAGAATGCTCAAAGTAAAAATACCCCAGCTCTTTTGAATGAATCTTTTCTTGGCGATAATAACTGATGCAATGTTTGTTGGTAATCCTGTTTAATTAATGTAGCGTTTACTTTTTCTGTCAAAGAGAATGGATTGTTTATTCACTATAACGTCAACATTACGTTATCCACGCGTTATGTTTGGTTAACCGTCTTGTATGGCAGGTGATATGTTGTTTATGTTTTACGTCCTATAAGCAGTTTTGTTCGTTTAAGGACGAGCCAGGTTTTGATGGTGGGGGAAAGCCGGAGTATTTGATGAAAAAACATCGACCTGCGGTTGCACCTGGCGACTGCCCCACGTAGGCTTCGAATCGAACCCGCAACCCAATGGCTAGGATCTTAGTTGGTCAGACGCCATTACTGGGCCATCTCGAACATCGCGCCATACACGTTTTGGTCTAAATTTTTGTGAAAATTATTGATTAAAGCCATAAAAAGTAATTATCATATTATTGATGCTATAGTGTGATGTTCTTTTCATTCGTCTCATTGGAACTAAAGGACCAAAACATGTGTAAGAACAGGTTAGATGTCAGTATCATATGGCAAATGTTAAGTAACATTTCATTTAGAAGTTCGATTTTTTATGTAAATGTTTAAAATTTGACTTGAGCAACTTGATTTTACTGAAACATGAAATAATCACAATTAAAATGTATAAACACGACAATCACATCTCAGCGATGTAAATTGAAAGTAAACTGGGATATTTCGATACTTTCGGGGAAAAAACTAAAAACAACCTCCCAAAACGATGGTTCTAAACGAGATAACGGCTATTTCGACCGCTTCCGGTTTATAACGGCCATTGCCGGCCCTTCGCTTGTAGCCTATCAATACTCTGTTTGCCTTTCCATTGTGTATAAACAAAACTATTGGTATTTCTGTGTGTCTCTGTGGTTACGTTGCTGGATGTTGGTTGTTGGTTTTGGATATTTTAAGTCGCCGTTATAGCTTTACCGCGTCGCGGACTTTCGGAGGCAGTTAGAGTTGTCTCTCCTCCTGACACGGGATTATGACCGGTTACTGCGGGATTAGGGTTTCTGTATTCACATAAACATCGACGAAATTTATCTATCACTAACAACTGTTACATACGACTGCAGTTACAAAAAATCTACCTCGGTTATAGAGTATCTCTATTTTAGACCAGACTAATTTTCAAAGAGATTTCGAAAATCGTTCACGCGATGATAAAAAGATGTTCTCAATGCTCATCACAGAAGAGTCAAAATGACAAATGTGTTTTGAATATGTAACCGAGAGAGAAAAACGAAAAAAACAAAACAAATTGTCAACTTAAGATTTAGTCAAACACTAAAACGACAATATATTACCTCATTGAAAACGTGCTTGATATGTTTGTGGCGGAATCTAGAGCCGACAAGAGAGGATTTTTTATTTACAGACAAAATGTCTTTATTATCATTGTCACTTGAATGTTCAAGGTGGGAATTAGGCGGGAAAATAAAAGGCGACCCCCTATAGGGCCGTGTCTGCTGAGGCGTCATGTTTATGACAGTTTCCTCATCACGTGACTTCCCAATGAGTTTACGCGTCGTTCTTTTGAACCCTCCGTCGGGAAATTTTTGGAATATTGATTGATCACTAGGGGACGCTGTTTATTAAATCTGACATTTTAATATACAAAATGTCGACAGGATTTCTTAACCGTCCATTGGTTACGGTCGTATTTGGTGACATTGCCATTTTTAAAGCTTATGTTGTAATGATTTATTGCAGTAGAAATGTTATTACACGTGACGTCAATGTCGTTAACATATGTGTAAAAAAAGTAATATTCTACCTAACGGCGATGTAACGACTCTCGTTAGTAGAACTGTATCATTGGACGATAAACCTTGCGCGTTCATTCAATACATTTGAACAATCAATGCAGAATATGCTTTTCCAAAAGCCTCTCCGTTTTGCAAGTGTGAAAATGCGAACCGTGTGTGACTTATCTTCGGCAATTTAGCTGTGTCGCATGAAGGTACAGGCATGCATGCAAGAGTCCACGTTTAACCGTCACAACATGGCCCTCTGCTGCAGTGTCAAGATACTATGACGCAACTGATGACATCGGCTTGTTAATGAAATGGAAACGAGACATCACGTCACAAACGTTTGCGTGTGCAATACAACAGCCTAGTTTACATTTTAGGTTGTCTTCTTACTTAATTTTTATGCAATCTAATTAAATTTCTATATTCGCATTGCTCCCGTTTACTGATATGTCGCGTAACGACAGCGATGCTGAGATATAATTCTAATTAGATTGATTTTTATGTGCATCATTAATATTATTTATGAATAGATATTATGGTGCAATAAATTTATCGGAAATTAAAAAAAAAATCGGAAAACAGTAAACTCAGGCCGAAGTGACCTGCTTTATTTTTTTCTGTAAATAAAAATGTCATTGCTATATATTCCTCTATACAATATGCACACTTTTTGATTGTCACTTAAAAGATTTTATCAAAATCTCATTAAAGTCGTCATCGAAACAGAAGTTAAGCAGAAGTTAATAAGAAGTGTTTCGGGAGTCCCCGCGGTAATAAAGTTGATGAGGTTGTCAAATTTAAAAAAAAAAAATGTAAGAGATTGGGCAAAAAAGTACTTATTTAGATAGTGTATTGAACCACAATCATGTTCAGTATCCCAAGGACGTGTTGGTGATGCACTCATACATCTAGTTCTCAAAAGAAAGAATAAACACTCTGTCATATTTGAAATTTCAATTCTAGAAAATAATTCTTAACAAAAAGCCAAGTAGACATCCTCCCGCTTTTGGAAAAAATGAGCAATTAAATTACTACGTGCATTTACCGATATTAATACTTTTCATTTACTCGATTTTACAATGAATTATTTTCTTTGAAACAGTAACTTTTAATTCTCATATTATCTTAAATAGTTTTCTTCTTCAAAATTATTTTTTAGATTGTAGAAGTCCGTCAAATAGCGGAGAGCACGATTGGTGGTCCGCAAGGTTGAGACAAGAAACATAAGTAGGCATATTGTTAAATTAACAACGGTTTACATGAATACTCAAAATACAAAGCAATAGGCCTAATGTGGTACTCCATTTTAAAATGAATGACAGTTAGGTGAACGAAAGCACTCACATACGAAAGGAACTGTCTTTTTTTGAGGAATTGATCCCACACATTTTTTGAAAGCATACTGACAAAAACATAATTTGATATTTGCCAACCTAAACAAGTCCGGTCTCAAGTTGACTTATACTTAATCCTGATGCAAGGTGACTAAGTTTGTGGTGATTTTTATGCAGACGGTCTGTGTTCGATTCCCCATAACAAAGCAGGTCGTCAAAGTAACCAAAAACAGAGGTAAGCTGCAGTTACGTCAGAGGATATGTACGCCCATAGCATAGATTCACGTTTTTTCAAAATACCTTATAGTTAGCCCTCTTCAAATTTATTTGTTTCCTACAAATATATTTATATACATTGTAGATCAACAACTAGGTCACGTGAGATAAAACGTTTGAGTACACGCGACAACCAAATCACTTCCTGAGGTATACCGATACCGCCACGCCGCAAAGTAGTTCCATCAAACCGATGACGTACATGAATATTGTAAAGAACAAAACGTTTTTATCTAAAAGCATTCCTCCTTACTTTTATTGTTGATATTTTGTCGAAAGTAGGAGCATCCGTATGATACCGATGTTGATGAACAGATTCTAAAAATTCTGAAAATATTTTAATAATACTGGTGACTGTGAAATCACTGGCCAGTCGTAAATTTGCCCATTTACGACCATAAAAACAATATATACAATATATGACCATTTTCCTTCTACACATGCGCATATAATAGTGTTGCAAATATATCAAGTGAAGAATAATCCGATTTCATTGTCTAGGAGGCTAGTTTTATGACTTTATAACTTTTTTTAGTCATTTAATTTGATTTGTTTGTGTTTATTTCCGCCAAAGTGTGGCTGACATTCGAGTGGAAGTTTGTTGGTGCAGGCAAATTGCCCATATGTGAGTTACAGTTTACAGTGCGTAATCACACGCGGGAGTAACAGGACTCCATAAAAACGAAAAAACACTTGAGAACATTTTGTCCAATAATGCATAAAAAATTGTTGCCCTGTCATCGCAAATCAAATGTCACGTGTAGGCGGGATCGTCTAAACTCGGCGGGAACGTAAAATGTTACATTTTCGAGGCAAATTAAAGTTCCCTATATGTGTGTTGTAATGACAGTCTGAATACTGGTGAAAAAAATGAACTACGGTTGAAATTGACTATAAAGATGATGAACATTAACAAAACGAATGTTTATGTTTTCGTTTGTACACCTGCGACGGAAACAGTTGGCATGAACATTGTGTTTTGTGGTTGTCTAGTTACTTAACTTGAGATTTTGGACTAAAACAAGAACGGCGAAAGTATATCTTGGAAGTCAGCTACAACGTTACATGGCCCCACAAGATGAAGTGACAGAGCAGTACAAAATTGAAACTGTAAATGCCAATATAAAAAGTACTGCGTTTTGATGCTGAACTGATACACTAGGTGGCACTTAAATCTGGACTTGAATCTAAAATCTTCTATTGTCACGGTGCCTTCATGAATTTAGAAATTTTCAATAAAGAAATACCAGATAGAGTCTATCTCGTATAAGTATCGCGCATACCATAATATTACATTAGCATCCTCACTGCATTACGAGATTACTCGTTGATATAGTTCTGGGAATAGAAATAAACAAAAACTACGGGAATAATGACAAAGTTATGTTGTCTCAATCCTTACAACAAGATTGCTATACGCGTACAAACGACAATTTTACGAGTTGTTCGAGCGGGCCGAGGCTAATATCTTTCGGCGTTAAGACGAAAATAACAGCTTGTCTAATCGTAAGTTTCGGAACATCTTAATGGATTGCACTGTAATCGCCCTCAAAATAATTTAGTACTTAGATGGAAATAAACAAAGTTCCAATAACATTTTCTAATTAATTATAGCAGGCGCATAATAGACAAAAACAACATAGACAAGAATTATATTTCACGTGTAAAAATTAAGAGGTTCTAGAAGATGTCCTTTGGAAACGACTGCAGGACTTGTTCCTTCCTATTGCGTCGGGATAAAAGGAATATTGTTTTATTTTCTCATGTTCTCTGTGTATAAGTAGGTTCAATCGAAAATTAACGCCACCAATCTTTTACACATATTATTACTTTGTTATCATTAAGTTTAATAATACAGCCAAATCAGTTTAATTTAGCATGTGTAATATCAGTAGGATATGGATATTCTATCCGAGTTTAGGGTTTGGGTCAGCATCGAGGCATTACCGAGAAAAGTATTTGGTTTGTTTGTGTCACAAGTCCTTTAAACAGCTATCATCATTTAAGGACGTGCAAGGTTTTAGTCGTGGAGGACACCAGAATACCCGGAGAAAAACAACCACCCTACGGGTAAAAAACTCTGCGCATTATGAATTGTTTGCTTGCAAAGCTGTGTCATTCAAATAGATCATAAATACCATACAGAAACATTTCGATACTTATATTTACGTTTTCTGTCTCTTATGTTCTTTTTAACTTATAATTTATGTTTAAAATTCAAAATGCCCGCCTTATCGACAGTCCACAAAATTTCGTTCAATAGCTTGAATAGCGAGTTTGTCGCGTGCTGATTGGCAAACAAAGTGGTACTTTGAAATTTTAACACACACTTCAATGTTATTCCACAATTCAGTAAAAATACAATTGCGTATGATATGTCTATAGGGTGATTTAAGTTTATTAATAGAACTCTGAGCTGAGAGTTAGATTTGAAATTGTTTCGATTTTTCTCCGGAACAAATTTAGCGCATGGATAAATACAGTGAGCACCGTAAATCCGACCTTGCCCTCCACGAGGGAGTTATTTTTGTAAGTTAATTCGAACTTTTCTCTTTGCTCATTTTGTGAAGAATCCAGACGTGAATTTATTTGTTGATTGTATTGTAATCTGACTACAGTCTGTAGATTCTATAACAGCCTCGTTATTTGACATGTCGTCAGAAACTGAGGAAACAGTGGCTGCGAGACGCGTAAGACTGCGACGGAGCACAGGGGTTCATTACAAATGTCTGAAATGTTTGTGTGCTGTGACTCATATCAGTAGGTCTGTAACATATGTGTCAGTAGGTCTATAAAATATGTGTATTTCAGACATTTGTAACAAGCCCTTGTTGAACAGTGCAGTGTAACAGACGATATGTTTGATAAATTGCATGAGCGTTAAAATTATTTCCATTGCCGGCATTGATGATTTCAACCGATGTGCATTTTGTACGATATTGCAGACATTGGTCTTGTTTTTGTTGTAATAAAAGTATTTTTTATTTAATTTTTTATTTTGCACATAAGTTTACAATGACATTGTAAAATTTCACAATGCTTAGCGATATTTCAGCAGCCGTCATGTTTATTTACATTGGATATTGTAGTTCCGGTCAGTGTTGTATTAATACGCTAAGAATTATGTCTCGTGCTGCATGGTAATTAGAGTCCATCAACGACACAGCTTCCAAAGAGGCTATATAGTGACAATGCCATGCAAATGTAAATATTTTCAGTTCAAGCACGTGTGATGACTCTTACGTACCTAAGGTTGCCACTTGATGACGTCTAGATTGTAACACTTAATCAAACGACGTTTTGACGGGCTTTCGATGGTGATGTCATAATATAACGCGTCATCTTATTGTTCTTAATACATATTATGAAGGTCAACGAGTGCATGTGATTCTTCCATAATTGCCATAGAAAGATAGAAATTCATCCATAAACTTGTCTGTCCCTCAGGAAAGACAGCCTACAAGCTCTTTGGCGTCATGGCGTTTGTTGCCAGGTCGCCAGGCGCGCACGAATATAATAATTTGATATCATAAGGTTGATGAACCCTCAACATAAGATCCTAAATCCCTTGAAGAACAAGGTAAACATAATTTTATCTTACATCTAACAAATGTAATATGTCAGTTAATATCTCTTATAATAATCACAAAATAATCAATTTAACACAGACAACACTTTGGAACTATTTTAAAATGTCGACGCCATTTGGAGTTCATGATGAAAGTGAAGACAGAGGTTATCTGTTCACGGGTTAATTCCTGTCTTTCACAGGCAAGTATGAGAGAAAGACATTTTCTTACGCTGGACTGTTACATTACTTACTTTCATTTTGCGACAAACATGTCATTTAACATATTTACATATGTAATACATTTTTTGTATTTTGTTTTACCGCCGTAATTATTGTGGTGCCGCTAACCCTATTCGCTAATAACCCGGCGCTACACCTGGTTGTACGTTGTCCCCTCCTCCGCAGCCCCATATACTCTGTCGTCATTTTACCAGCTCCCTACTAATGACCTCGGTAATTACCGATTAAGGAAATGTACCGAGGTGACACATACATTAAACAATTTTAAAAAGGATACTAATTAAGAAGGTATTGGTGAAATTGGTGTAAAGTACTAAACGAAAAACGTCACACCAATTTACCATTGAATAACACTAGAGGTATAATGTCACAATTAAAAACAAAACAAACGTGAGAAACAAATTGTTGCACATGTTATGAAGTGAGTTTTTTTCCTCAAAGCTTTGTCATCTCCTAACATAGCTTAATAATAATTTTCTGTTCATGTTTTGGTTTATTTTATATTATAATTTGATTTTTTTTGACATTTTTTAAGCCATTGTTACCATACATAAAGGATTTTTTTATATAGCGATATGTTTTTTCCTGAATCCGTTTTCGTTGAAATCGTTGAGGATGACAATACCCAAACGTCGGAAGTATAAAACCGAAGCTAGACTTTAAAAATAGGAGGTTGAATATGCTCCAATTGTACATTGTTAGACGTTTCCCACATATTACGCATAAACTTCTATTAGACAAATTGGAAGAGAAAGGAAAACGTAGGAGAATGAGTTTTAAATTGTTTTGACGATTCTCTGAACATTGAAATTGTCAAGGAAAGCTAATTTGCCGCTTTTGTATGCAGTAGAATGCACCATAAACGGTCGGACAGGATGTATAGTTGATTGTGCTTTTATTGGCGTGTGGTGGACAGTAAATGCCGTATTTGGGTAAAAGATGGACACGATGTTTTTCTGTTTACAAGAAAATACAAGGAACAGAGTGTACGATAAAATGTATACAAAGTTTATGTGGCTTCCTGCTGAAATATCAGTCTACAGTATCCGATGTTCGCTTCAAGCTGACTTTCAACCAAAAAGTACTCACGCGCAATAAACACGAATATAACATGTTTTACATTTCATCATTTTTCTAATTTCCTTATCAGCATAATCACATAGAGGTCGTTGATATGAGACATTAACTCGATGTTACTATTTTTAGAACCAACAGAATTTCTCTTAGCGTTTTACGTTCCATTTTGTTTAATGATGACAAACCAGCTTCATTTTATATCTGATGTAACAATCAAGGACTTTTAGCTTGGTGAATGTGTGATCATAAGTAGATTTTTCATTCTCGCTTTAAAAAAAAAAAAGGTAAATAATTCAATTTACTGGTTATTTATTCCTATCTCGATCTTTTTTCAAATGTGCTGAAATTGACGGTTGGAACTTAAAAAAGAGTGTTCAGTGTGAAAACATAGTTCAGCGGGCGTAAGTAGAGCGGGGTAAAATAGTACACATTTGATTTTTCTCTCCCGAAAGTTAGGTTATGTGTCGAGTTCATCTAAATCTTCATAGTTATTCTTTCCTTGGAGCATACATATTAATTGTAATAACTGCGAAAAATGTTGATATTCCAAATGATGTTTTTAGCTTCCCCTGCCGATGAAGACCCTCGGCAAAAATGTTGCCGGGGGTCTACTGCCCAAGTTTTCATCCCGAGGGTCTGAAAAACCTTATCCATGCCTCACATCAGGGATGCATTCTATTTTTGATTATAACCTAAAACCTGTAAAAACAGCTGCTCTTCTAGTAAAGTTGTAAACTGTCCGCACATTTCTCATTTGCATATGAAGCCCTTACCTGATGCCAATTGTTAATGACGTCACGAACAAAAGTGTGTTCCCAAAAGGTCACTATCTTTCCCCGCTAGTCTGAGCGTGTAAGCAATCCAGACCAGTGGGTCGGATATCATTTCCCAGCAACGCCGGAAATGAAGATATCTCGGTGTTGTTGTTTTTTTGTTTTTTTTAAGTTTAAACATATTTTATTGTACAAATATACAAATGAATCGGACAACAAGTTATTACAACTTAATAGAGTCCTCTCCTCAATACATATTGTAAAAATAGTGTATATGTTTTTGGGGAAAGGGAAAAAGATAGGTTGAGGAAAGAAATGTGGGGTGGCAGGGGATGGGGGTGATGGAGGGGAGGGGCAAAATAATGAAATACTATTTCATAAACACATATAACAACTTACACATAAATAAGAATAGAAAATTAATTATAACCATCAAAACCTATTGCTGGATTTGATGTAATGATGCACATGTCTAAAGATATTTATGTTGTTTTCTACCGAAAGTTGACTATTTCCTAACAAAAGTAGTTCTAAATTAAAATCAACATGCAAGGCATTCAAATTTAGGAGCAGGGTATGTCTTTCGTTGTTAAAAAGTAAGCACTCACAAAAAAAGTGAAAGGCATTTTCACAGGGATGGCCACAATAACAAACTGGACGATCAACCAGATTTACTCTAAAAAGATCATAGTTAAGTGGACTACACTGATGTCTAAGTTTAGTATGCAAAATGTTCAATTTACGTTCACCGAAACCTAAGTAAACTGGTGTAGGAGATAGTAAATTTGAAGTTAACAAGTTTTTAAATGAATTTAATGAGGTCAATGATCGTACTGTAAGGTCCAATGAATTCCAACCGCGAAGAGTTGAAGGTATAAAAGATGAATTTGTTAGAGAAAGCCTGAAAGGACGAATTCTATAATCATCATTGTTTCTAAGGGTATAACGGTTATTTTCTGCAACGGAAGATGGCAATAGAGAATTTAAATAGTCTGGAGTTAATTTGTTGTGCATTTTATACAAAAGTTGGAGTTTTCTGCGTTTTCTTCTATTCGAAAGAGTTTCTAGACCAGTTCCAAAAGGTAAGTCTTCAATTCGGGCATATGAAGGAAGACCAGTTATAATACGAGACACTTCTCTTTGGGTTTTCTCTAACTTTTCTGTTTCTTAAGTTGTAAAACCATCCCACAATTCACAAGCATATTCTAAAACTGGTAAAATAAATGATTTATAAATCTTTAAAAAGAGTATCACGATTTAATAAGTACATGTATTTTAGTCTACGTAAGACGTTGACTTTTTTCATAACTGAAGTATATATTGCACAAATATGATCCCCCCATTTTGCACTTGAATTGAAAATTGTTTATGATGATCAGTAAAATTTAAAATTTCGCCATTAAATTTTAATTGTAAATCTTCATCAATTTCAACCAAGTTTGAAACAAAAATTACCTCAGTTTTTTTCTGGATTGAATGTTACTGACCAAGTTTGGGACCATGCATTAAGAGACTCGAGATCTCTATTCATAACCGTTTGGATTTCTAGACATGAAGAGGATATCTCGTTCTAGTATGCAAGAATAATAGAATCCATCCCTGATGTGAGGTACTGATGGAAAAGGTCATTCACACACAAGGGATACAACATTGAGCAGGAGACCTCGGGAAAGACAGCCTTCACGCACTATGACGTCACGACGCTATGACGTCACTCCGACAGTGATAAACTTGTTAAAATATTGCTAACGACGTGCTTAAAATGGATTTCTGATTTTATGTTCAGGATTCATCACCCCTATAGAGTTAACATACTTGTGTTCATACGCGTAATGGAATACAAGAATATGAAGTTCATAGAGTAAAAAAAAATCAAAAAACCTCCTATATCAACTTAAAAAGTATTCACCTTCCACGGACATGAAATATCCGTTTCCTCCAAAAATGTACTGCCATTTTCGCATATCCATGAAGTTGAACTCCCCCACTATGCGTGCTGATTACTTCAGAAATTCTTTATTTGGTTTATGTGTTATGAATCTGGAGCTCCCGAGCAACGAGATTGAAGTCGTTTTACGAGGCGGGCGTCAACCTCATGAATATGCTAAAGAAACACAGCACTAGACTTGACTGCTTAAAACTTTGAAACATCGAAATGACAATGGTTTGGTTTGGTTTTGTTTGTGTGTATTTTACGTCCTACTAACAGCTATGGTTATTTAAGGACATGTCATGTTTTGGTGGTGGAGGAAAGCCGGAGTTCCCGGAGAAAAAACACCGACCTACGGACAGTACCTGGCGACTGCCCGACGAAGGCCTCAAACCCGCGACCCTGTGTAAAAATGACAATGGACCATATGTCTGTTACATATCAAATCAACTACTTTAAAATTGAAGCGTTAATATGATTGATAACTGTATAGCAAGCAAGTTCATATTTTACACAAATAGCAGTATTTTTGTTTACAAAAATAAAGAAATGTGAATTTGAGTTGGCTTACGTAAAGTTGCTTTTATCGGCGATACAAAATTTGATATTGGTTTCGATTTAAAATTGTTACGTTAACTGTTTTGTCATTGTTCAGTGTGAGCTGAGACCACAAACTGCAATGACTTAAAGTAGTTGTGAAAACAAAGCTGAAATAGCATCGATTACATTATTACAACAATCAGAGTAAAACTTATGATAGCGGATTACCTCCCTTTAACCCACTCCCCTTTTTTAATCACATGGACTCAAATGTATTCAATGCGTTACGCTTTGATCCTGACATTTGTTAGAACCGATTTTAAAAACCTCAATAAAAAATATTCATTTGAAGAACAAAATACCTTTACTCGAGCTGAGGGTGATGATGTAATTTGACAATCAACAAAACGCGAAATTCTCGGAGAAAGAAAATTATCTTCTCAGAGAATGAAGTCTCGTGAGACATTAAGATATCAACGAATGTGTTTTTGTTTGCTATAAAAGCTTTATATTTATTAGGTTGACATTATTGCACAAGGTGTGCTTATTACATCACAAAGTGTGTATTTGGTTTACGTGGTATGCTTTTTGAAAATCTTTCTTGATTCGAGAAAATACATGGCACCGAAGTTAAGGTCGTAGCACGAGATTGACGTCAACCTCACTGCCAAAAACTTTTATACATTAAAATGGCGTGAGTATTTGAAGGAATCGGAGATGAGGTCTGCGAAAGGAGAATACAATCTTCAAGTTCAAAGGGTATTTGTTAAGAATAAAAAGCTTTTTAATGGTACCGAGTATATCTTTGAACATTTACTTGAAATAGGTTTTTTTCGTACATGGAAGAAAGGTGGGGTCAATTTTTCGTCATCGCAAGCCTCCTTCCTTATTGTTTATACCATCGCGGGGGAGTATTTTTACCAATAACTGATTTAAACCCCTAAAACGTCAAATATAGACCCCCGAACACATCAGATTATGTCCAAATAAAGCAAAACATTAACAAAGTCTCAGGTCCATGATCATTGTTTGTGCAATTGAGTAAAGTGTTACGCAATGTTCCAAAGTTCACATTTTGCATCTTCTGCTTCTAATGTCAAACTGCAGGTCGAGAAATAGATTCGGCCAGATGTACCCCACTGCATGATGGTCCGCAGACGGTTCATTTACACACCACTCGCCTGGCGATATTAAATGTGTTCTTACTTGTTCACTGATGCTTCAATTGCAATATCAGATTGACTTATCTCGTCTGTTCTTCCATTTTCTGTAACGTCTATACATGTGTGTCACTAGGCACGCTTTCTGTAACGTCTATACATGTGTGTCACTAGGCACGCTTTCTGTAACGTCTATACATGTGTGTCACTAGGCACGCTTTCTGTAACGTCTATACATGTGTGTCACTAGGCACGCCTTGCGTTGACCAATTGCCTACCCCGTGCCCTGTATATAAGACCAAACCATAAGAATGTAACATTTCATTTACACTGGTTGAAACAAAAGCGTTATTATGATGATCATTATCTATTGCAATCACATTCATATTTAGCAGAATTATCGGTATATTTGTTTCATAAAAAATAAGGAAGTGTTAATTCATGTTGGCTTATCTAAAATTGCTTTTATTGTCGATACAAAATTTGATATTCGTTGCGCTTGTAAATTGTAACTTACTCCCCGTTTCCTCTGTGAGTCGTAAAGTCATTAAACTCATCTGCCATTACCTCTTTTAACTATGAAAATAAATCTTAATAAAAAGAACGATGAAATTTGTATAACAATCAAAGTGGAATTTTAAACTGCAGATAACCTCCCTTTAATCCACTCTCCTTTTTATAATAGCATGTGTCCCCAATGTACTACATTTGTGATCCTGACATTTGTTCAATTAAATTAAAAAGTGTACAAACTTGTTGTTGTTTTTTTCTTTTTTATTGAGTTCTTAATAATCTACCTTCAATCGAGTGGAGGAGGATGATGTATTTTGACAAGTCCACGTTCCCTGACCTTTCTCTGGATGAAAAACTTGTCTTCTCATGGATCAGAGCATGATGTCGTAGGACACATGACGACATTCATGTGTTTTTGTTTTTCTATAAAAGAGTCTTCTTCAGTTTTAACTTTACATTCGGAAAGTTGCTAATTTTTTTTTAATTGAGTTAGTTCGATAATCGTTAGGCTTTCTCTTGACGTATAATTGCTTTCAAGGTTTCAGATTTATTTCAACAGCAACATACGAGCATTTTTTTACATGTACGTAGAGAGCAATGAAAATAACATCAACGCAATCTTTCTTAGCCTTCAGGTCGTTTTATCGTTTGTCTTTATATAAAGAAAAAAAAACGAACCTGTAGTACAACTAACCTCCTTGAATCATGAAGCGATTGCGCATGCGTACGCCGTTATGGCAATCTGATGAACAAGAGACTTGAATGAAATATAGATTCTATTTTTGTTTTAATGTGCATGTGTAACATGTAAGGATACACTAACTGTTATCTAATAACACTGAGGAAAGAATTCTGTCCAGTGATATACAGATATTACATCGTAAGTTTCTTCATAAAAACACGTTTATATGACGCGAGGAAAGACGAAGACGGCAACGTATTGCACGGAATCTTTATTGTGTCGTTTAAACATGATCTGAATTGCTTTCCCCTACTGTACTCTCAGAGTAGATTGATTTCACAAAGGGATGGTTATTCAGTGAAAGTCAAGCCATTCATCATTTCCTTACACTCGCCGAGTCATCACAAGAAAACACTAAATGATATAATAAAATCAGAAAAAAATCATATTCGATCTGAATTCGAGTTTCTCGACATTTCCTAGAATTAGTAGACGCGTTGGGTAAAATGAGGCATGCCAAGTGATACTGTTAAATATTCGTCAAAACATTGCTAACAAAAAGGGTCCATGAGTCAATCAGTTCATCAGTTATAAGGCTGAGACTGATGTCATTATTCTATTTATATAAGGGATGCCACCGAAACTTTGTATACACATGACAGTTTATCCGTGTCTGTGAACCTTCAGAGAATACACCTTTACAGTTCTCGTAATCATTTTGTTCCTCCCATGCCTTACATTCCCCTGAACAAAACATATTTATATTATTTGTGCAATTCGCCATCGCCGACACTTTGGTGTTCCCAAATAGGTCTTCAATTGCATGTTGTTCTCATAGTAATTCAAGTATGGCTTACTTTTCACGTAGTTCACAGTTTAGCCCATCAACCACGGTCATTCGAGTGACCCCGTCCTTAACTTCGGTTGCCGATCACTGCATCTGATTGAAAGCTTCCTCAACTTTGCCTCGCGAACACTTTCTTCAGTGACGTTGTCCCCTTTTTGACTAGCGACTCTATTTTTCGTATAACATCGTTTTCAAGTTTACGTAAAGGCCACAATTGTTTCTAACAGGTTGTACCCATTTAAAGAAAAGTTCGTGATCGCAATGGTAAACTCTCAACATGGTTGTGGGTGGAAGGTCGTGCTAGTCCTTAGTACACGTCACTGTTTCAATCTGCATTGCATAACCCTTCACAAAGGGTTTCACAGATGTGGCTATACCAAAACGATGTATTTCTCCACTTTCTGTCATGCTGTTGTGTTATCCCTCTGCCATCCTCTTGGGCAATGACACACTTCAGCACCTCTTCTTAACGTGTATTTGTAACGTCTACATCATGCCGTATCCAAGTACCATAAGTTTGAACGTAAAGATTTTTATGCTGTTCAATTTTTTTTCTGTTTGGTTAACAATACCCATTCTTGATTTTTATCTTAATGTATATAAACTTATTTGTGTTAATAATAATAATTTGTAAGATATTGTTTTTTCCTAGAAAGTGTCATCAGTAGCATTCCTTGTGTGTTAAAATACCTCAACCCTTTCCAATTGCATCGCAACTTAAAGACTCCTCATTTTTTAAGCCCTACTGCATCCTTTCACCTGAAATCTCTATAAATAGTGTCGTATTACAGTAATTTAAGCAGATGTGGGCATGTGTTGTTTTTTTCTTAAATCTAAATCTTGTTTTACGCCAAAGTGTTTTGAACTTCTTTGTTGGAGTGATGTGTAATGCAGTTAGCAAACTGCGTACCTCAACTGTGATGAGTAACAAAATACTGATTTCAATCTGTAATATAAAGTTATCTTTCCCTATGGTGTCCTGTGAATGTAGGAACATTCTAAACTTTTATAGATCAAGGTCTCAACTTCCCTGCACATTTTCTTGATTAGATTAAGGTTTGCATGTACTTAAACATTGTAATACGTTTCACACAATTTCAATTAAATATGTAACACTGTAATGCTACAACACTTCTTTTAAATAAAAAAATGGAAATGGGAAAATAAAAGCATGGATCCTAGGTTCTTTGATGATTTTCTATGGCCGTTGTCGGACTATATACTCCAGTTGTAAAGACTAATATAAACCTGAACTGTGGTAGATTTATTTTAATCCTTGTCAGTTTTGCCATACACGATATTGGTTCTCTTATCAAAGTGTTTTTTTTAATTCTTCTCGATTCGTTTAAAATAGGCATTTTATACAAACGATTGTAGTCATGTTCTTTCATTGGAAATATCACTTCCCGGAATGTGATTAAGATTAAGATGGATCTTTTGGATTGTGCCCATTACTAGTCTTTGTTGTTTGTACTTAGCTACTACCCCGATTCTTACTTTGATGATGTGACATCACTTGGACTAATATTAGATTTCAATAGCGGGTGTCGTCAATGTCGCAAAAGACGTTTAACTTTCCGGGATACTAAGTATTGTTCTCCTTGTACTTTTTCAAGATCTCCTATAAATATTTCTTTTGATCACGTTTTGATTCAGTATTATCGATTTTGATTTTAAACTTTAATTTTGTTGATATTTCAGTATTCATTTTGTTCAAAATAGTGATACTTTCTTTGAATATACGATTCCTTTATGACTTTTTAACATTTAACAGTGCTGACTAGCCAAGCTTTTGACTCACCGTATCTCTGCAACTAGTCACCTGGATAGTTTTACCGTCATTATTATTATAAAGAAAGTGTTTTTTTTATTGATATCATCATTGCATGGCGTCTACTAGGAATTAAGCTTCTCGTGAGTTGATATTATTCGGTAAGTGTCGTTATACTAATATGTAAGTAAATAATGTTATTTATTCTATTTGGCAGGATAGAAAGTTCTGTAAGTAACATATAAAATATGTTTTTATTTATAAGTCAACAATGTTCGAGAAGTACTGTCTTGTTTGTGAATAAACAATGTTCACAGTATGTATGTGGGTATACAATACGATTTGTTGTTTGTTTGTGGGTACACAATATGGCTTGTTGTTTGTGGGTATACAATATGGTTTGTTTGTTTGTTTGTTAGTGTGTGGGTATACAATACATTTTGTTTGTATACAATATGGTTTGTTTGTTTGTGGGAATACACTACATTTTGTTTGTTTGTGGGCATACAATATGGTTTGTTTGTTTGTGGGTATACAATATGGTTTGTTCGTTTGTGGGTATACAATATGGTTTGTTTGTTTGTGGGATTACACTACATTTTGTTTGTTAGTGGGTATACGATATGGTTGGTTGTTTGTGGGTATACAATATGGTTTGTTTTGTTTGTTTGTTTGTTTGTTTGTTTGTTTGTGGGTATACACTACATTTTGTTTGTTTGTGGGCATACACTACATTTTGTTTGTTTGTGGGTATATGATATGGTTTGTTTGTTTGTGGGTATACAATATGGTTTGTTTGTTTGTTTGTTTGTTTGTGGGTATACAATATGGTTTGTTTGTTTGTTTGTTTGTGGGTATAAAATATGGTTTGTTTGTTTGTTTGTTTGTTTGTTTGTTTGTGGGTATACAATATGGTTTGTTTTGTTTGTTTGTTAGTTTGTGGGTATACAAGACATTTTGGTTGTTTGTGGGTAGATGATATGGTTTGTTTGTTTGCGGGTATACAATATGGTTTGTTGGTTTGTTTGTGGGTATACACTACTTTTTTTTTTTTGTGGGTATACAATATGGTTTGTTGTTTGTGGGTATAAAATATGGTTTGTTTGTTTGTGGGAAACACTACATTTTGTTTGTTTGTGGGTACACAATATGGCTTGTTGTTTGTGGGGATTCAATATGGGTTGTTTGTTTGTTTGTTAGTGTGTGGGTATACAATACGATTTGTTTGTTTGTGGGTATACAATATGGTTGTTTGTTTATGGGTATACAATATGGTTTGTTTGTTTGGGGGAATACACTACATTTTGTTTGTTTGTGGGTACACAATATGGCTTGTTGTTTGTGGGTATACAATATGATTTGTTTGTTTGTGGGTATATAATATGGTTTGTTTGTTTGTGGGTAGACACTACATTTTGTTTGTTTGTGGGTATACGATATGGTTTGTTTGTTTGTTTGTGGGTATACACTACTTTTTTTTTTTTGTGGGTATACAATATGGTTTTTTGTTTGTGGGTATACAATATGGTTTGTTGGTTTGTTTGTGGGTATACACTACTTTTTTTTTTTTGTGGGTATACAATATGGTTTGTTGGTTTGTTTGTGGGTATACAATACATTTTGTTTGTTTGTGGGTAGATGATATGGTTTGTTTTGTTTGTTTGTTAGTTTGTGGGTATACAAGACATTTTGGTTGTTTGTGGGTAGATGATATGGTTTGTTTTGTTTGTTTGTTAGTTTGTGGGTATACAAGACATTTTGGTTGTTTGTGGGTAGATGATATGGTTTGTTTGTTTGCGGGTATACAATATGGTTTGTTGGTTTGTTTGTGGGTATACACTACATTTGGTTTGTTTGTTTGTTTGTTTGTGTGTGGGTATACAATATGGGTTGTTTATTTGTGGGCATACACTACATTTTATTTGTTTGTGGGTATACAATATGGTTTGTCGTTTGTCGGTATACAATATGGTTTGTTGTTTGTGGGTATAAAATATGGTTTGTTTGTTTGTTTGTTAGTTTGTGGGTAAACAATACATTTTGTTTGTTAGTGGGTATACGTATACAATATGGTTTGTTTGTTTGGTTGTTAGTTTGTGGGTATACAATACATTTTGTTGTTTGTTTGTGGGAATACAATATGGTTTGTTTGTTTGTTTGTTAGTTTGCAATATGGTTTGTTTGTTTGTGGGTAAACAATATGGTTTGGTTTTTTGTGGGAATACATTGTGGGTTGTTTGTTTGTTGGTATACAAAATGGTTTGTTTGTTTGTGGGTATCTATATGGTTATCTGTTTGTGGGTATACAATATGGTTTGTCGTTTGTCGGTATACAATATGGTTTGTTGTTTGTGGGTATAAAATATGGTTTGTTTGTTTGTGGGAAATATGGTTTGTTTGTTTGTTTGTTAGTTTGTGGGTATACAAGACATTTTGGTTGTTTGTGGGTAGATGATATGGTTTGTTTGTTTGCGGGAATACAATATGGTTTGTTTGTGTGTGGGGATACAATATGGTTTGTTTTGTTTGTTTGTTAGTTTGTGGGTATACAATTTGTGGGTATATGATATGGTTTGTTTGTTTGTGGGTTTACAATATGGTTTGTTTGTTTGTTTGTTAGTTTGTGGGTATTTGTTTGTGGGTATACACTACATTTGGTTTGTTTGTTTGTTTGTTTGTGTGTGGGTATACAATATGGTTTGTTTGGTTGTTAGTATATAATATGGTTGTTTGGCTGTGGGGATACAAAACATTTTGTTTGTTTGTGGGTATACGCTACATTTTGTTTGTCTGTGGGTGTACAATATGGTTTGTTTGTTTGTGGGAAATATGGTTTGTTTGTTTGTTTGTTAGTTTGCAATATGGTTTGTTTGTTTGTGGGTAAACAATATGGTTTGGTTTTTTGTGGGAATACACTGTGGTTTGTTTGGTTGTTGGTATACAAAATGGTTTGTTTGTTTGTGGGTATCTATATGGTTATCTGTTTGTGGGTATACAATATGGTTTTTTGTTTGTGGGTATACAATATGGTGTGTTTGTTTGTGGGTATACACTACATTTTGTTTGTTTGTTGGTATACAATATGGTTGTTTGTTTGTGGGTATACAATACATTTTGTTTGTTTGTGGGTAGATGATATGGTTTGTTTGTTTGCGGGTATACAATATGGTTTGTTGGTTTGTTTGTGGGTATACACTACATTTGGTTTGTTTGTGGGTATATGATATGGTTTGTTTGTTTGTGGGTTTACAATATGGTTTGTTTGTTTGTTTGTTAGTTTGTGGTTATACACTGAATTTTGTTTGTTATACACTACATTTTGTTTGTTTGTTGGTATACAATATGGTTTGTTTGTTTGGTTGTTAGTTTGTGGGTATACAATACATTTTGTTTGTATACAATATGGTTTGTTTGTTTGTGTCTTTGTTTGTGGGTATAAAATATGGTTTGTTTGTTTGTGGGAAACACTACATTTTGTTTGTTTGTGGGTATATTATATGGTTTGTTTGTTTGTGGGTATACAATATTGTTTGTTTGTTTGTTTCTTTGTTTGTGGGTATAAAATATGGTTTGTTTGTTTTTTTGTTATTGTGTGGGTATACAATACATTTTGTTTGTTTGTGGGTAGATGATATGGTTTGTTTTGTTTGTTTGTTAGGTTGTGGGTATACAATACATTTTGCTTGTTTGTGGGTAGATGATATGGTTTGTTTGTTTGCGGGTATACAATATGGGTTGTTTGTGTGTGGGTATACAATATGGTTTGTTTGGTTGTTTGTTTGTGGGTATAAAATATGTTTTGTTTGTGGGTATACAATACTTTTTGTTGTTTGTTTGTGGGTATACAATCCATTTTGTTGTTTGTTTGTGGGAATACAATATGGTTTGTTTGTTTGTTTGTTAGTTTGTGGGTATACAAGACATTTTGGTTGTTTGTGGGTAGATGATATGGTTTGTTTTGTTTGTTTGTTAGTTTGTGGGGATACAATACATTTTGTTTGTTTGTGGGTAGATGATATGGTTTGTTTGTTTGCGGGTATACAATATGGTTTGTTTGTGTGTGGGGATACAATATGGTTTGTTTTGTTTGTTTGTTAGTTTGTGGGTATACAAGACATTTTGGTTGTTTGTGGGTAGATGATATGGTTTGTTTGTTTGCGGGTATACAATATGGTTTGTTTGTGTGTGGGTATACAATATGATTTGTTTATTTGTGGGCATACACTACATTTTGTTTGTTTGTGGGTATACAATATGGTTTGTTTGTTTGTTTGTTAGTTTGTGGGTATACAATACATTTTGTTTGTTTGTGGGTAGATGATATGGTTTGTTTGTTTGTGGGTATACAATATGGTTTGTGTTGTTTGTTTGTTAGTTTGTGGGTATACAATACATTTTGTTTGTTTGTGGGTATACAATATGGCTTGTTTGTTTGCGGGTATACAATATGGTTTGTTTGTTTGTTTGTTAGTTTGTGGTTATACACTGAATTTTGTTTGTTTGTGGGTATACAATATGGCTTGTTGTTTGTAGGTATACAATACGATTTGTTTGTTTGTGGGTATACAATATGGTTTGTTTGTTTGTTTGTTAGTTTGTGGGTAAACAATACATTTTGTTTGTTAGTGGGTATACGATATGGTTGGTTGTTTGTGGGTATACAATATGGTTTGTTTGTTTGTTTGTTAGTTTGTGGTTATACACTGAATTTTGTTTGTTTGTGGGTATACAATATGGCTTGTTGTTTGTGGGTATACAATACGATTTGTTTGTTTGTGGGTATAAAATATGTTTTGTTTGTGGGTATACAATACGTTTTGTTGTTTGTTTGTGGGTATACAATACATTTTGTTGTTTGTTTGTGGGTAAACAATATGATTTGTTGTTTGTTGGTATACCATATGGTTTGTTGTTTGTGGGTATACAATATGGTTTGTTCGTTTATTTGTTTGATGGTATACAGTATGGTTTGTTTGTTTGTGGGTATACAATACGTTTTGTTGTTTGTTTGTGGGTATACAATATTGTTTGTTAGTTGCGGGGTATACAACATGGTTTGTTAGTTTGTAGGTATACAATATGATTATTTGTTTGTGAGTATACAAAATGGTTTGTTAGTTTGGGGGTCTGCAATATGGTTTGTATGTTTGTGTGTATACAATATGGTTTGTATGTTTGTGGGTATACAATATGGTTTGTTCGTTTATTTGTTTGTTTGTGGGTATACACTACATTTTGTTTGTTTGTGGGTATACAATATGGTTGTTTGTTTGACGGTATACAATATTGTTTGTTTGATGGTATACAATATGATTTGTTGTTTGTGGGTATACAATATGGTTTGTTTGTTTGTGAGTATATAATATGGTTGCTTGTCTGTGGGTATACAATACATTTTGTTGTTTGTTTGTGGGAATACACTACATTTTGTTTGTTTGTGGGTATACAATACTTTTTGTTTTTTGTTTGTGGGTATACAATATGGCTTGTTGTTTGTTTGTTAGTGTGTGGGTATACAATACGATTTGTTGTTTGTTTGAGGGTACACAATATGGCTTGTTGTTTGTTTGTTAGTGTGTGGGTATACAATACGATTTGTTGTTTGTTTGAGGGTACACAATATGGCTTGTTGTTTGTTTGTTAGTGTGTGGGTATACAATACGATTTGTTGTTTGTTTGAGGGTACACAATATGGCTTGTTGTTTGTTTGTTAGTGTGTGGGTATACAATACGATTTGTTGTTTGTTTGAGGGTACACAATATGGCTTGTTGTTTGTTTGTTAGTGTGTGGGTATACAATACGATTTGTTGTTTGTTTGAGGGTACACAATATGGCTTGTTGTTTGTTTGTTAGTGTGTGGGTATACAATACGATTTGTTGTTTGTTTGAGGGTACACAATATGGCTTGTTGTTTGTTTGTTAGTGTGTGGGTATACAATACGATTAGTTTGTTTGTGGGTATAAAATATATGGTTTGTGTTGTTTGTTTGTTAGTTTGTGGGTATACAATACATTTTGTTGTTTGTTCGTGGGAATACAATATGGATTGTTGTTGGTGAGTATATAATATGGTTGTTTGTCTGTGGATTTACAATATGGTTTGTTGTTCGTGCGTATACAATATGGTTTGTTGTCTGTGGGGATACAATATGATTTGTTGTTTGTGGGTATACAATATGGTTTGTTGTTTGTCGGTATACAATATGGTTTGTTGTTTGTGGGTATAAAAAAAAAATTGTTTGTTTGTTTGTGCGTCTAAAATATGTTTTGTTTGATTGGTCTGTTTCCATTAATTTACTTGAAGTGATCTTGAGATATCAGAAAACGAAACATTAAAATAAGCATTGGTTTAAATAGCTGAAAAGAAGGGGAGACTGGATTTAGTCTTCAATTTTGGCTCATCCTTACGCTCGCTATATACATTTAAAATCAGTCATGCAAGATACAAAAGTAATTACTTAAACCTACCATGAATATAATTATCACAATGAACGCCGGATATGCATTTCTATATCCAATATATTTGCCTATTAAGAAGGTTATGGTACGAGAAAAAATACTACCTGTAGCAGATTTTTATACATTACATTAAGTTGTCAAGATGTTCAACCGACTGTGAAAGTATATTTGAGAAAAATCTTAAATAGAACTGTTATTTAGCAGACATTTATATGTATATTGTATTTCAAAAAAAATCTCAAAAACACATCTTCATCTCTTTAAGGAGATTATTCAAACAATTTTAATATTCTCCTTGAAGAGATGGAAGTACTAAAGATGAGTTACTGATTTATTTTCTTTTTATATTATTTCTTCCTCCGTACGGATAATTGTTCTGCTTTTATAATATATATATATATATATGCATATAGTCAGTTTTATCACTATATTAATTATTATTCAAATATCAATCAGCATTCTTACCAAAAATTAAAGATTATTTAAGAACAGACCAGTAACGATTTCAGCTTAATGTTTAAAAGGAAGGTCATAATAAACGTATGTGGGGTTGATATAAAAGTACTTAAATAAAGAAAAAGAATCATATTTTTTTGTATTGCGTCATAGTTATAATGTATTTCAAACCTACAGTAAAACCTACCATATGAACTTTTAAAAACATTATAAAGTTTTTTATCCTTTTTTTTCGTGTTCACTGAAAGAATCTTACAATTTCAATAGTACTCTTGTTAACCAATTTCATCTAGTAGGGAAATCAGTTCAGTTCTGTCTAGGGTTTCACATCCTATCTAAAATCCGGTTACCGAGACGGACCAGGCTTTTCTGGAATCAATACTTTTTTGTCCAGTAGCAAGACAATTCAATAAGGAAACTCGTCCATTTTCACCCTCAGAATCATTTTCCCATGGACGGCCGGAAAAAGAACTACTTTATTTTCTCTTATTTTATTTGATTTTTTTGATACGGACAATTCACCGCCCTGCGCGAGACACCATGGAACAAATCTAGTTAAAGCAACAAAATATGTTTTTTGTACGAGGATTTCTATCGACCGGGAAAGGATTTTCGCGCAATGGTTTGCTTGCAGTGATAAACAGTTGTATAATTATTTACTACGGTTTGGCGTCCATTATACTGTTAAGGCTCCGTGACAAATATTTTCGTCAGAAATAACTCAATTAGGGGAAGCTGATGGATCGGGACGAATTGGCCGTGGATCACGGATCGTGAGGCTTGCCTAACAACTGTCAACGCTAGCGTTCTCAGATCGACATTCATCGCTCGCCTCTATTTACATAGTTTCATTAAGCATTTGTAAATGAACTATTTGAATTCGTCGAGTAAATTTGCAGGCCACAATCTAATGATTCATTCAAATTCAACTCCAATCATAGCATTATCGTCACCAGAATTTTCAATGGGATATTTCTTTAGCAGGAATTCTCGCACAAGTTCCGGTTTGAAAGAAAAACCTCATGCTGCGATTTCTATTAGTAACACAGACAAATTAATAGCAAAATGGCGAATAAAAGAAATTGCCAAAAACCCGTCTTCGTCGTCATGGAGTATTCTATTCTGAATTAGATTACATTTACCAATGGTCCTTAGCAAAATTAGATATACATCAAAGTTAGAATAAATATTTTATTGTCGTTGATTCATTGTTAAGGGATAATCTACTTTCCTTCTGCATAAACGAGCGGCCTGCTTGACCTGAGCATTTCGTCTGTTCTGTGTGTGCCGCTCAGCTCGGTAAATCAGTTTCAGACACAACATGAGGTCCACGTGCGGCGTGCACATTTTAAACGATCTTACAGTATATTCCAGATTTTGAATGAATTGGCATTTACATTTAGTAAAATGTTTTTAAATTCATTTTAATCTAACTCGTATATAAGACCGTAATGAAAATGATAGTATGTGATTTTTACTTATTGCAGTTCGCTATTTCACACTGATTTTTATATATTCAAGGTTTATCTGGAGGTTTTTTCTAAAGAGGTTTCCCTCTAGTATGAGCTATCATATTAAACAAAATACCAAAGTTAATGTACCGACGATTGCGATCATAAGCGACACTGGAAACCAAAATGATGATATCGCAAAAGTGCAAGCAGGAAAAATTCAAAAATTCAAGAATTGAAAGAATAATAATGCGCAACCAGTTTTGTGTCCTTATCATAATACAATATAGAAATTTACAAAATCTATAATAGTTATAATAACGATAAATCTATTGTCTTCTGTCATATCGATATGCATGATGAACTCATTAAAAGTCGTCATTTTGTCGATGTCATGATTTTAAAAACATTCTTATTATTTTTTAGGGTTTAAATAACAATTCTTCACCATGCTATACTAACTTAAGCGATTTTTGAAATACAAAGAAAACAAACGAAACGGCATAATTATTGACAAATCTAATGAATACGTTTCTATTAAGTGGATTATTTCTGACATATCAGCTGTGATGAACGAATGCTTGAGTAAAACGTATGCTCTTTTCAATACAAATATCCATATATCCTTAGGCCAGTGTACGATCGAGGAGTCAAGCAGAAAAGTCATTCAGCCATTTTGTATCCCTACGCGAAATTAAACGATGTATCGGCTCAATTACACTCGTTATTGTGACCCCGCAGCAATCTGTACAGCGAGGTAAAAGATGGTACAAATTATTTCTTGCCGATGCTCAGATGCGAACATAAGCGAGCACGAGAAGGTGGAGTTAATTGGCGGGTGCTGAGACGAGGCGGTGAAGCGGTTGACAAGTTCTTTGTGATCGGTTTTGTGATGAAGAATTGATATGGACATATGTCACAACAAAAGGAGACTAATACTCGACCCAATGCTGGAACAAAGAAATGCGGACTATAAGACTGAACTCAAATACCGTGAAATGTTACAATGGAAATACTCATAGACGAGCTTTGTATGTGTGTTATGTTCTTATAGGAATCTCAGCAGATACATATACAAGCTTAATTTTCAGAGCAAAATAAACAACATCTTTCAAGTGTTTAATAGGGAAAAACAATCCAAAATGCCTAGACCTGTTGTTAAGCAATCAAACTACACAAAAACGTATTAAATCTGTTTACTTTATAACTCCAATATTATGGTTTTCACTTGAAAGTTTCTTAAAAAGATTGGTTTTTTAAAATAATTTCCGCATCAATAAACATGTAACATGATGTCAAAAGAAAATAAGATTGAAATTGTATTGAGTTGGTTTAAAGTCCACTGTTTGTCATATTTTATCGTCTTTGAGTTGGATTTCCATTTTTGTGAAGGTGACGCTGGGGTGAAATACATTTCTATTTTATTTTTAAATGCACACTTACATGTTATACTCTATCGCTTATGGAAATAAAAAAAAAACCTGGAAATGTTATTTTCTGTCATGAAATTTAGCCCAATCCTTATAGTGTACATTGTATAACATTATTACCAATAACATTCAAATGTACCTTTTTACCAGAACTTTGTTAGTCGTGAGGTTACACCTAACCAAGTGAACCTTTATATCAAATATAAAATCACTCTCTATCGTCGATAAGAGATGTTCGGTACTTCATAAACAATTAATCTTAAATATAAGAACATTTTATCAACCTTCCTTATAATAGAATAGTTATTCATTTCAAAGACCATTTCATGGACGATATTTTACTACGATCTCCAATAATATGGATCAACGGTTGATACACATCATAGGTTTTATTGAGCGATTTCTTACCTGTATAATAGCCATTAGCGTTTAAAGAATTAACATCATGCAAATTGAAACAAAAAAAAACAAAAAATTGTTAGATAAAATAAATAAAAAAAAATAAAAAAAAGTTAAAGAATTGATATCATGTAAATAAATCGATACCCTATCCGACAAATCACATGAACAAATGCGATGTTGAATCGAAAAAACAAACAAAACTAACAGATAAAATACATAAAAATTAATATCACAATTATGGAAAAAACAAACACATTATACAATACATGTATCACAATAACTAGAATTGAAATTTTGCAGAGTAACCGCCCTTTGATTACGAATTACAATATGCAATCTTCACATATAGGATGGTTTGCAACACAATTGCTCACAAAACCTATTACGGCACAAATTAAAGAATATCTGTACAAGTATGTAAGCAAATATGTTTCAGATGTTATACATTTCAATCCTTAAATTTGTGGTCCACAAATCTCATATGTAATTCTTCAACTGGAGATGGATCTACATAAGTTGTTAAACTTGTTTCCAAATCCTATTTTAACCATTGTGTATTGCTTTACATCATACTGTAAATAAAGAAAGAAATGAAATAGTAATATATTAATCATAACGATTATGTATCTCTGTTGGTGGTGTTGTTTTATATTAAACTATAAATAAAGTAAGAAATGAAATACTAATATATTAATCATAACGATTATGTATCTCTGTTGGTGGTGTTGTTTTATATTCATTTTTAAACAAACTGTTTTTCTTCATAATGGAACAAGGAGTTTCACAACAGCATAATGCTATAATGTAATGTCTATCTATACATCAAACATTGCAGAGGATATCTCACCTAAAACCATGCTCTAGTTTATCTCTCTAGTTCATCTTTGAAGCACTTGTCTTATCTTACAAATAGATATAACAACGCTAAATACGTTTTGGTGTCACACCTTAATGAATTTTAAAGTAATATATATATATATATATATATATTATACAACCACAACAATGATCGGTGGATTGATCTCAAATCGTTTAAAGTCGTTTTGGTATGCTGTGATATTCCACGCTAAGCTGTTACCATGATTATTATTGTTACAGCTTAACAATAATTAACTGACATAGATCAGTGTAATCTGTGACAACAGGCACGTGTAACAGTACAAACCTACCCTGACCTTTACACCTACATTGTAATCCAGTTAGAAATTCAATCGTAAATTATAATGCTCATCCATTTATTACCTCATAACTTTAGTCAGAATTATCTTTTTGTTACTGTGATATCATCCCATTCACCTATGTATCTTATTTTTTGTTATCTATCTATTTTTCTATCGAGTATCAGTACTAAAGTACTGACGTAGTGTAAAACTGATATAGTTTTCTGTCCAATAGAATATCGTCTAGTAGGTTGATGCTATGTTGATAGCTATGAGGTTTTTTTCTGCAGTACTGTAAATGGTGAAGAAAGAAATTACTTCCTCACGCAATTCTCGGTGGTAAAGTAAATTATAAGAGTGCTCAAAACCTTTTAAACTTATCAAAAAGGCCCTTTAAAAATACGTAAATTGTATTATTCGAATGCAGGGTTATAGCTTTGTGCACTATATTGCCATCCAAGAGGGATTTGGAGTCAAATAATAACAAATATTGTGTATTTAATTTATGATGTATATGTGTTATGAACGGTTTCATGTTACGTCAGGGATAATGTGTAAACTGGTTTGGTTATCAAGCGATATGCAGTAAAAGATCCCTTTCAACTCATTTCTAACTCTGGGATTTAAGAGTGTGTCATAAGAATGATACATGTATAATTTATTTTGTCTGTAATTGTTGATGCCACTGTATTTCCCTGTATCAGCCAAGCGACGTCACGTTGAGTCACATGTTGTCACTAACTAATTTCAATTGTAGGAACTAGACGTTACTTAGATTTGATAAGGCGCGGATCTCCGATGAAGCAAAAATTTGCTTACAACTCTTGAACACTTGGACTTATTCTCCAAGGGTCTCCATAAAATTGTTGATTTTTTTTTTTTGATATTTTGCCATAGTTTTATGATATTTTGAGTTCAAATTTCAGTCGATTTCATTTGATGAGTTATCTGATCGGCAACACATCTCTGGCTCAGACCCACAAAAGGATATCCTCAATTAAATTAAATGAGGGTTAAAGTGGGGAAAATAACTGTGGGGATCTCCAGTGTTTTACTTTCAGTGATACAGGGACCCTTAGGTATTGTTTTTAAGGTTTCTTGATATTCATGTAATACGTTTTCTAATATCGTTCAGACTGGTTACAAAATTAACTACAATTATTTTCATAAAATATCACTGAATATAATTTTTCAAATGTTTTTTATAATAAGAGCATGGCCATGGAGGTAGTTCGGTAATGTTTTATTGCTAAGAAGGTTGAACTTCTTTATTTATTTCACACAAAAAGGTTTATTTGTTGTACGCTCTGTCCATCACTTTCTTTATGTAGATTACTTAAGTGCAAAGGTGTTGTAAACATCGTAGATCTCCATAATGTCAACAAACAATATTCACAATATAGTGTTTAATGTATAAAAATGTTTAAAAATAAAATAAATTATTGGTTTATATGAGATGACACACATTTTTCCTATATCCACATTATATAAGATATAGTATTAGATTCAGGGGTGGTCGGGTGGTGCAGTGGATATCGCACTTGCCTTTTACCAAGGCGGCCGGGGTTCGATTCCCCGATCGGACGTGAAAAGATATGAGGTCACCTGCCCGACCACCTGGGTTTTCTTCGGGAACTTCGGTTTCCTCCCACATTTAGACCCTCCGCGCGCCAACATCCGGGCCAATAGGGTGATATATATAAGTTGAAATAGATTGTTTCATAATTATTGTAAATTAAATAAAGTTTATATTGTATTTAGATTATATTAACGTGAAGGTGGGTGATGTGTGACATTGATTTGGTCTGACTATATTTAGAAATAGCTGTTCAATATTCATTTTGTGACGACATTTAAATTGTGACGTCACAACGCTCTCTGCCAAGTGCAGTATTCTCCTTTTTTTTATAATTTAAACATAACGACTGTTTTCAGTGAATATATGGTAATACGAACCTGAAAGAGTGATATTGACTTCGACTCCGTCTCGGTCAATATCACTTTCTAATAACATTATAATCACATATTCACCTCAACAAAATTTCACAATTGATAGATATATATATCCAAAGGGTCAATACATAAACACTACATTCGAACACCAAAGAATCACTCAAGAAGACAAAAACTGGAGTGAGAATACACTAAAACAACATTTGAAGACATCTTTAATCCAAACATAAAACAGCAGCGAAACGACAGTCGTTTCCTAAACCACGTGTGGTACCCGTCAACATGTATCCTGTTAAGTACAGGACAATACAGGTCACCAACGATCTTAGATTTATTAAATTCGTCTTATCATGAGTAAACATTGAAATCTCATTGTTAGAAATCAGGTTAAGATGACAACCA
This sequence comes from Mizuhopecten yessoensis, assembly GCF_002113885.1. NCBI lineage: Eukaryota > Metazoa > Mollusca > Bivalvia > Pectinida > Pectinidae > Mizuhopecten > Mizuhopecten yessoensis. The sequence goes on along the minus strand of NW_018480075.1, from coordinate 1,503,434 downwards.
CAAATATCTTTTCTGCATATACTTCCTTAGTTCTGCGTCCTAGTCCGTTCTTTCTACTACAATAAGTGTATTTTACGCTGTCGCACTTTTGCGTTGAAATAGATCAAGGGTTGATTATTGCTATTTGACTTTAAGTGGATTTAGGTGTAAGTGAAAGTGTCTAGCAATGGTTTACAATCGAGGGGACGTATTCCGTGTACATTTTATTACTACTGGAAAAGGTTAAAACCCAATGGAATGTCCTGTAGACAACCCGTTCATATATCACACAAACTGTAAACAACTTAAAACTTCATATAGATGAAGTCATAACACAAAACTTAAACAATATTAAATTTTAACAGAACTTTAATTTTACTCCGAAACAGAAAGTTTTGATTTAAAAAATATATTTTCCAACCAATCTGCTTGAGGTGATTATGATATTTATCTTAAGTTAGAAATTCAAGGAACGTGTCATAATAAACTATGCCATGCGACACAAATTCATACAATAGCAAAACTTTTGTCGTTTCCTTTTGATTTCTCCTGTTTGATTAATCACAATATGTACACTTTAACATATTTTTGATAAGGATATCATTAAAACAATAACAAACCCATTCCTATGATATTTAAAAAAAAAATGAAATTCGCAAATGTTCGTTTCATAAAAATCATATACAAGAAGAATTTGAAAAGAAAAGAAAAATGAATAAAAAGCAAAGAACGACCAGAAACGATGATAATATAGGATACACAAAAACAATGGGATAGACACCGAAAATGTCCCTAAATCCGGGTGATGAAGATATGTGGTAAAAACTGAAAAAGTGGATATTGTTCGCGGTGTCGAAATGTTCGCTTTTTTCGCGTTGAGTAAATTAGCTCGAAATTATTCACGCGCGAATAAATATTTATTGATTATATAGGTAATAGATATACAGGACATATAGCTTTCAGAACCATTGTCAATGCCAACATTTCCACACTGCGATCTCTTTAAACAGTCATAACGCGAACATTTCCACACCGCGATCTCTTTAAACAGTCATAACGCGATCATTTCCACACCGCGATCTCTTTAAACAGTCATAACGCGAACATTTCCTCACGCAAAAGTATCCACATTTACATATACGATGCGAGTTATCAGAAGTGTTTCAGTGTCCTCTGTTTTGCGGACACTGTAGAAACGAAAAATAGACTTGCTGCATTTCGCAGCATGTGGATATTAATACCTTTGCAATACGGGTACATATTGCATAGATTATCAATAAGTTCTCGTGTGCATATTTACGCCCCGATTTTGTAAACATGAACACAAAATTTCCTCACCTTAAATTCGAATAAATATAAAATAAGTCACATGCACTAACTGAAACATTGACAGAGGGCCCTTGGGTTTGATAACTTCAATTTGTATTATTTGCGCATAGCTTGATGATATAAAATTATGAGATTTTGATTCATAAAATGATGTTTTAGTTAGCACGGTAAAAGTAACAAAAAACACTAGTTTTTCGTGGTAATGTACGTCCGCAATTTAGCATGACAATGACTGCGCAAATCCTTTTACGCAAATGCGAAAAATAGAATAATTTAAAATCAAAGCGTTATACGGCAAATGCATGAGAGGCTGATATGTTCCTGCTGAGGACATGAACATTTAGAATAAGGCTTAGTAGTCAGGTGTCATATTTGTCTTATTGCACGGTAAACTCTCGTTAATGTTTTACGTTATAAAAGTGTGGGACGCTATATCGATGGAGACATAGCTTTCGAGAAATAAATGAAAAACCGACATTGAAATACGGTGGCGGTAAGCGAGGTGGTAAAACAAGGGGCATTATATCGAAGTGTTAAAGCTGAGTTTTGTAGGTTTCGTTGTGAGTGCGGTGTCTGGAAAATTCTCTTTCTGGACAGTAACTGTATCAAGAGATATATATCATTTATACACTATTTTCTTTTTATATTGATTTTTCATTGTTACCAGACGAGTTTTATTGACAATTTCCGGATGGTTTGATCAATTTAATTTATGAACTAGTACTCAAGAAAGGATTTTGATGAAATATAAACAAATATTTGCAATAAACAGTTGACTTTTTAAGTCACTTTTATGATTTCAAAACTTACCTATTGGTCGTTTTTAAGTTCTGTCTGTATTACATTACTAATATTTATGCTATTAATTTATTTATTCCTTTATTTTTACTTTTATATATTATTTCAACTACATGTATATGTAGCTACTGGATTATACTTACATAAATCATCGAATTTTTAAAGAATATTTTCTTTTATTTTTGTCCATGAATCTCTCATTATTTGAAACTGATTTCAGTTTTCTTTAATGCAGGTAGGCAATGATGTTTGATTGCAAAATGAGGATTTGTGTGTCATTTTAAGAATTATATGTTCCGCACTGTTGCTGGAATGTAAATGATGTATCAAAAATAATGTCTTTTTTGCATATTATTAAATGCCAAATTGTATGCAGTATGTATCCGGATTTGGAAGAAAAGAGCTCATACATTAATATGGATGAGTATTTTTTCTGTAATTCATACAAAGTGATATATATCGACATGTTCGTAAATAAACATATCATTGTTCTTTTATTGTAAAATAAATTGATCTCTTCGCGATTAATGTCCAAGCGATGTCATTTTCCTTTAGCAAGGATGAAAACTGAATTCCAATTTCGTGAAACATAAGATAATTGCTGCGGCAGACCAAGGCCATTAATTCGATGACTGGATGGAGATAGGGAGATTTTCACGCGTCATTCTTCCAAGCTCTGTGACCTCAAACGTCAATCATCTTCAGAGAGTGGGGGTGTCACAATCGGAATCCTGCATTTTATGTTGATTCTTAATTGTATTTGTACGCTTAAGCTATGTAAAGATTCATTTACGGGATTAAAAGGTTCTGTTGACAGTGTTTTACCTGGCCGATTGATCAATATGCAAACTTGTTTACTTAAGTGCCCCGCGAATGGGAGGGCGTGTTTTACAGTTCAAAGCCATAACAAAACGGGCCTTCACAACCCAGATCGCTATCCGTGATCCTCTTTAATCGACGATAGCGATCTTTGAAATATTATGACAGTTGCTATCAAAATGTTTGTACACACACTATCAATGTATAATAACATTTGTATTACAACAATATTTGTAATTTAATATAAAAGGCAAAGTCCTGCCCCCTTCATTACCGTAATGATGGCCACTCCGTGTGTGGCAAACGCGCGACTGTCTCCCTTTCTGTGTGGCCCGGATCAAACTGTCGTCTGCTCAGTACAAAACTCTTCAAATCTTTTACGGGAACGCTTATGTCAATGATAATATTATTCATCAATAAAATGTAGAAAAGATTTTTTATTTGAAGGTTAAAACTAAATACACACTAAATTAATACTTTAAAGTCTATATCATTTAAATGAAACATGAAAAGATAGCCAAACGTAGAAAGAAGAAAGGATATAAAATACAGTCGTTATAAACCATTTTAAAGGAAGGTCAATTATATCCTTAATAAAAAGAAAACACTCCGAGGAAAACTATTTATGCGGTCGATTAAATGATCAAAAAATATATAATCAAAGGGCGTAATGGAAAAGGAGCGAGAAAAATACAACGCCTTACAAATTGAAAATTTATTTCTACTCATTTAAAACCACATGTTTTATACAAAAACAACAATGACTTGTTACTTTAGAATCTGAAAAGTTCAATAAGGTACAGAAACGGTATTAAGATATTTACGCATTACATGTCGTGGTGTTGTGAAATAAGTTATATACACAGATATCGCATTTATTTGACACGGAGAAGCGATTTATTTACACTTGTTATAAATTGACCTGATCATCAATCCTGTTGATCATTAAACCGAATTGCTTTTTTCGCTCCTCTATAACTACCATTGCATGAATTCCCAAGACAATTGCCGTCATATGACTTTGGTGTTTTTCTATACCCTATTGCTAATACTTTTTCGCTTTTCCATCCATGAAAGGTAAATTCGTTACTAAATATAAAAAATAAAAATAAACAAAATTCTACCAACCACATTAGTCGCCTCTTACGATCCACTTGTCACTTTGTTGCGCCAAAGCTAACGAGTGGCTCGATAGAGGTAGGGTGTCCATTCGGACGATATAGGTGGTACCGTGGTGCCGCAGACTCCGGATACTAATGAGTTCCACAGGGGTAAAATAGCCTTGATTTACAATTTATTTTGATGAGACGCAGCAATTGCTTGAAGTGTTTCCTACATGTTTTTTTCTAACTTGTATTCCTTTTAATCAGCTACCGTAAATCAGTTTTGACAGGTGGTGTAATTACAATTAATCGTAGAAAACGCTTACCCTTCCGGAACACCTGGCTATTGGTAATTTTAATAGTGTATAACATATGTATGTTTGCGGGGTCCTTGACAATCAACTTATGAGCATAGAATTTCCATATGTTCTTAATTTACATACGATTGCCTTTTTGCGTCAATTTTACACAAAAGTCTTAATAAGTTACAAGGACTAGTATAGATCAGAATAATGTATGTTTTTCTTAAACATTAAAGCAGAGTAGAAGCTACAAAGTCGACTTATTATAAGTTGGTTCCTAAGCTTCTTCTAATAGCTGTTTACTCATCTGAGGAGATCATAGTTGCCATCTGTTTTAGCAACAGATATTCTTCATCTGAAAAAATAATCAATTTTAATGTACAAAAAATGCAAGACGACAAGAAACGTATTTTTTTACCGGAAGAAATTAGTTTTAAGCGTTTCAAAAAATCAGTTTTTTTGCCACGTAAGACACAAATAATCTACCCAAGTGTTCACATGGGATACGTGTGCCGCTTTAACTCAGTGTGTGTGGTTGTGTATCCTCTGCATCTGTTGTTGTGGTTATGAAGATGTTTTCTCAGTTCCTTGTGTGGTCTTTCCTTTTGTTTCGGTGTCTCCTCAGCTCCTGCTCTTGTCGCCCCTTTTTTGTGCCTCCTTTGTCCTTGGTCCTTGGTGTTGTCTTATCTTTTTGTTTCAGTGTCTCTTCTGTTCCTGCTGTTGTCTTCCCTTTTGTTTTGGTGTCTTCTCAGTTCTTGCTGTTGTCTTCTCGTTTGTTTTGATGTCACCTCAATTCATCTTGTTGCCTGTTTTTTTTTGTGTGTTTCTTCTCAGTTCCTGTTTTGTCATCCTTTTGTTTTGGTGTTGCCTTCGTGTCTGTTGTTGTCTTCCCTTTGTTTTGGTGTTTCCTTCGTTTCTGTTGTTGTCCTTCCTTATGCTTCGATTCCTCCTCAGTTCCTGTTGCTGTCTTTCCTTTGTGTTGATGTTTCCTCAGTTCCTGTTGTCTTTCCTTTGGTTTTGGTGTCGTCATCTCAGTTCCTGTTGTTGTCTTTCCTTTGGTTTTGGTGTCGTCATCCCAGTTCCTGTTGTCTTTCCTTTGGTTTTGGTGTTTCCTCAGTTCCTTTTGTTGTCTTTTCTTTTGTTTCGGTGTCTTCTAAGTTCCTGTTGATGTTTTTTTCCGAGAATTTCTTTATTTAATAAAACTGACGTTGGTCATGAGCTAAATCTCATTCTCATAAATAGTCCTTAATAGTTTTTCATAATAATACTGACAAAATACTTGTTTACCGGTTGCACTTTATCAACCATTTGATAGTGTCGCTGTGTAACCTCGCTATAATGATATCACGGGTAAATTTGCTATATAATACGGTCTCTTGTGGTTTTTAACAATAAGAAAAACTCGACTAGAGACATCATATTTTTTGGTATAAAAACAATGAAAAATTAATTACTTCAAAGGTTTCTTAACCTAACAAATAGAATACTGTTTTGAACTGATATCGTGCATCTGTTTAATACCCTACGTATCTCAAGTATCTAGGATTAATAGAAGTAAATCTCTTTAATGAATAGTTTGTTAAATTCACCCTGAGCCCTTTTCAATCGTATCAGCATGGCTGATCTTGCGCTGATAATATCATAGTAAATTCAAAGGTTTCGACAGTTGATAAAATGATGCTAAGATCGGAAAATCGTAAGATCTTTAAGTTAGGACAACGTGTATGGATTTTAAAGCTGTGTTCATTTCCTACAGGCGAAATAAACATCTTGGACGTCTACAATGTTTTAAAGTATGGTCTTCTTGACGATCCAAAAATACCGTCAAATAGAAGTAGTCCCACCGTAATATTGGCGATAGTCCGGTAAAATCACTGAGGGTCGTGTGATTTCTGTGTCGTGATGTTTCAATGTGTTTAAACCTGTCCCAGTTTTCGCTTTGTGATAGTTCACTAATCAATTCTGTTTGTTCCACATGAATAAGTTTTTTTTTTTTATAATCATCAACAATATGATTCGTTGATTGTGGGAAATTTATTTTCTTTCCTTCCTAATTTCACATAATTGATATCGGCAAGAAATCACGACAAAAACGTTTTAGAGAGCACAGTTCGTTTTTCATTCCTCAATTAAAATGCTATCTTATTAATATATATTTTTCAAATGCATGCTTGACATGAAATAATACTTTATCCTGGGTTTCTGATTTTTAAGTGATTTATCTAGTTTCTTATAATTGACCATTATTACCAAACGGCCGTACATTCTGTCTGATGATACAGAAAACTGACAATCAAAGAAAGTAAACAGAAGCCTTTTACATTATATTTACAAAACAAATAACTACATGTTTATATATGTGGTTCTCCCATATTTCTTAGTACACATAAACCAAAAGATAATTTTTTAATCATTCACTGCATTCTCAACCACTTATAATCTGAAATTTTCATTTTTGTTTGACCTCAACAAGTATATAACTAAAAAAAGTATCAAACCGACCTTATCTACAATTTTAAGCAAAACAGCAGATTTTTTTTTTTGATTTTTTTTTTATAAAACTGAAGTTTTAGTGTGTGAGGTGCGTGATACCTAATGATAGATAATCGTGACAGGCCTTAGAAGAAATCGATCGGTAGGGAGATATCGATCGATATAAACTAAATGTTCATGTAATTCTTAACGATCTTAGTCTTTGATATCTTAATCCCATAAAACACGACATCAAAGTGTAACTGGCTTTCAAACGCGACGGAGGGAAACTATGTCGTTTATTGTTGTCGTTTGTGTGGACGCTGGCTGGGTTTATCAACCCTTTACAGACCTTATTTAGTCGCTGTGGATGTGTTCAACAATCAAGCGTCTTTTTGAAATTTGATAGACTCTGTCATTTGAATAGCGTTTTCGTCTAAATACACTTCATGTATTGATGAACGATAGTCATTCATGGCCGGCTGACGGCTTTATCATGTTGTCCAATACAATTGTCCTATTAGAAATGTTGATTTTCCCGTCAAAATGAAACTTCAGAGAAGTTCCTAATAAACCTTTTAATTAATTAAATTCATATCTATATTCAAGTTATATTACTTTTCGCATTTTTCTTATAAAGATTTGGCTACCAATATAGATTAAGTTGACAAATATATTAGAATCCTACATAAATTTAGTAATTATTTTATTAATGTCAATATTATTTCTATTCATCTAGTTTTCTAATGCCTTATCATCTCAATACCAAATGATAGCAATGTACTAGCGTGCTTTGCTTTAGAAGTTCATATGAACAGACAATGATTTCTGGCAAATCAAAATATTAGCTTCTTTTTTTTTAAATATATATAAATATTTCTTGTTAAGCTGATTGAAGAAGACAAACCAATGTCATTTCCAACAGGAAAACTAATCTTTCATTAGTATTACTATCCTAATCGCCATGTAAATATTATTCGTTTCTAATTAAAAATCGTCTCTATTCCGGAGCAACCCGGAGCCACCGTCATCCGTTTCATGCATTATACATCACAAGGATTTACAATTTGTTCTTAGATTAGAAAACAAAAGAGGAGAGTTCCAATCGTTAAAATCGTTTACCTGTGTTTGTTTCCTTTGAGCTTTAAATAATTGATAGTTTTAAACTTCCTGAGAATATCTTCGTACACGCTTCCACGTCAGAACAAGATCGTAGATATTGAAATATATCAATTTAGAAATATTCCTGAAACAAAACATTGATTTATCTCAAATAAGTCTCTTGAAGGTTCTAAGATAAGACTTCGCTTGATTGCATCATGCTGTATTGCAAATATCGTTCTAGGTGAAGAGTTTAGGGTCCCTTGTAAAATCAGGGGATTCCACCTGTGTCGTCATACCCCGAACCCCTTACATGTCTGCTGATCTTGAACTCTCATCAAAACACATTGTTCTGATTTATTTTGTCTCTGTCATCTACGGATGTCCGTTCCAGGGTGTTTTCAGCACTTCTGATAAGGAAGTTGTCAGTATATTGTAGCCTGGTAGATTCATGTTAGTATGTCCAAATTGTGTCATTTTGGCTTAGTCGCACTAACATTAGTGAAATATGTTGTAATATTTTCAAACATTTGTTCTGAATGACAATATTACCTTCTGGTAAACACGAATAGGCGATGAGAACACCCTCTTAATTTCATAGTTTTTAATTTTTTAAATAACAGCTAGATATCTGTGATTCTTTTGAGCCGCGGCAAGGTTTATCATATGTATGCTTTACTAGATATTAACTTGAAATCAATCAGTACTCCACTAATGTCTAAAATTGAATTCTTTAGTTCAACATCCCTTCTCTTTTGACAATAGTTACGACAAATTTGTATTTTATACTGTTTGGCCTCCGGCATCACCACGACTTTTAGAAGGACAAAACAAGCTGTATAGTGCAGTGTCATTCATTTTTGGCTTACCGTATCTACTGCATGTACCAAATGTTACAAATGCACTCGCATGGGTGTTTGCATCCTCGCTATCGAGGGGTAACATTCGCTTTCGCTCTCTGCACCCCTTGAATATGCCAAAGCAAAATTGAAGGCTCGGTGTGCAGCACCTTGTGGACGAGACGAGAACACTAGTTTGATCCTTTGATGTGAATCAAAAGAATCTCGCGGTCGCGTAACGGTAAAACTTACTGGCTTTGAAAACTGGCGTCGCTCCTCTGTAATCTTCAAAGGACAGGTATCAACCTAGCGATTGGTCAGGTTCTTTTTACCTGACACCAATTAAAGAGCCAGCCGCGCGCGTGCCCTTCAATTTTGCTATGACATATTCCAGGGGTGCAGAGAGCGAAAGTGAATGTAACCCCTGGCTATCGAGGATTGGGTGTTTGCCTAACGTTCATCAGCTGTATGATGTAGTGTAATTTAATTTTGTCATACTGTATTAAATGCAATCACCTGTTTGCGTCTCACGTTCAACCTTATATACCGTCTGAAATAAACATTGACTTGGAGTTAACTGCATGTATATAGGAAATGGAATCATCTTTATTTTGTCATTCGCTACAAATATGAATGAGATCAAATATCTCACCAACATCTCACATACAGCAACTGGTTTATGAAACATGATAATGTATGATAATATCGCATTCCCTTTGTCCGGATTCTACACACAACACCAGTTCTCAAAAACTCATGTAGACCGGTTTCCGGTGAATATTGATTTCAAGGCATTGCCTTTTTGGAAATCCCATACACAAATATATATGTATTTACATACTTCTCAAACATACCTGTGGGACCTCTGCAATTGTTATCGTAATATTTTGGCAACCAGAATATACATGCTTAACAGTAACAGATAGCTGACCAAAAAGAGGCGACCAATCACAGTTTTGATCACACACCTGACTGTCTAGGTGAATATTTGTTATAGCACTGACAGCTTAGCTGTATCCCCTTTGATCCTACACTGGCAACCTAGTTAGATCCACCTGACCTACATTTCTGGATCCCCTTAGATCCCCTCGCCTTACAACCTAGTTGTAGCTCCTTAAATCTTATACCCAACAACCATGTTGCATCCCCCTCCCCCACCCCACCCCCGAGATCCCAAACCTGACAACCCAGTTGCACACCTAGATCCCACAGCTGACAACCCAGTTGCACACCTAGATCCCACAGCTGACTGCCTTAGCGACACGTGCACTGTTACTGTACTGTTACATGAGTTACTACCCAACCTACCGCACACGACAGTATTGATATGCAGATTAAATACACGATAATTCTCCCGTATGAATCTGTTATTGCTGATCGTGATAATCCTCATCAAAAAACGAGATCAAACAGACGATGAAAAAGGGACATGTTATCACAAACACATTTAAACAATCGGCGGACGTGTTCCCGCACGTAACTCACTATCAGATAAATAAGTAAAATCTTGTCATGAAAGACAGACATCAATCATATTTACACAAATGTTTAGTATTTCATCAGTTGTTGTAAGTAAAACATGAAGAAAAAATCACAGCGTTGACAAAAATGACAACGTATACCACGGTGTTACCACAAAGTGACTACGTTTACCACGTTGTTACCACAAAATGACAACGTATACCACGGTGTTACCACAAAGTGACAACGTATACCACGGTGTTACCACAAACGGACAATGTATACCACGGTGTTACCACAAAGTGACAACGTATACCACGGTGCTACCACTAAGTGACAACGTATACCACGGTGTTACCACAAAGTCACAACGTTTACAACGGTGTTACCACAACGTCACAACGTATACCACGGTGTTACCACAAAGGCACAATGTATACCACGGTGTTACCACAAAGGGACAATGTATACCACGGTGTTACCACAAAGTCACAACGTTTACCACGGTGTTACCACAACGTCACAACGTATACCACGGTGTTACCACAAAGGGACAACGTATACCACGGTGTTACCACAAAGGGACAATGTATACCACGGTGTTACCACAAAGTCACAACGTATACCACGGTGTTACCACAAAGTCACATCGTAAACCACGGTGTTATATATAATTACCACAAAGTGACAACGTATACCACGGTGTTACCACAAAGTGACAACGTATACCACGGTGTTACCACAAAGTGACAACGTATACCACGGTGTTACCACAAAGTCACAACGTATACCACGGTGTTACCACAAAGTCACAACGTATACCACGGTGTTACCACAAAGTCACAACGTATACCACGGTGTTACCACAAAGTCACAACGTATACCACGGTGTTACCACAAAGTCACAACGTATACCACGGTGTTACCACAAAGTCACAACGTATACCACGGTGTTACCACAAAGTCACAACGTATACCACGGTGTTACCACAAAGTCACAACGTATACCACGGTGTTACCACAAAGTCACAACGTATACCACGGTGTTACCACAAAGTCACAACGTATACCACGGTGTTACCACAAAGTCACAACGTATACCACGGTGTTACCACAAAGTCACAACGTATACCACGGTGTTACCACAAAGTCACAACGTATACCACAGTGTTACCAAAAAGTCACAACGTATACCACGGTGTTACCACAAAGTCACAACGTATACCCCGGTGTTACCACAAAGTGACAAAATAGACCACAGCCCCTCTACAAAAGAATGAAATATATATATAGAGTTTCAAAGAAGCATCGGCAAACAAAAATGAAATATACCACAGTGTTTTCACATATCAATGAATATATACCACAGTGTCTTCACATATCAATGAAAATATACCACAGCGTATACACATATAAATGAAATATACCACAGCGTATACACATATAAATGAAATATACCACATGCACAGTGTCTACACATATAAATGAATTATACCACAGCGTATGCACATATAAATGAAAATATACCACAGCGTCAACATAAAACATGAAAATATACCATAGCGTCAACACACAAATGAAATACACCACAACGTCAACACAAAAAAAATCAATATACTTTATTGTCAACTTGAATGTCAAGCCGTACATGAAATATATATATCATGTCAGCACAAATGAAGCAAATATACCACACCGTCAACACACCAGTATGAAATACAACACGTCGTCAATATACCAAAAGAAAAAACACCACGCCGTCAACACACACAAATATAAATATATATATACCACACCGTCAGCACACACAAATATATATATATATACCACACCGTCAGTACACACACATATATATATATATATATATATATATATACCACACCTTCAGCACACACAAATATATATTTATATACCACACCGTCAGCACACACAAATATATATATATATATATATGTGTGTGCTGACGGTGTTGTATATATATATATATTTGTATATGCTGACGGTGTGGTATATAATTATATATTTGTGTGTGCTGTCTGTGTGGTATATATATATATGTGTGTGCTGACGGTGTGGAATATTTTATATATTTGTGTGTGCTGTCGGTGGGGTATATATATATATATTTGTGTGCGCACGGGGTGGGATATATATATATATATATACCACACCGTCAGCACACACAAAATAAATAGACAACACTGTCAACACAAAAAAATGTGGGGAAAAAGCAAGGAAAGACAAAAGCGTACTAGGCGACTAATATAAGCTTCTTGTAGAATCGAGGTTTTCTGAGTCCTCCTCTTGGGGAAACACCTTTTCTTTACTGTTCTTATTGTAGCACTAATGAACATTTCTTCTTGTCTCACCTGCTCTCGTTTCTTCCTTGGTCCTGGGTCATGTGTCGCTTCACTGCCGACACGTGACCATGACCCCATGACCTTGACTACGGGGAATGTTTCTGACAGCGACGTCAAATAATAATGAACTTTATGACCGCTGTATCAAAGCTATTTACAATGAACTTTTATTACCACACAAACAACAAAATCTTAAATAATTCAGTAGAATTCCGAGATAACAAGCCACTAGCCCCATTAAACACTGAACATTTCGTCTCCTTATGCATCAATGAGTCATTTTAATTAATACTATTGTCTGTTACTGCAATTACGTTGATTTAAACAAAATCGAAAGCAACTTTATACTTGTTTTCAATTCAAGACGACTTCAGGTGATGTTCTTAATCACGAAATAAATATAATGCAGTAACAAAATAATTGTGTTTGTCATTGTATCAAAAACAGCACTCTATAAAGTACTCCTTGTTTATGTTCAAAATTGATGTAAAATCCTTAGTTCCATCTGTCAACTCAATTACGGCCAAAGCATTCCATCTTCCCCCTTTCCTTTTTTGTAAACAGTTCATTTGTCAGACCTCGTTATTATGCTGAAGAACCACCGGTAAAATGATGGCAGTATGATGCGGTTCTTCGTTGTATAATGCATCTTTTTCATTTATTCTATGTTATAGCTTTACATCTTGACTTTTACCTACATAATGACAAACGTCACTTATCTACGAAAACCATCGACATACTTCGCTTTACCATCCTGTCCAAACTTTCTTTTGCTTTTGGTGTCTCCTCAGTTTCTGTATTTGTATTTACATTGGTTCTTGTGCCTATCCGGTCCCTGTATTTGTCTATCCTGTTGTTTTGGTGTCTTTCCAGTCCCTGTATTTGTCTTTCCTATTTTTTCGGTGTCTCTCTGGTTCCTGTTGTTTTTCTTTCCTATTGTATTGGTGTCTCTCCATTTCCTGTAGTTGTTTTCTTTTTGTTTCGTTGTCTCCTCAGTTCCTGTTGTTGTCTTTCCATTTTTCGTTGTCCCCTCGGTTCCTGTTGTTGTCTTTCCATGTTTCGGTGTCTCCTCAATTCCTGTCGTTGTCTTTCCGTGTTTCGTCGTATCCTCAGTTCTTGTTGTTGTCTTACCATGTTTCGTTGTCTCATCAGTTCCTGTTGTTGTCTCCTCAGTTCCTGTTGTTGTCTTTCCATGTTTCGGTGTCTCCTCCATTCCTGTCGTTGTCTTTCCGTGTTTCGTCGTATCCTCAGTTCTTGTTGTTGTCTGTCCATGTTTCCATGTCTTCTCAGTTCTTGTTGTTGTCTTTCCATGTTTCCATGTCTCCTCAATTTGTGGGTGTTTTTTTTCATGTTTCGGTGTCTCCTCAATTCTTGTTGTTGTCTTTCCATGTTTCGTTGTCTCCTCAGTTTTTGTTGCTGTCTTTCCATGTTTCCATGTCACTTCAATTTGTGGGTGGTTTTTTTTCCATGTTTCGTTGTCTCCTCAGTTTTTGCTGTTGGTGTCTTACCATGTTTCGTTGTCTCCTCAGTTTTTGCTGTTGTCTTTCCATGTTTCGTTGTCTCCTCAATTCCTGTTGTTGTCTTTCCATGTTTCGGTGTCTCCTCAGTTCTTGTTGTTGTCTTTCCATGTTTCGGTGTCTCCTCAGTTCTTGTTGTTGTCTTTTCATGTTTTGGTGTCTCCTCAGTTCCTGTTGTTGTCTTTCTATGTTTCGGTGTCTCCTCAGTTCTTGTTGTTGTCTTTCCATGTTTCGGTGTCTCCTCAGTTCTTGTTGTTGTCTTTCCATGTTTCGGTGTCTCCTCAGTTCTTGTTGTTGTCTTTCCGTGTTTTGTTGTATCGTCAGTTCCTGTTGGTGTCTTACCATGTTTCGTTGTCTCCTCAATTCCTGCCGCTGTCTTTCCATGTTTCGGTGTTTCCTCAGTTCTTGTTGTTGTCTTTCCAAGTTTCGGTGTCTCCTCAGTTCTTGTTGTTGTCTTACCATGTTTCGTTGTCTCCTCAATTCTTGTTGTTGTCTTTCCATGTTTCGGTGTCTCCTCAGTTCTTGTTGTTGTCTTTCCATGTTTCGGTGTCTCCTCAGTTCTTGTTGTTGTCTTTCCATGTTTCGGTGTCTCCTCAGTTCTTGTTGTTGTCTTTCCATGTTTCGGTGTCTCCTCAGTTCTTGTTGTTGTCTTTCCATGTTTCGGTGTCTCCTCAGTTCTTGTTGTTGTCTTTCCATGTTTCGGTGTCTCCTCAGTTCTTGTTGTTGTCTTTCCATGTTTCGGTGTCTCCTCAGTTCTTGTTGTTGTCTTTCCATGTTTCGGTGTCTCCTCAGTTCTTGTTGTTGTCTTTCCATGTTTCGGTGTCTCCTCAGTTCTTGTTGTTGTCTTTCCATGTTTCGGTGTCTCCTCAGTTCTTGTTGTTGTCTTTCCATGTTTCGGTGTCTCCTCAGTTCTTGTTGTTGTCTTTCCATGTTTCGGTGTCTCCTCAGTTCCTGTTGTTGTCTTTCCATGTTTCGGTGTCTCCTCAGTTCCTGTTGTTGTCTTTCCATGTTTCGGTGTCTCCTCAGTTCCTGTTGTTGTCTTTCCATGTTTCGGTGTCTCCTCAGTTCCTGTTGTTGTCTTTCCATGTTTCGGTGTCTCCTCAGTTCCTGTTGTTGTCTTTCCATGTTTCGGTGTCTCCTCAGTTCCTGTTGTTGTCTTTCCATGTTTCGGTGTCTCCTCAGTTCCTGTTGTTGTCTTTCCATGTTTCGGTGTCTCCTCAGTTCCTGTTGTTGTCTTTCCATGTTTCGGTGTCTCCTCAGTTCCTGTTGTTGTCTTTCCATGTTTCGGTGTCTCCTCAGTTCCTGTTGTTGTCTTTCCATGTTTCGGTGTCTCCTCAGTTCCTGTTGTTGTCTTTCCATGTTTCGGTGTCTCCTCAGTTCCTGTTGTTGTCTTTCCATGTTTCGGTGTCTCCTCAGTTCCTGTTGTTGTCTTTCCATGTTTCGGTGTCTCCTCAGTTCCTGTTGTTGTCTTTCCATGTTTCGGTGTCTCCTCAGTTCTTGTTGTTGTCTTTCCATGTTTCGGTGTCTCCTCAGTTCCTGTTGTTGTCTTTCCATGTTTCGGTGTCTCCTCAGTTCTTGTTGTTGTCTTTCCATGTTTCGGTGTCTCCTCAGTTCTTGTTGTTGTCTTTCCATGTTTCGGTGTCTCCTCAGTTCTTGTTGTTGTCTTTCCATGTTTCGGTGTCTCCTCAGTTCCTGTTGTTGTCTTTCCATGTTTCGGTGTCTCCTCAGTTCCTGTTGTTGTCTTTCCATGTTTCGGTGTCTCCTCAGTTCCTGTTGTTGTCTTTCCATGTTTCGGTGTCTCCTCAGTTCCTGTTGTTGTCTTTCCATGTTTCGGTGTCTCCTCAGTTCCTGTTGTTGTCTTTCCATGTTTCGGTGTCTCCTCAGTTCCTGTTGTTGTCTTTCCATGTTTCGGTGTCTCCTCAGTTCCTGTTGTTGTCTTTCCATGTTTCGGTGTCTCCTCAGTTCCTGTTGTTGTCTTTCCATGTTTCGGTGTCTCCTCAGTTCCTGTTGTTGTCTTTCCATGTTTCGGTGTCTCCTCAGTTCCTGTTGTTGTCTTTCCATGTTTCGGTGTCTCCTCAGTTCCTGTTGTTGTCTTTCCATGTTTCGGTGTCTCCTCAGTTCCTGTTGTTGTCTTTCCATGTTTCGGTGTCTCCTCAGTTCCTGTTGTTGTCTTTCCATGTTTCGGTGTCTCCTCAGTTCCTGTTGTTGTCTTTCCATGTTTCGGTGTCTCCTCAGTTCCTGTTGTTGTCTTTCCATGTTTCGGTGTCTCCTCAGTTCCTGTTGTTGTCTTTCCATGTTTCGGTGTCTCCTCAGTTCCTGTTGTTGTCTTTCCATGTTTCGGTGTCTCCTCAGTTCCTGTTGTTGTCTTTCCATGTTTCGGTGTCTCCTCAGTTCCTGTTGTTGTCTTTCCATGTTTCGGTGTCTCCTCAGTTCCTGTTGTTGTCTTTCCATGTTTCGGTGTCTCCTCAGTTCCTGTTGTTGTCTTTCCATGTTTCGGTGTCTCCTCAGTTCCTGTTGTTGTCTTTCCATGTTTCGGTGTCTCCTCAGTTCCTGTTGTTGTCTTTCCATGTTTCGGTGTCTCCTCAGTTCCTGTTGTTGTCTTTCCATGTTTCGGTGTCTCCTCAGTTCCTGTTGTTGTCTTTCCATGTTTCGGTGTCTCCTCAGTTCCTGTTGTTGTCTTTCCATGTTTCGGTGTCTCCTCAGTTCCTGTTGTTGTCTTTCCATGTTTCGGTGTCTCCTCAGTTCCTGTTGTTGTCTTTCCATGTTTCGGTGTCTCCTCAGTTCCTGTTGTTGTCTTTCCATGTTTCGGTGTCTCCTCAGTTCCTGTTGTTGTCTTTCCATGTTTCGGTGTCTCCTCAGTTCCTGTTGTTGTCTTTCCATGTTTCGGTGTCTCCTCAGTTCCTGTTGTTGTCTTTCCATGTTTCGGTGTCTCCTCAGTTCCTGTTGTTGTCTTTCCATGTTTCGGTGTCTCCTCAGTTCCTGTTGTTGTCTTTCCATGTTTCGGTGTCTCCTCAGTTCCTGTTGTTGTCTTTCCATGTTTCGGTGTCTCCTCAGTTCCTGTTGTTGTCTTTCCATGTTTCGGTGTCTCCTCAGTTCCTGTTGTTGTCTTTCCATGTTTCGGTGTCTCCTCAGTTCCTGTTGTTGTCTTTCCATGTTTCGGTGTCTCCTCAGTTCCTGTTGTTGTCTTTCCATGTTTCGGTGTCTCCTCAGTTCCTGTTGTTGTCTTTCCATGTTTCGGTGTCTCCTCAGTTCCTGTTGTTGTCTTTCCATGTTTCGGTGTCTCCTCAGTTCCTGTTGTTGTCTTTCCATGTTTCGGTGTCTCCTCAGTTCCTGTTGTTGTCTTTCCATGTTTCGGTGTCTCCTCAGTTCCTGTTGTTGTCTTTCCATGTTTCGGTGTCTCCTCAGTTCCTGTTGTTGTCTTTCCATGTTTCGGTGTCTCCTCAGTTCCTGTTGTTGTCTTTCCATGTTTCGGTGTCTCCTCAGTTCCTGTTGTTGTCTTTCCATGTTTCGGTGTCTCCTCAGTTCCTGTTGTTGTCTTTCCATGTTTCGGTGTCTCCTCAGTTCCTGTTGTTGTCTTTCCATGTTTCGGTGTCTCCTCAGTTCCTGTTGTTGTCTTTCCATGTTTCGGTGTCTCCTCAGTTCCTGTTGTTGTCTTTCCATGTTTCGGTGTCTCCTCAGTTCCTGTTGTTGTCTTTCCATGTTTCGGTGTCTCCTCAGTTCCTGTTGTTGTCTTTCCATGTTTCGGTGTCTCCTCAGTTCCTGTTGTTGTCTTTCCATGTTTCGGTGTCTCCTCAGTTCCTGTTGTTGTCTTTCCATGTTTCGGTGTCTCCTCAGTTCCTGTTGTTGTCTTTCCATGTTTCGGTGTCTCCTCAGTTCCTGTTGTTGTCTTTCCATGTTTCGGTGTCTCCTCAGTTCCTGTTGTTGTCTTTCCATGTTTCGGTGTCTCCTCAGTTCCTGTTGTTGTCTTTCCATGTTTCGGTGTCTCCTCAGTTCCTGTTGTTGTCTTTCCATGTTTCGGTGTCTCCTCAGTTCCTGTTGTTGTCTTTCCATGTTTCGGTGTCTCCTCAGTTCTTGTTGTTTTCTTTCCATGTTTCGGTGTCTCCTCAGTTCTTGTTGTTGTCTTTCCATGTTTCGGTGTCTCCTCAGTTCCTGTTGTTGTCTTTCCATGTTTCGGTGTCTCCTCAGTTCCTGTTGTTGTCTTTCCATGTTTCGGTGTCTCCTCAGTTCCTGTTGTTGTCTTTCCATGTTTCGGTGTCTCCTCAGTTCCTGTTGTTGTCTTTCCATGTTTCGGTGTCTCCTCAGTTCCTGTTGTTGTCTTTCCATGTTTCGGTGTCTCCTCAGTTCCTGTTGTTGTCTTTCCATGTTTCGGTGTCTCCTCAGTTCCTGTTGTTGTCTTTCCATGTTTCGGTGTCTCCTCAGTTCCTGTTGTTGTCTTTCCATGTTTCGGTGTCTCCTCAGTTCCTGTTGTTGTCTTTCCATGTTTCGGTGTCTCCTCAGTTCCTGTTGTTGTCTTTCCATGTTTCGGTGTCTCCTCAGTTCCTGTTGTTGTCTTTCCATGTTTCGGTGTCTCCTCAGTTCCTGTTGTTGTCTTTCCATGTTTCGGTGTCTCCTCAGTTCCTGTTGTTGTCTTTCCATGTTTCGGTGTCTCCTCAGTTCCTGTTGTTGTCTTTCCATGTTTCGGTGTCTCCTCAGTTCCTGTTGTTGTCTTTCCATGTTTCGGTGTCTCCTCAGTTCCTGTTGTTGTCTTTCCATGTTTCGGTGTCTCCTCAGTTCCTGTTGTTGTCTTTCCATGTTTCGGTGTCTCCTCAGTTCCTGTTGTTGTCTTTCCATGTTTCGGTGTCTCCTCAGTTCCTGTTGTTGTCTTTCCATGTTTCGGTGTCTCCTCAGTTCCTGTTGTTGTCTTTCCATGTTTCGGTGTCTCCTCAGTTCCTGTTGTTGTCTTTCCATGTTTCGGTGTCTCCTCAGTTCCTGTTGTTGTCTTTCCATGTTTCGGTGTCTCCTCAGTTCCTGTTGTTGTCTTTCCATGTTTCGGTGTCTCCTCAGTTCCTGTTGTTGTCTTTCCATGTTTCGGTGTCTCCTCAGTTCCTGTTGTTGTCTTTCCATGTTTCGGTGTCTCCTCAGTTCCTGTTGTTGTCTTTCCATGTTTCGGTGTCTCCTCAGTTCCTGTTGTTGTCTTTCCATGTTTCGGTGTCTCCTCAGTTCCTGTTGTTGTCTTTCCATGTTTCGGTGTCTCCTCAGTTCCTGTTGTTGTCTTTCCATGTTTCGGTGTCTCCTCAGTTCCTGTTGTTGTCTTTCCATGTTTCGGTGTCTCCTCAGTTCCTGTTGTTGTCTTTCCATGTTTCGGTGTCTCCTCAGTTCCTGTTGTTGTCTTTCCATGTTTCGGTGTCTCCTCAGTTCCTGTTGTTGTCTTTCCATGTTTCGTTGTCTCATCAGTTCCTGTTGTTGTCTTTCCATATTTCGGTGTCTCCTTAGTTCCTGTTGTTGTCTTTCCATTTTTCGTTGTCTCATCAGTTCCTGTTGATGTCTTACCATGTTTCGGTGTCTCCTCAGTTCTTGTTGTTGTCTTTCCATGTTTCGGTGTCCCCTCAGTTCCTGTTTTTGTCCTTCCATGTTTAGGTGTCTCCTCAGTTCCTATCATTGTCTTTCCATGTTTAGGTGTCTCCTCAGTTCCTATCGTTGTCTTTCCATGTTTCGGTGTCTCCTGAGTTCTTGCTGTTGTCTTTCCATGTTTCGGTGTCTCCTCAGTTCTTGTTGTTGTCTTTTCATGTTTCGGTGTCTCCTCAGTTCCTGTTGTTGTCTTTTCATGTTTCGGTGTCTCCTCAGTTCCTGTTGTCTTGATGTCTTACCATGTTTACTTGTTCCTGATTTTTTCCTTTTGTCTTTGAGGTATCCTCTGGAAATTTGGTGTTACCCTATTTCGATCACTCCAAATGTTGTTTTTCCTTTCTTATTGATGTCTCCTTTATTTTTAGTGGATGGGTGGATTGGAGAGATAAAAGAACCTCGAATTCATAATTAATTAATAATTAATGGATGAAAGGATGGATGGATGGATGGATGGGTGGATGGATGGATGGATAGATAGATGGACGAATGAATGGGTGGGTGGGTGGATGGATGGATGGATGGATAGATAGGTGGACGAATGAATGGGTGGATGGATGGATGGATAGATAGGTGGACGGATGAATGAGTGGATTGATGGATGGAGGGATGGAGAGAGGGATGGATGGAAGGAGAGAGAGGTCTATGTTAATTTGTTATGCAGCATTATATCTAAATAGATATTGTGTAATATGCGGAATAAATCACATTGACCTTTTCAAACTTTAAGCACTACATAATCATTTGTCAACAATCGACAAGTGCACATCCAACTAGACCCAGACTGCATGTAGCTCGTGACAACGACTAACTACCAGCCGTATTTATAGGAGGGAGCATATGGTAATGTGCTATAATTACAACTCTGGGTCTGATGGCTGATATACTTACCCTTCATTAGTTTACCACGTGTGTGTGCTTCATCAGAAACCGTAACACTAGTTAAGAAATCGATTGATTCCGGATATTTTTAAATCAAAATAGAATCATTATTATTATAACCTAACGATAGTCGCATTAGGTCCCAGAACTTGGTTGTTTTTTTCTTTCTAATTTTTGAAAATTATTCTTTGAACGTCTGAAATCCACATGTAACGGTGTATTTACAATAAAGAGTTTCAAATATAGGGTGGTCCATAAAGTGAAATTTCTCAAAATCTCTCATAATTATGATCAGTTGGAAACGAAAAAGATACGTTCCCGCGCTTATATCAATTGTAACCAAAAAAAACCCGGAAAATCTTGTTGTCACATTGATATCATTTTTAACTTTGTCATGTTTTATTAAAAGCAGACAGATAGATTAACTTTCCAGAATTTGAGAATAGTATAAAGTATTTATAAAATAGGATTGTGTACCTTTAATGTTTTTATTATATAAGGGTGTAACTAGATGGGTCTCAAGGTCGAAGATTTCTTATTGTTTATGCCGATATGCCGTTATTCATTTCGAATAGATGTAAATCTCGAAAATGCTAAAGGCCCTGTCCCAATTCTGTGTCTGGATATTTTAGCAAACTGTCCAATTTTTTTTCTAAATAAGAAAAGAATCATATTCATTGAATTATATTCAAGAAATTCACCATCTCCTGATTGTGAGATTTACAGGGAAATGTTTATTCGATTCAATGCGTAATACTTGTGTGGGGGAGTTTTATAAATCAAATAGAAAAAATACCACAGAGCCTATTACGGATATCAGAGACACCAAGATAAAAAGAAAAACAACATGAACCCGTTTGTTTGGATTGTTTGTGTTTTTTAAGGACGTGCCAGGTTTTGGTGGTGGAGGAAAGCCGGAGTTCCCGGAGAAAAAAACACCAACCTACGGCCAGTACCTGTCGACTGCCCCGCGTAGGCCTCGAACCCGCCACCCAGTGGTGGATGCCTACTGGTAACAGAATGTCAGACGCCCTTACCACTTCAAGACACTTGGCAACCGCGTCCCCTATATGAACCCGTACTTAAAATTGGAGGCGAAGCATGCTGGAGGACAAATGTCTCCAGCGCCACAAGTGGCACCCGTCATAACTTCCCCGTCAACTTAACATCTTATGTTCTCTACAGAATGTATATCTAGCATACAGCGTGAACCTTTAAACATCAACTTCTAAATTATTCAACCATCTTGGTCTTCTTAGATAGAGCCTATTCACATTAATAAAAATGAGAAAAATTCATTAAAAGATCGGGGTTTTATCTTCTGATTCCTCACTCAATAGCGTATATATAAACTTTTTCATACTTATAAGAGCGCAGCTCTTCTTGCGCCGAAGCGAAGCTCTTTTCCGGTAACATGTACGAACAATTGATGTCATGGTACCGTCGAAATGCTATGCTTCCAAAATCCTTCGTCACGGTAGTAGCTAGTATAGAGTTTCCGCGGTCCTATTTTTACAATGCTGTTTAGATTTGCTACACATTCTCAAAAATATCCCTTTATTTGTTATTTTTTTCTGTGGTTATGTAAATTCATGACATTAAAAATTATAGAAACTGAAGCTTCTTTCAAATTTTCAGTCTTTTCTCCTCTCCACCCAAACCGGAAGTATATAGT
Source organism: Mizuhopecten yessoensis (assembly GCF_002113885.1). NCBI lineage: Eukaryota > Metazoa > Mollusca > Bivalvia > Pectinida > Pectinidae > Mizuhopecten > Mizuhopecten yessoensis. The sequence continues at coordinate 1,481,193 of NW_018480075.1, read as the reverse complement.
AACTACCAAACCAGACGGAAATCCGGAAATGTTTGGGCTATTGTGATTCTCTTTTTACACGATTTAGAGGGATCAGGCAAAATATATCATGTCGGAAAATAAAATTGGAATTTAATCACCAATACACTTAACTTTTATAATAACAGATAATAACAGTTATATTTGATAAACAATACATCTTCAAATATGAAGTCCCTCTACTGGGCCTCACTCTTTCCGCAACATTACGCTGAGGCCATAGACGGGGCAATTAAATGCAACAGTACCAAATGCAAATTCATTCGAATGCTTTTCTTTACTTATTATTAATTTTACATTTATCGCTATAAAACGAATAAAAAGATAATATTTTAAACAATGTTATTTAGAAAATAAGATTAACAAACCAGCATTAAGACGCTTCTCTCGTTTCAGGCAATGCCTGTTTTCAAAATGAATGATTTTGCCCAGCAACAGATTCAAGTATATTATATAAAAAAAAAATACATGTACATTTTGTATATATTAAATTGGGTAATGTTATGATTCAAAAATTATACTATACTATCGAAACAAATGTACGAGCTTCGCTCTCTTTAATCCATGCCTAGGTCATATTATTCTGCAGTTTAAAAAAACAATTTCATTTTCCTTGTACATACTCAACACTTTCTTTGACAATAAAATATTTTTGTCACGTATTTTGGCCAAAATCCCAGACTCGGTCATGCATGTGTCTGACAGATAGGACAGCTGTGTCAGTAAGAACTGACGTGCAACCAAACTGAATTACAAAGAAGACGTTCGCTCTTTATAACGGAAACGAACGCGACCGGAAGTTGACCAGTTTGCGATTGTTGAAAAGCAAGTAGTTCTAAATTGAACTCTCCTTCATAGAATGAAGTCTAGACAGCATCGTTCTGGATGTGCTAGCTTCGTATCCCGTTCCTATATTGCCATGGTCATACTTCAAGCACACACGGGGAAAATGTATTCTTGTCGACAATCCTTTTCTGAAATATATATATATACAGTGTATGATGATGGAGGAAGCATTCTTTTAGTCTAGACTTCCATTTGTTGAAGGAATCAATATATTGTGACGGAATAAGAATGGCCTTTAGTATGATATCAATAATTTACAGGCGAGTATATATTATCAACTAAAAAAGAAAACTTAAATTTCAGAATTAGAATACGATATCATAAATACTATTAAATATTGGGTTTGCATGAAAATTGTGTTTAATTAAGTTTCGTTGCTGTGTTTTAACAGTTGAATATGGCGATCTGTTAAATAGTTACTCGTGTTTCAATCATATAACCTTGCTCGTCGCCAATAGGATCCTGTTTATTTGACAGCTTAATGACACCTCGTATAACATGACGGTAATGTCAAGTAAAAACGTAGTTAATATTTTCCATTTTTCATTTTAGTCTGGCTTTTATTTCCCCGGACGTTTCATTTCCCTTGTGTTGAAAATGTTGGGTTTGGTCAACAATTACAGACATTTCCTCATATATTCTTCAAAACTTTGAAAAAAAATCTACATTTTCCACACCTCCGTTTTTACCAAAGAAAAGAAAGAAACAGTCCGCTTTAAAATAACTTTATATTCTTCAGACGATAATTTCACACATAACTCCGGCTGCGTTCGCTTTTTTACCTTCTAGACGGAAACGTTTATTGTCGTCTGCTAAAATCTGTGCAAAATTGCCTTGTAATTTCCAAGCGATATTTTGAAGTGTTAGGGGTTTAGAGTAAAACTACGTAGATACTGCAGACGCTTGTAATAAAATCGATAATAACAAGCACCTGTATGTGGCACCAAGTATCACCAAATGCCATGTCTGTTTCATGTGGTAATTTTTATGACAGCATAGCAGATTGCTCTCAAATCTGTTCAGTATGTATATAGAAAAATATTATCCTCCACTACAAACTCTGCTTAAGAGGGTCGTGAAATATTAAGCAATGACAATTAGATTACAGAGAGGGGTTTATTAAGGTTTTACACCTCGCCTGTACCATTAATTATGCTTCCATTATAAAACACTGCCCTTAGTGGTTTCGCTTCCTCATTCAAATGAATTTATAAACTGTTTAGCAATCACTATGGGAGGATCGGCGATGCTCGATCGATGAGCTCCGGCGACTGGATCACACACCTCGCCACTCCGGCACGAGTCACTTTCCGTGTTAATCTAATAAGCTGACTTCGTGTTGCGAGAAACTCGTCCTACTGTTCCGGTAAACAAAAGACAAAGGCTATGAGACACGGGTGGAACCAGACATATTGATATATGAGCCAGTTTGCCCTGCTAGGCCTCCTCAGTTTTGTTGACAACACAGCTAATTGTGTTTGTCTGCATTTCCCTAGATGAAGACTAATTCTTAGGCGTGGCGTGTGAACAGGACCTCAGAGTGTTGGGGCCATCTTAGGGGGTTTGCCGCTACTTTGTAACCAAGTCGTTATAGCGATTCAGTCGTGTACCCCTCAAGGTAACTCAATTACTTACCATAAAAACAAATGGAAAACTGTTCTTTATTAGTGTAGCTTTTTATTGTTGTCGGAGACGAAAAGTACTGTGAGTCTATTTTAGATAGATATAGCTTTGTAGAAGGGCACGTACTGATTCTCGTCTGGTCAGAGCTGTTTCATCAGGAGACGTACCACAGCAGACCATCAGGTAGCGGGGAAATTTTATTAGTATACTTTTGTAAGTACGAGTAGTCTGTCTGAGAACTATATCACTTTGCAGAAGGACAAATTGTAGACTTATTCCCATCTACAGAGGAACGCTAGTGTGTGTCTCGTATAATTGTATTTCTTTAGCAACTTCGAATGTATTTCTAGAGATCTCGAGCAGGAGCGAACATCGAATTCAAACTAATTATGGTATATTTTTTTTTATATTTGTTTGAATAGTTTATTATTTCAAAGCATGAAAAAAATATTTGTACACATATCATTAAAACGGTTAAGGCTGTATGCTATCTTAAAAAGATTATAGCTTTTGTTTGTCTTTGAGTTATCTCAATGTATTTCTAATTTTGATTTCTATCTCTATTTCAGACTTTAATGGTGGATCGGTATACATTGGGATTGAGGGGTGTTATAAATATTTAGCGTAATAAGTTCAAAAACAACTTTAAGGGTGATGTATGGACATTTTATGGTTTATATTAAAATACTGCAATGAACCAACAACTGAAATTTAAAGTTCATTACATATATCCGCATTTAAGTGATTGCCGCTTTGAATATTAATAACATCAATGTATAAGAAATTATCCCAACGTTGAAATGAAATCGTTTAATTATTCAATCCTATGTTTTATAGCAGGAATTAATTATACGTGTTCAATTTCATAATTATAGAGTAATTACACAATTCATCGAAGAAATTCAAAATCTGCAATCGGAAATAATGCTAATTTAAACATCTGCTTAAGTAAAGAAACAATAGCAGAGAAATCAGAGAATGTGTTTTATATGAGATTTTGTATATGGTTTTTATGAAGGTTGGTATATGCACGACCGTTGTTGTGTACATGTAGTTGTCTTAAAACAAGGGGCAGATCGTTGTGAACATTTTCCGATCTATTTGTCTCACTTTGTCCATCACATACGTGCTAACTACATACAGACATTACTTATAGTGTTCACCCATCAGGCATACCGTTCAAAAGCCATGCATGCTTCTACTAGGATCAAAAGCCATGCATGCTTACTACTAGGATCAAAAGCCATGCATGCTTACTACAAGGATCAAAAGCCATGCATGCTTACTACTAGGATCAAAAACCACGCATGCTTACTACTAGGATCAAAAACCATGCATGCTTACTAAAAGGATCAAAAGCCATGCATGCTTACTACTAGGATCAAAAACTACGCATGCTTACTACTAGGATCAAAAACCATGCATGCTTACTAAAAGGATCAAAAGCCATGCATGCTTACTACTAGGATCAAAAGCCATGCATGCTTAATACTAGGATCAAAAGCCATGCATGCTTACTATTAGGATCAAAAACCATGCATGCTTATTATTAGGATCAAAAGCCAAAAGTCTCCACTCAACAATGAAAACGCAGACTTAAACCTATAGATGAGTATACCCTTCTAGGAAACAGCTTTTCAACTTTGATAGCAGTCGGTAGGCTCTTTCGAAACGTTTTTATTTTAACATATTTGATTGCCCATATTTACGATCAGTTTCTACAGATTCAGTTACATGTTTGTCGATATTTTGATATTCAGTATAAACATAAGTTTATAGTATTTAAAGAATGTATATAAGTAACAATATATAAAGTGCCTATGTACATTAAACGATTTTACTTTCTTTTTCGATGTTTTTTATAATGATTCATTGCCAGAGGTGTGTGTATATTATTTTAAGAAACGTCATCATTTGTTGACGTCCTGAATGTGTGCACGTTTGCTATATATAATAATGATAATAAGATTAATTTAAAATCAGGTGCCTGATGAACTCGAAAATGAACAAAAGTACCAGCAACTCTGTCTTCTTGTGTATATTTATTTAAGTCACATTATTTATTTTAAATCTGTTTTTTTTCTCATATTAAACCGTCCACTCCACTCAATAAAAAGCAGCTGGAATTCATCAAGAAATAATGGATATTCTGTACGTGTCAGTTTTATTGCCTGGTAAGTTTGTAAAAATGTACCCGTTGTGGTGATATGTGCAAGATACACCTACTCTTGTTGTGCATTTCCCTGATGAAATATTGATGACTTATCTAGAACCAAATCTGTCCTATGGCACTTGAGAGTTTACCGAGTATTTAGTTATAAGACAAATGACGAAGGCTGGAAGAGAACAGGACAATAGTCCATTATTTGTCTAGTCGTATCCCTCAGGAATCTTCCGCACCTGGTAACAAAAGTATAGTCAGCTTCTCGCATGATTTACGGACAGTTTTAAAAGTCTCTTATGTATTAAACAAATGTTCATAAAATCTCAACTTTACTTGAAATGTTCATTTTAGGTAAGAACGGTCTATTTCATGCTCCGATGATTTTGGGGGGATATTTTTTTTATATTTTAAAGTTAAAGCGGATTCATTTTGTAAGATGACACAGCGTTCGAACAAATCGGCCGTAGCGTTCATTGCTATTGAGCTCTGAAGTAACCAACAGCTATTGAGAAAATTGGCAAGAAAAGAAATAATTGATTTTTCTCACAATACTGAGAAACACCAAGGATTAAATACAAATTAAATAATTAAGACTTTCGAAGAAAACTTGTAAGACGCTTTGTTCCCCGCGTAGTAATCATCCTAAATTGACGGTTTACTACTTCGTGTAACCGGCGTAATATCATTAAGGAGTTTACGGAGCTGGAGTAAATGGTTTAAAGCAAAGAAAAACGTAGGGGAAAAAGAGGCAAATAATAAAAGTAATTGAATTGGAGCAGAAATGCTAATGAATAATTTTAAAGTTTATTATCCAGGTTCATGCATCGGATAAAGAAAGAAACAAATAATCTAGTAATTTAATTTTCTTTGCAGATGTAAATCAACACCCTTTTCGAAGTTTCTTTTTCGCCGAGCGACATCACGGCTAGAATCGTTTGATATCTTCGTCACTGAAAACCCTGCACGCGAATTACTTCCACGTCGTTAACGGTTATCTCAAAGTTGATCTCGCTTCGTTTTTCACGTGACACTTATTTTAGACAGCGCAGTATTTATACCTGAAATTAAGACGGAAACCTATACCATTAAATTATATGCCCCCTATTATGATGCCTGTTAATCTTCATATGTCGAGCATTAAAGATCATAACTTCAATTAACGAAACAGATGCAAATAAGACCAGCGTATTAATGCCTTGTCCGAGTATTAATCTGATATATCTGTATATGACACATATACCAGAAACTTTGAAACTTGTTCTTTTCCTCTTCCTTGTTTCCTTCTGTCTTTCATGACATCATCACTGTATTGTCCCTTAAAGTAACTAGATAAAGAAATAAAAATTCAGAATATTTATTAATACAGTTATTATTTGAAAGAATACCAAAGAAATATTTTCTTCTTTTAGCGTGTGGTTGTCCTGTCACACGTACAAAAATTAATCTACTTCAGAAATTGCCAAATTGTTAATCGATATTGTGAAAGCTCTTTTACTACCCAATAGGATTGGCTTGTTTGTTTGTGTTTTACATCCTATCAACAGATATGGTCATCTAAGGACGTGCCAGGTTTTGGAAGTGGAGGGAAACCAGAGTACCCGGAGTAAAACTACAAGACCTGCGAATGGTACCTGGCGAATGCCCCACCTAGGGACCCTAAACCCAGTGGTGGAGGGCTAGCGATCGTAGAAGGTCAGACGCCTTAACCACTCGGCAAGCACGATCACTACCAAATATAGACATTTTTGGTATGTTAAAACTATCTTTAAAAAATTAAGATACAGACTTTTGTTTACCACACTTTGAATGCCAAAAATAAAAATGTCGTAAAATATTCAATGTATTCGCGTGACTACAAACATTTATTGTAATTTTGAATATCAAATATAATTAAAAGTTTTATCGTACTTGATAACTTTAAAGGTATGCGGAAGAGTAACACTTTATATATAGAGTATTGAAAAAAAGGGGGAAAACATACCAAAGCTTTTGATACGAAAGACAGTCAAAGTAGCTGAGGAAACAGTGAAATAAAGGAAAACACATCATAAAATCCAATTTTAAAGCGAAGTCGAAAAAATGCGCTCCGAATAGATGTAAGTGTTGATATATTATATTTATACTTTTGACGGTAATTAAAATTGTGTCGTAAATTAAAGTTTGACCTACATTACATCAAAACTGTTGCATCGGATGCGTTCTCCTTTTAAACATTTTATCAAAGAGTTATTAAATCACAAAGCATTAGTTGCCGAATAAATTTGTAATGTTGCAATAGACCAATCATTTTTATTGCATATTTTTATTTTGGAACTCTTTTATGAAAGAGGCGCATCTATAACATAGTAGTGTATATCTTTAATGTAACATTAATAAAGATTGATACAACAAAGTCAGGAAAGCGATCCGCGAGTTATACTGTCGGTTTGTCCGAGCCCACACTGAGGGGAAGACGCTAATATTGGTTCTACACTACTTGGCGTACGTTTCCTTGACACTCCTGACGGTTGATTCTGTATAACGCACTCTTTCGCCTCTACTGGAAGGAATTAGCGCTCTTTAGTTCCATCCGTTATTGAATCGTGTGATGTGATTTCATCAGCGCGAGATTACAACTGGTCATGCCATTTCATTTGAGCGGAGAAGAAGATAACATCGCAAGTAAATTGTAGACATAGAATGAAAAAAAAATATAACAAAGATGGATTGCTGTGAGTTAAGCATCCTTAAACCCCTGTCTGTTTAACTAATCTTGCCGGGCAGTAATTGCGTTTGTATATGACAGAGACTCATGAAAGGGCTTCAGGTTTTTTTTCAAAGATTGCATCACAAATAAATATGAAAATTAGCATATCGTACAGGAAGAAGAAAAACAATAAAGATAAGAGCCCGGATCCCAACAGATATAATGTAATTGTGTTGTATAAGAGGGATAGCCCTCCTATACCAATGGTTTTATTCTTAATGAGTGTTTGAAGAAATATTTTCAATAACAGCTTCTGTTAGGCAATTGTCAAAGGCAGAACCCGTCCAATTTGAAGTGGACTATGTGCTGTCATATTAATTTATTAATTAGAGTGTCNGGGGGGGGGGGGCGGCTGCTTTAAAGTTTGTAGAAAGAATTATGAAAGATATTTACGGTCACATTTCTTTGCTTTGTTTCTTGTTTTATTGGACAGATTCTTTTTGAAGGTTTTTCTTTGGTTTCATTTTAATATTTTTGTATTTGTATGTAAAACTTCTTTATAACTCCATTCGTTTAATTTGTTACCTTGCTCACCGCCAAGGTCGGGTGGCGCAGTGGATAGCCCACTTAATTACCTTTCACCAAGGCGGCCGAGGTTCGATTCCCCGATCGGCCTTGAAAAAATTGTTGTAAAATGAAAAAATAAATTAATGTCTAGATCCACTTTTGCCTTTTTATATCAAAGTACTATATATAATATCTTAAATGACTCCGTCGTTTGATTGCCAAACAAACAAAAACAAAACTCGTGATTCGGTGACACAATGACGCGCAGTCTTATCTGGTGATAAAATGGGTTCCTATCCTTATTTTCGTGAATGATAATTACTTCCACAAGATCTATATTTTCACGGATATACATCAACCGTGAAAATCACTAAAATTAAAACCACAACAAAATTAGAAGTTTCGAGCAGCTTGCGTACTAGTAACTCAACCTTTCCATAGAAGCTCTAGGTCACGAGTCAGACCAAAATTTTCATTAATTTTATCCCTCATGCACAATACAGTAAAGAGGTTTGTTTTCGTGAGAATTAATTCCGACAATTTTGCAAGCCCGCATCTAAATTGTTGAAATGTATCATAAGTGAAATAAAATGAAATGGAAGTTTAACATCTTAGACTAATTTTGGCTTTCCTACTTCCCGGAATACATATATAAAGTATATATAAAGATAGCCACCGAGCGTATCGAATTGACTGTAATGTAGTTATCTATAAAAACTAGTATATTTATTCACACCCGCGCAGGTTCGGGGGACGAATAAGACTGCTGTTATCCATTTCATGTGATTGCAAAAACGACTAATGTAGGGTACCCTGCAGAATCAGGGGGTTTCTTCTTTGTATTCTGCGAAGGGGAGTTTGAAGAAACCAAGAGGAGCATTATAACAATAGTTATATGGTTTATTTTGAAGCAGTGAGGTATTCTTTGCATGTTCAGTGTAAACTAGTTACATGTGTTATGAAATATTGGATAAAAGTTTTGAACACGAGTAATGGTGTATTAAAATCATGTCTATGATGCTTTACTTGAGCTAAATGCCTAAAAACCAAATTGTAAAGTAAACTGGGTTTACCATGTTAAATATAATTTATATAGAATGGGTTTTAACTACATCTGGGATGTTGGATGTGTTCAAAATTAAAAACAGTTTTTTGGAAGTGTATACTCAACAACTGCATAGCATATTTATTGAAGAATTGCGAATTGCCAGGCGTTTTTCAAACATCTTCTATATGTGATTTATACAAGCATCTTTTATATACTTTTCATATTCAATGTTATTTTGTTAAGCCTTTAACTTCTTTTTTTTTTAAATTATTGTGTCAGTATCGCATGCAGGCGCATTCCCTTGATATCGAATCTGAATTGTATAATGGGGTTCAAAGAGGTCAAAGAATACGTTCAGCTTTTGACAAAAATAATATTTAAGGTGAGATACACTTTATTCTAAGAAACACATACATTAAGCAATACTACTACCGACGCCCAATTACGTATATGTAAATCTAAATGTTGTCGTGTAAGTGTTTAAACATTAAGACGAGAGGGTGAATATTTATTTATATTATGCCACCGTTAATAGGAGACCCCTCGTGTTATAATATTAGTTAGGTATTGTGTGATAAATACTTATATTAAATTGTCCTCCGCCATCATGAACACTGCTTATGCTTCTTGTACTATGTGTACATTTAACATATATGCCGAATTGCATTTAGGAATTTAAAAAGAACTTGTACGTTTTTTAAACAGAAGGGGAGGGGTGGTCCGTTGAAAAGTCACGCGTGGTCACGTGGTCACGTGGTCACGTGGGGACGGTTGTATAAACGACATAATTAATTTACAATACTAATGTCCATCCTGTTCCACCATGTATTATTGCCACCCCTTGGTATATATGTATTCTCTACACTGTATTGTTTATGAGAATAAAACAGTTGTCATTGTCATAGACATGACAATGAGTATTCTATATAATGACTTATAGAGAAAGGTACATTATATTATATTACTTGTATACTAGCGTATATTTGCAAAGAGAATGGTTGTTATTTTTGGTAAGAGTATACGTGCATCATGAAAAGCGCACATAAGGAGAAGATGGCGTTTCTTAATTGGGCGTGTAACTTTGCTAAGCTAATGACACAACAAATCCTTCACAAACAATAAACATACTCTGTATGATTTAGGTACGGCTTTCCCTATCGGCCAGGGACGTTTTAAACAAATCAACGTGCATAGAAGCGGGACAATAGCTTCAAGAACATCTCCGATTTCCCCAGTGAAACAAAGAATTAGCTAGCGTTATCTGATCCTATATAATCGTATCTACCCAGCCCTCCAACCTTTGATAATCAAATCATGGAAGTGAGATACTGGAGGTTTTTCTGACATCGTATCACGTGCGCCTGTGAAATATATTCTTGTATTCTCTTTAATTGGAACACGGCGAGCAGGTATTGTCAGAAAAATTACTCCTTGATCGGGACATTTTATTCTTCTGAGCAATGTTTCGACATTATTTCTCCCAAAAGTGTTTCCAGCGTGGTCCCGCATTGTAGCTAATTCAATTTTAATGCTCAACTTTCAAACAAGCAGGGGATCGGAGAACAAACAAATTTAAATAATATGTCAAAAACACGACGACGAACCGATGCGGGTTTGGTACCAGGCCAGTACCATCTTCCTCCCTAACCCAGCTTGATGAATCATAAAACTCTGCTTCCTCGCAGTTTGTCGTGGTCATTACTAAACAAACTCATCAGCCGGGTCGGTTATCGAAAATATAGAAGTCACAAATGGTAATTTCATTTTCGAGATTTTCTCTATGGATCAAAACAATTCAAAACACAAATAAAAATACTCAACTTTTTCCTCTTATGTTTAAATTACGAAGTTTTAGATAATTTTTCAGATATCATGATTTTGTTTTGTTGAAAAATTTTCACTTTTAACACTTAATTACAATTCATTTGATAGAAATTCTCGTTATGATCACCGGTTCCGCCAGCTTTGGGGGTTTAAAACTTTAGACTGAGTTTCAGATGTGCTAATGTATATACACATTAAAAACAACCTTTAATAAAAATGTTTGAAAATTTGGTCAATCACCATCTCATACATACACCGCAATTGATGACGTAGCTTGTAAAGATTAAGACTGAGGGGTGTATTTTGTTTTTTCGAGTTTAAGTAAAGAATTGTCTTAAATATTTGTCTGAAGAACCCGTCACAGTATATATATCATTTTCTTGGAAAGAGAGTTGATGTATATACCGTTATTAAAACCTCAGGCGATCACTGGTAACATGATATACAGTCGAACCTCGTTATCTCGAAGTCGACGGGATCGTGGGGGAAACCTCGATTTATCCGAGTATTCGAGTTTAGCGAGTTCCCATGTTTGGTATGAAGTTTGGATACACTTTTAATTCAATTTACTCTTGCTATCTTTTCTCGTTATCGACGAGCAAAAGAATGGGATGGAGTCTGACCCTCTTACAACACCCTGGGGTGGAAGTTTCGTCATATACTTTAATTCAGAATGTAATAACCAGACTTAATAGTCCTTTACATGAAACGTCCACCACTATTATTTTGTTTTATTCTGAATTAATTTCTGTTGAAGAGTTTACATTGATCTTTCCTAAGCTTAAACTCAAGGACGATTCAGACTCTTCTACTTCAGTCATTTCCCTCGATCTTACTTACATCAATGACAAACAAAGTTGGCTTACAACTAAGATGTACGATAAGTGGGACGATTTTAAATTTCCGATCGTGAACATTCCTTTTCTTGATAGTAGCATCCATGTTTCCCTAACCTACGGTGTTCACATGTCGCCATTGACTCGGTATTCCAGGGTTTACTCCGAATATCATGACTTTCGAGATAGATGTCGGTTGCTGACGAACTTACTCACAAAACAGGGTTTCCAAAAATATAGATGGTAATTTAGTGTTATTGTTGCCATCATGATCTCATAGAAATATGCAATTTATGTCATCATAAAGTGCGTTCCTCGTCATCATATAGTGCGTTCTTGCTCATCATATAGTGCGTTCCTGCTCATCATATAGTGCGTTCCTGTTCATCATATAGTGCGTTCCTAGTCATCATAAAGTGCGTTCCAGTTCATCATATAGTGCGTTCCTAGTCATCATATAGTGCGTTCTTGCTCATCATATAGTGCGTTCCTGCTCATCATATAGTGCGTTCCTGTTCATCATATAGTGCGTTCCTGTTCATCATATAGTGCGTTCCTAGTCATCATATAGTGCGTTCCAGCTCATCATATAGTGCGTTCCTAGTCATCATATAGTGCGTTCCTAGACATCATATAATCAAATACTGTGTACTTAGCAATACAACATTGTTTCCCCTAGTCATCTTACAATGCATTGTGTCCCTTGTCGTGAATCATTGTGTCCCTTGTCGTGAATCATTGTGTCCCTTGTCGTGAATCATTGTGTCCCTTGTCGTGAATCATTGTGTCCCTTGTCGTGAATCATTGTGTCCCTTGTCGTGAATCATTGTGTCCCTTGTCGTGAATCATTGTGTCCCTTGTCGTGAATCATTGTGTCCCTTGTCGTGAATCATTGTGTCCCTTGTCGTGAATCATTGTGTCCCTTGTCGTGAATCATTGTGTCCCTTGTCGTGAATCATTGTGTCCCTTGTCGTGAATCATTGTGTCCCTTGTCGTGAATCATTGTGTCCCTTGTCGTGAATCATTGTGTCCCTTGTCGTGAATCATTGTGTCCCTTGTCGTGAATCATTGTGTCCCTTGTCGTGAATCATTGTGTCCCTTGTCGTGAATCATTGTGTCCCTTGTCGTGAATCATTGTGTCCCTTGTCGTGAATCATTGTGTCCCTTGTCGTGAATCATTGTGTCCCTTGTCGTGAATCATTGTGTCCCTTGTCGTGAATCATTGTGTCCCTTGTCGTGAATCATTGTGTCCCTTGTCGTGAATCATTGTGTCCCTTGTCGTGAATCATTGTGTCCCTTGTCGTGAATCATTGTGTCCCTTGTCGTGAATCATTGTGTCCCTTGTCGTGAATCATTGTGTCCCTTGTCGTGAATCATTGTGTCCCTTGTCGTGAATCATTGTGTCCCTTGTCGTCAATCATTGTGTCCCTTGTCGTGAATCATTGTGTCCCTTGTCGTGAATCATTGTGTCCCTTGTCGTCAATCATTGTGTCCCTTGTCGTCAATCATTGTGTCCCTTGTCGTCAATCATTGTGTCCCTTGTTATAAACAATGTGTGATATTAACATTTGTTCTGCATCCTTCCATTGCAATGCATTGAGAAGGCAAATGTTGCTATGAGACTATATTTACATTTGCGCTGCAACCCACAATATGAACATTTCCAGCAGAAATGCATTTCATTTGAGTGTGAAAGCAAAAACTCTCGTGACGTAACACGTGTTTTACTTATGACATCATAGATTAACATTCAACATTCAATCGCTCAAATGACTACGGTTAATTATTGGCGCCATTGTTATTTAAATAGGACTGTTCCGCAAACATCGTTCAAAGGACGACGCATATACAAAACGCAGTAATAAATTAATTATTTAAGAACAAATAAATAAAATTAAACACTTGTTCTATCATCAATTTCTATTGTGACGTCATCAATTTCATTGTTGTCAAGACTTTAATTTGCTGTTCAAGATTACTTAATAAAGTATAACTACTCTATGAAAATGTAAATATAAATAATAAATATTTTAGCAAATATTATTATGGTCCTATAACACACATTTCTATTATTGACACGCTTGCATAAGGCCCTGCCGGGATGTGTTAAGTTTGTCATCAATAGCAATGTGTGTTATAGGACCATAAAAACTCTGTTAAAACATTCATTGCTTAATTCCAAGTCATCCTTTAATGTAATAATAAGTTTCTATTAATGAGAATAGATATGATAATGAGCAAACTTAGCCATCAAACTAAAACAGTGTGTTCCCGTCATTAATAGTGTTCCTGGTCAGCAATCAATGTGTTATTGAATATCAAACATTAGTGTGTTCTTTGTCATCAATAGTGTGTTCCCGGTCAGCAATAGTGTGTCTTGATCATCAATAGTGTATTCCTGGCCACCAATAGTGTATTCCCAGTCATCAGTAGTCTGTTCCTCGTCATCAATAGTGTATTCCTGGCCATCAATCGTGTATTCCTTGTCATCAATAGCGTGTCCTGATCATCAATAGTGTATTCCTGGTCATCAATAGTGTATTCCTAGTCATCAATAGTGTGTTCCTGGTCATCAATAACGTGTCCTGGTCATCAATAGTGTATTCCATGTCATCAATAGTGTGTTCTCTGTCATCAATAGTGTATTCCTGGCCATTAATAGTGTGTTCCTCGTCATCAATAATGTGTTCTTTGTCATCAATAGTGTAATCCTAGTCTTCAATAGTGTGTTCCTAGTCATCAATAGTGTTTTCCTGGTCATCAATAACGTGTCCTGGTCATCAATAGTGTATTCCTGGTCATCAATAGTGTATTCCTAGTCATCAATAGTGTGTTCTCTGTCATCAATAGTGTATTCCTGGCCATTAATAGTGTGTTCCTAGTCATCAATAGTGTGTCATTTGTCATCAATAGTATGTTCGTTGTCATCAATAGTGTGTTCCTAGTCATCAATAGTGTGTTCTTTATCAGCAATAGTGTGTTCCTAGTCATTAATACTGTGCTCCTAGTCATCAATAATGTGTTCCTAGTCATCAATAGCGTGTCCTGATCATCAATCAGTGTTTCTTTGTCATCAATAGTGTGTTCTCTGTCATCAATACTGTGTTCCTGATCATCAATAGTGTGTTCCTAGTCATTAGTACTGTGTTCCTAGTCATCAATAATGTGTTCCTAGTCATCAATAGCGTGTCCTGATCATCAATCAGTGTTTCTTTGTTATCAATAGTGTGTTCTTTGTCATCAATACTGTGTCCTGTAGTGTCCTTTTTATTTCAATAGCACACACTGTAAAATTAACCCTTCCATGTTGGTTTTTTTCAACGTTTCACAGTTTAAAAACTTCAACATTGGAATTTATTAATTGCATGTCTGCATTTACGCGTATGTGTGTATATATATATATAGCATGCCAGAGAATGCGTATATGTCAGTACGTAAGAGAGAATGCAAAATGTCAGTTATTATGTACAGTAACAGCACGCTACGTATGGATCTATATATAGTGGTTTACATACAATATCATAGAGCAGTTGTACTGTGTTCATCTTTTTGCAATATTATAAATCAAAAGCAAAAAAAACGAAAATGATATCATAACCGATTCTTAGTGAACTTCAAAATCACTATGTTGTGTCTTACCAGTTTCTAAACACTGATTTTGATCCTCTATGGTACTGCTCCGGATATGGGTCTCACCGGTATTCGAGCCTAATTTTATTATACGTGAACAAATTTCATAACAGCAGAGGTACTTTGTAGCTGTGTACATAACTTCACCAATAAAACCTGTTAATTTCCGTATATTTTTATCTAAATTTGACGTTTGATTTCTAAATTGAAGCGTATTCCCGTATTTTACACAGAACTGTACCCCTCAGGATTAAAATAAACTCAGTTAGATTTTGGCGTGGCTTAACCCTCATGTTTGAGACAGAATGCTTGGAAAAGCAAGACATGATTGAAACAGGGTTAGGTTTTACAGGTCTCTGAAGTTGGTGTGAGTTTATACTTACAGACAGGCCGAGGTTTGTGGCATGCTGGTAGCCGGGCCTCCTCATCCGTCAAGATCCCAATGATCCGATTAGGGTCCACCTCAGCAGTCTGAACGTTTAACACATAACAATCTCTCTCTCAAACACTCTGTTAAACAAGAAAATATAGCTATACCTTTCACGATTGATACTTTTTATTAATTTCTTCTTTTGCTTTGTTCATAAGTGAGACTAACTAAGTGTAATTGTTTTAATGACACAGAAAAGAACATAAATTCATCTTTGCCAGCGAAATATATAGAAGATATTCTTGATTTGTTTATTAATAAATTTTAAAAAAAATTGAGTGAGTTGAGTATTTTGATATTCTGCACGAGTATGTATCACGAATGAAAATATAAAAAATACTCAAACCCATGAAAAATAAACGTTATTTTAAAGAATAAAGCAAGAATTTTATATTTATTAGTTTTTTATGAATAGAAAGTTCATCTCCCGCCAAAAAAAAGTTGTTTCTTTTGTGACGCGAACAAAGCACACCGTCGTTCGCGAGAGCTCCCATACACATTTGCAACAGGTTTGATTTGACCTGTTGAGGTATCAACGCACATCTCTGACTGGTTCGGTCACGTTTGGCCCAGAACGTTCAGGTATGGGCGGACAAAATAAAACAAATCAAGGAGAGTGTGAAACAGGAGGAACAGTTTTTGTAGGAGGGATACTCGAAACGATTGTTTTTGTGTGTTCTACTAATCAAGTTTTGATAAATCCTCCACCTTGAATCAATGCGACGAACGTCCGCCTACAAAACGCTCGTGAACGATGCAAATGCTTTCGTGACGTCACAATTGACAATGTTTTTAAAACACTCCTCTTTTTCTGGTTGGTCAGTTAAGTATGAACCTTTTTCCCCAGCAGAAAATAATAACTTCATTTTTATCGTTAAATCTTATATTTCACCGGTGAAAATATAATATCTTACGGTGAAAACAATGTTGATTCATGCTAACATTTAAAGTCGTGCGGGTCAGACAATTTCTTTAAAAAGCGTTCAATCTGATAAATGAATTATTTTATTGATTGATAAACACGGTCACTCTCACTCCAATATTTTGACAACCCTAAAGAGCGAAAGTAAGGGCCTGAGAGTGAAAATTGTTTTATCATTTATCTTTTTCCTCTATGAAAATTAGCTTTTGTTTATAAGAAAGAGTTAGTTGCGATATTTTAGGGGGGTGGCATAATTAATTAAAATGGAAGCCCTTACGAATTGTTTATTTGGTTTGGTTTGTTTGTGTGTTATGTCCTATTAACAGCTATGGTCATTTAAGGGAGTGCCAGGTTTTGGTGGTGGAGGAGAGCCGGATTTCCCTGAGAAAAAACACCGACCGACGGCCAGTACCTGGCGACTGTCCCATGTAGGTCCCGAACCCGCGACCCAGTGGTGGAGGGCTAGTGGTAAAAGAATGTCAGACGTCTTAACCGCATATACAAAACACAGTACACAAATAAATTATTTAAGGAGAAATAAATAAAACTAATCAATTGTTCAATAGTAAAACTGTAAATATATGGATTGAACAGCGGTTTTTAATGTTCATGCTTGTATGAACGCAAATCGGTTACATCCATATTTAACATGACGCCGCAATATGGATGTAACCGATTTGCGTTCATACCGGCATAATTTTTAAAAAAACCGGCTGTTCAATCCATATACGATGTTTACGCTATGATTGAGACTGCAGTAAATAATGTACTCAATCCTTGTGCTTCCTTTCCGGCAATAACATTTGTTTAAATCAGTAAAACAAACAAACAAAATTATGATTTTTATAAGGCCGTTTTTATAGGCCGATTTATATAAAAAGATAAATTTAATTTGCATGTAGCATTTTTTAATGTTAATTATCCGTATCCAAAATAATGGCAGTGTACACATGAGTGCGTTGGGATCAAAATATCCCTAAGTATGAAATGTGGTTTTAATCAGTCTAACTGGAAAAGACATCAATTCCTGGTGAATGATTACGGGGGGCTTTCAGAATCAAAAGGCGGGTTCGCTTACAGCATGCAAGATCGTAGAATTGAGAAAATTAATTCCATGAAATTTAATTATTTTCTCTTAATCTATGAATCACCTGCTTTTTATTTGATTTGGTTCAAGGTCCCGACTAGAATATCGTCTACTAAACTGTGGTGTTCCCACACTGATTATATAGGTGACCACCGAGTCTTTGTGATCCCTTAGACTCGTCTTGTTGGGATGTAGAAATGACTACAGAAATGATATGTAAATAATGGTAATTTATTATGAGTCGTACTCAATAGAATGAGTCCGAATTCTCCAGTGTAAGTGATGAGCCACAGCGAGTTAACCGCACTTGAGAAATTAACTCACGAAAATGGATATACTGTAATTCACTTTATTTTCGTGTGTACATGTATATAACTTCGCGAACTGTACTTGTAGGTTTTATTCGCGAACACTGAGATTATAACGAATGTTAGCTTGCTTTTTCAATATTGAAAACACTAACATTGTATCTATGGAATTAATATTAGCGGATGATTAAAATTCTCTTTTCGTTTAAACGAAAATTAATCCCTCGCAAAAATAATACGATACACTGTAGACATCATCATCTATCAAAAGGATTTCTTCTTTTACGCATCGCGAAAGATTATTTCACAAATTATGAAAGAGACGTAACAAGAAGCAGATACAATTTACATAATACAATGTGTAACTGGTAATATATTTTTGCAATATCTAATATCGTTTTTTGTAGTGTAAGTAATCTATATTAGATTACTTCTACAACGTATACTGTAAATATATTCATATTAATGCTTAGGCGGGAATTATTAAATTACATTAACACCCTTTTCATGGTTTAGTGATTCCTGCGTATTTATAACAAGCAGATGTACATATTTAACTTTTACCATAACTTTCGTCAATCGTGTTAGAATACAATTACCCCTAAATAGAACTTTTTCAGTAACTTATATATATAGTTTTCAATAATACACCAATGTTCTTCTTGCATAAATGATTGAACAATATCAGTTATTCTAAATTCGCCAGATACATCTATGTACTATAAAACTATTAAACTTTAAATAAAATAACACCTTTTTTATTATTTCAAACATTATAAAAAAATAATCTTGCTTAGTTGCTTTATTTAATTGTTACGAACTAAAGATCATGGCGATGGGAATTCCAGTTCACTAATGGTGTGGTCGATTACACCTAAAACTTATAGCACATCTTGTATGATAAGGACCATCAGTATTAAATATTGGTGTGTGACCATTATACCTGACGCTTAACTTATATGAGAAGGACCATCAGTATTAAATATTGGTGTGTGTGGCCATTATACCTGACGCTTAACTTATATGATAAGGACTATCAGTATTAAATATTGGTGTGTGGCCATTATACCTGATGCTTAACTTATATGATAAGACCATCAGTATTAAATATTGGTGGGTGGCCATTATACCTGACGCTTAACTTAAATGATAAGGACCATCAGTATTAAATATTGGTATGTGTTCATTATACCTGACGCTTAACTTATATGAGAAGGATCATCAGTATTAAATATTGGTGGGTGGCCATTATACCTGACGCTTAACTTAAATGATAAGGACCATCAGTATGAAATGTTGGTGTGTGTTCATTATACCTGACGCTTAACTTATATGATAAGACCATCAGTATTAAATATTGGTGTGTGTTCATTATACCTGACGCTTAACTTATATGAGAAGGATCATCAGTATTAAATATTGGTGGGTGGCCATTATATCTGACGCTTAACTTATATGATAAGACCATCAGTATTAAATATTGATATGTGGCCAGTATACCTGACGCTTAACTTATATGATAAGGACCATCAGTATGAAATGTTGGTGTGTGTTCATTATACCTGACGCTTAACTTATATGATAAGACCATAAGTATTAAATATTGGTATGTGGCCATTATACCAGACGCTTAACTTATATGATAAGACCATCAGTATTAAATATTGGTGGGTGGCCATTATACCTGACGCTTAACTTGTATGATAATACCATCAGTATACAATATTGGTGTGTGGCCATTATACCTGACGCTTAACTTATAGGATAAGACCATCAGTATTAAATATTGGTGGGTAGCCATTATACCTGACGCTTAACTTATATGATAAGACCATTAGTATTAAATATTGGTATGTGGCCATTATACCAGACGCTTAACTTATATGATAAGACCATCAGTATTAAATATTGGTGGGTAGCCATTATACCTGACGCTTAACTTATATGATAAGACCATCGGTATTAAATATTGGTGTGTGGCCATTATACCTGACGCTTAACTTGTATGATAAGACCATCAGTATACAATATTGGTGTGTGGCCATTATACCTGACGCTTAACTTATATGAGAAGGATCCTCAGTATTAAATATTGGTATGTGGCCATTATACCTGACGCTTAACTTATATGAGAAGGATCCTCAGTATTAAATATTGGTATGTGGCCATTATACCTGACGTTTAACTTATATGATAAGACCATCAGTATTAAATATTGGTATGTGGCCATTATACCTGACGCTTAACTCATATGAGAAGGATCCTCAGTATTAAATATTGGTATGTGGCCATTATACCTGACGCTTAACTTATATGATAAGACCATCAGTATTAAATATTGGTATGTGGCCATTATACCTGACGCTTAACTTATATGATAAGACCATCAGTATTAAATATTGGTGGGTGGCCATTATACCTGACGCTTAACTTATTTGATAAGACCATCAGTATTAAATATTGGTGTGTGACCATTATACCTGACGCTTAACTTATATGATAAGGACCATCAGTATGAGATATTGGTGTGTGGCCCTTATCTTATATGATAAGGACAGGACGATCAGTATAAAATAATTGTATGTGCCAATTATACTTGACGCTTCGTTGAATTGGCCTTTGTCCACTTGGCATTCGTATTGCTTAAGACACGCTTCGCTGATTGTATGGCCTTGGTAAGATGGTATTTATACTGTAACACTTCTTTTGAATTGCTATTGTCCTTTTAACATTCATATTGCCTATGAAGCGCTGCAATGAAATTGTTGTTGTCCAGTTGGCGTTCATATTGCTTATGAATTGCTGCATTGGAATGTCAATAGAAAGCAGCTCAATGCTTTGAAAGTTTCGCCGTTTGTTTGGGAGGAAAGGGGGATTTTGTCATCGATGCTGATTGCCAAAATATTCAATGTCATCGTTTGTTCCACTAATAAAAAATAGCACATAAATTTTACGGTGGTCATGATGACCTGGTTTCTGTCTAGGTCATATCAATGTTTATTACGAAAATGTGGTATTCCTTTTTATTTTGTTCGTCTCGTCCTCTCAGGAAACACCTAAACGTATAAGGACATCAAACTTTTCAATACTGATAGCAAAAAGTCTCCCCTTCAATTTTCCAGGAAATCAATCATTGAAAAGTTTATTGACATTTTGATAACGTTGTTTTTTTTGACACATAAAAAACATCAAACCCAAAATTTTATATATATTTAATTTTGAACAGAACGCTTAGCTATAAATATAGATATGTACAATATATATCATATTTTTAATTCTTTCTGTGAATTGTAGACGTTTGTATTCGAATGTTCTAAGTATTTGAGGAAAAAAAAGAATACTCCGTTGAGAATTCCAAAAGACTGCTACAAAATGTTTAAAAAAAGTATCGCACATCACTGTTATGAGCCAAATGCGATATAATAGTAGGTGTGACTTTCTAACGGAATAATAAAAAAATCCCTTAATTATCAAATAAACGAAAACGGTCTTCCATAATCCACACCGGAATTTGATTTGATTCTTTTATCTGTAGATTTCGTAGAAAGTCTAATTTTTTCTTATTTGTTCATAGTTGCGCCATCTGTGTCCGACCCGAAAGGATATAGAAGTTACCCTCTCATCAAATAACAGCGGTAATCAAACGCAAAAAAGACCTAATTTAAACTTCTTCTTTTTCAGTCTTGCAGGAAGATCTCATGTCAAATCGGTCTCGAAAGGAAAAGAAAATATCATTAGAGTTTTGCGTTTATATCAAATTGAAATTTTGGTCAAAATTGGCGTCGTATAATGTTTAATAGTAATGGTGTATATCCCTGTAGCGTCGTTTTAGAGAAAACGAAATATGAAACTTATTTCCTCTATAGGATCGTAAATGATGTTATAGGGAAACGGATATCGCTTATGATATCAAAAGGCATTTTCCAGACGTGAAATATATGTATAAGTTAATTTCGCTTCTGTTGTATCATTGCCAATATATTTTAATGGTAACACATGAAATGTTCCTCCTCAAGAAAATACGTTAAGACATGTTACCATCTTAATTATGACCGATGATTTTTTTTTTAAATTGTGTCCTTTTATTAGGGAAACCAATTAAATGGTTCCCCCTCAAATGCCCCGCTTAAAGGTCATAAGGTCAATGTTTAAGTTGTATACGAATCGAAAGTATATAAGTTTGAAAAATATCATCCAAAACCTCGGTATTAAGAACTCGGAAATATTAGATTGTTAGTCTGTCTCGACGTACCCTTTTCGAATTAGGTTTAGTACGGCAATTTCTCTCACTATATTTTTTTACTTGAATATTTGTTCGTTCATTTCGAATATCTTATTGTGTTATCTGATCCGATATTAAAATCAACTATATACCAGAATAGTTGACTCCGTGGTCAGGGAAGCAAGCTGTCCTGTGTTTCATGTGTCGAACATTGTGTTTTTTCGTTCTCTTCTCCTTGTTACCTGTATACAACAAATAATGTATTTTGTCTATGGATGACACGTTTCTATGTAACTTCTTCCATCTCAACATGTAATTACAGATACCACTTGGTCCTCGTCTTCAACCTCCTGTCTTTATATTTACCTACAGTATGACTATATTTACCTACTGTATGACAATATTTACCTACAGTATGACAATCTATATTTACCTACAGTATGGCTATATTTACCTTAAAGTATTATGACTAAATTTACCTACAATATGACAATCTATATTTACCTACAGTATGACAATATTTACCTACAGTATGACAATATTTACCTACAGTATGACAATATTTACCTAGAGTATGACTATATTTACCTTCAGTATGACAATCTATATTTACCTACAGTATGACTATATTTACCTACAGTATGACAATCTATATTTACCTACAGTATGACTATATTTACCTACAGTATGACAATATTTACCTACAATATGACAATCTATATTTACCTACAGTATGACAATCAATATTTACCTACAGCATGACTATATTTACCTACAGTATGACAATCAATATTTACCTACAGTATGACTATATTTACCTACAATATGACAATCTATATTTACCTACAGTATGACAATCAATATTTACCTACAGTATGACAATCAATATTTACCTACAGTATGACAATCAATATTTACCTACAGTATGACAATCTATATTTACCTACAGTATGACAATCTATATTTACCTACAGTATGACAATCTATATTTACCTACAGTATGACAATCTATATTTACCTACAGTATGACTATATTTACCTACAGTATGACAATCTATATTTACCTACAGTATGACTATATTTACCTACAGTATGACAATCTATATTTACCTACAGTATGACTATATTTACCTACAGTATGACAATCTATATTTACCTACAGTATGACTATATTTACCTACAGTATGACAATCTATATTTACCTACAGTATGACTATATTTACCTACAGTATGACAATCTATATTTACCTACAGTATGACTATATTTACCTACAGTATGACAATCTATATTTACCTACAGTATGACTATATTTACCTACAGTATGACAATCTATATTTACCTACAGTATGACTATATTTACCTACAGTATGACAATCTATATTTACCTACAGTATGACTATATTTACCTACAGTATGACAATCTATATTTACCTACAGTATGACTATATTTACCTACAGTATGACAATCTATATTTACCTACAGTATGACTATATTTACCTACAGTATGACAATCTATATTTACCTACAGTATGACTATATTTACCTACAGTATGACAATCTATATTTACCTACAGTATGACTATATTTACCTACAGTATGACAATCTATATTTACCTACAGTATGACTATATTTACCTACAGTATGACAATCTATATTTACCTACAGTATGACTATATTTACCTACAGTATGACAATATTTACCTACAGTATGACTATATTTACCTACAGTATGACAATATTTACCTACAGTATGACAATATTTACCTACAGTATGACTATATTTACCTACAGTATGACAATATTTACCTACAGTATGACAATATTTACCTACAGTATGACTATATTTACCTACAGTATGACAATATTTACCTACAGTATGACAATATTTACCTACAGTATGACAATATTTACCTACAGTATGACAATATTTACCTACAGTATGACAATCTTTACCTACAGTATGACTACATTTACCTACAGTATGACAATATTTACCTACGATATGACAATCTATATTTCCCTACAGTATGACTATATTTACCTACGATATGACAATCTATATTTACCTACAGTATGACAATCTATATTTACCTACAGTATGACTATATTTACCTACAGTATGACAATATTTACCTACAGTATGACTATATTTACCTACAGTATGACTATATTTACCTACAGTATGACAATCTATATTTACCTACAGTATGACAGTAGCTGTTGCTTCAAATATCAAATTCTCTGATGAACGTGAAATGTTGAATTTCACAATTAATGCCAAATGACAACTCGCCACGGTTATATTCAAATATTTAAATATGCGATTAATTTGTGTTGTTGTCGGATTTTACAATTTCAATTGATAGAAAGATATACAATGTAAACATAAAAATGAATATATATACGTCATATGTTATCCTTTAAATATTATGACTTCATAATTAAATAAATAATCTCCTTGATGAGATGAAAGCGCTAATGACATGTTGTTGAGATTTGTTTCTTTTTATATATGTATACATATTTAGGAGAGCAAAATACTGTCTAACAGTTCTGATTCCAAGTTCACGAATTTTTGTATTGATCAATTTGTAGAAGATCATTAGCCCCGATTGTAGATATACTTCCAGGTTTAATATGTATGTGATTTGCTCCCTCACTTCTAAGTTCGGTCCGGTGTATGTGAAGTGCTCTAGTGATTACATGTATATAGTGTGACAGGTTACAACAGTTCCAGGTTTAACACTCGGCCTTTAGCAAAAATTGACCATGTCTACTGTACCGGACTATTTTCGTGCAATGCGGTCTAAGGGAGCTAATCCAACTCTGTTTATTGCAAAACGTTCAGTTCAGAAGAAATCTGAGCTATGAAGCAGTTATTCCGAAATATAAATGATACAGTAGCGTAGCTACCTTAGGCTCGAATAGGCACGTGCCTACACATAATTTTGTCGAGTTTTTACTTACGTCAAGTACAAAATAGGGTAAATCGCGTTTTTTTCACATACAAATAGACCTTTTAACACATAAGTGCAATACAGCTTATATATATCGACAGTGACAAGTTAAGAGAAATAAATAAAATAACGAACGCCTTTAGTAGCACGTAAAAATGATACTAGATGCATTTTTGTCTTACTCCGACAAATAAAGACGGCTATGTTTAACAAATGAAATACATTTAGAATACTTCGTGTAAACAAGAGGCCCAGAGGGCCTCATTACTCTAATCAAGAAAACGATTTACACAGCTGGTCTTCATAACATACCAAAGTATCATAAGTCTAGTCCAAATGGTCCTTAGGATATTGTTGTTTGAAGTTTTTAACATATTTGACCCCTATGACCTTGAAACTTGGTAAAGGTAATTTTAATGAGGAAACTTTAAAGTACTCCAACCCAGGTATATACTGGCCAAATATCATTACCCTGGGCCTTATAGAACTTGAGAAGAAGATTGTTAAAGCTTTTAACGCATGTTGACCTTTGACCCCCCCACTAGTACTTAAAGTTGACCTTTGACCTCATCACTGTAATAATGAAAAAGATTCATACAGTTCGTCTACATGACAAACCCAGGTATTATGATTCTAGTCCAAATGGTTCTTAGGATATTGTTTTTTTGACGTTTTTAACATATTTGACCCTTATGACCTTGAAAGTAGGTAAAGGTCATTTTAATGACGAAACTTTAAAGCACTCCATCTCAGGTACCTACTGGCCAAATATCATGACCCTGGGCCTTGTGGAACTTGAGAAGAAGATTGTTAAAGCTTTTAACCCATGTTGACATTTGATCCCTGACTAGCACTTAAAGTTGACCTTTGACCTCATAACTGTACCTATACAAAAGATTTGCACTGCTGGTCTTTATAACATACCCAAGTATCTTGACTCTAGTCCAAATAGTTCTTAAGATATTGTTGTGTGAAATTTTTAACATATTTGACCCCTGTGACCTTGAAAGTAGGTCAAGGTCATTTTAATGAGGACATTTTATAGCACTCCATCCCAGGTACCTACTAGCCAAATATCATGACCCTAGGTCCTCCAGTTCTTCAGGAGAAGTCGTTCAAAAGAAAAAGTTGACAGACAGACTGACTCATTAAGCTACAGTACAGGGTGGTCGAGTGGCGGAGTGGTTAGCGTACATTAAGCTACAGTACAGAGTGGTCGGGTGGCAGAGTAGATAGCGTACATTTAACTACAGTACAGGGTGGTCGGGTGGCGTAGTGGGTAGCGTACATTTAACTACAGTACAGGGTGGTCGGGTGGTGGAGTGGATAGCGTACATTAAGCTACAGTACAGGGTGGTCGTGTGGCGCAGTGGATAGCATACATTTAACTACAGTACAGGGTGGTTGGGTGGCGGAGTGGATAGCGTACATTAAGCTACAGTACAGGGTGGTCGGGTGGCGCAGTGGATAGCGAACATTTAACTACAGTACAGGGTGGTCAGGTGGCGTAGTGGATAGCGTACATTAAGCTACAGTACAGAGTGGTCGGGTGGCGGAGTAGATAGCGTACATTTAACTACAGTACAGGGTGGTCGGGTGGCGTAGTTGGTAGCATACATTAAGTTACAGTACAGGGTGGTCGGGTGGCGGAGTGGATAGCGTACATTAAGCTACAGTACAGGGTGGTCGGGGGGCGCAGTGGATAGCGGACATTAAGCTACACTACAGTACAGGGTGGTCGGGTGGTGCAGTGGGTAGCGTACATTTAACTACCGTACAGGCTGGTCGGGTGGCGGAGTGGATAGCGTAAATTAAGCTACAGTACAGGGTGGTCGGGGGGCGCAGGGGATAGATTACATTAAGCTACACTACAGTACAGGGCGGTCGTGTGGCGGAGTGGATAGCGTACATTAATCTACAGTACAGGGTGGTCGGGTGGCGCAGTGGGTAGTGTACATTTAACTACAGTACAGGGTGGTCGGGTGGCGTAGTGGGTAGCGTACATTTAACTACAGTACAGGATAGTCGGGTGGCGGAGTGGATAGCGTACATTTAGCTACAGTACAGGGTGGTCGGGGGGCGCAGGGGATAGATTACATTAAGCTACACTACAGTACAGGGCGGTCGTGTGGCGGAGTGGATAGCGTACATTAATCTACAGTACAGGGTGGTCGGGTGGCGGAGTGGGAAGCGTACATTTAACTACAGTACAGGGTGGTCGGGTGGCGTAGTGGTTAGCATACATTAAGCTCCAGTACAGGGTGGTCGGGTGGCGGAGTGGATAGCATACATTAAGCTACAGTACAGGGTGGTCGGGTGGCGCAGTGGATAGCGTACATTAAGCTACACTACAGTACAGGGCGGTCGTGTGGCGGAGTGGATAGCGTACATTAATCTACAGTACAGGGTGGTCGGGTGGCGGTGTGGATAGCGTACATTAAGCTACAGTACAGGGTAGTCGGGTGGCGGAGTGGATAGTGTACATTAAGCTACAGGACAGGGTGGTCGGGGGGCGCAGTGGATAGCTTACATTAAGCTACACTACAGTACAGGGTGGTCGGGTGGTGCAGTGGGTAGCATACATTTAACTACAGTACAGGGTGGTCGGGTGGTGCAGTGGGTAGCATACATTTAACTACAGTACAGGGTGGTCGGGGGGTGCAGTGGGTAGCGTACATTTAACTACCGTACAGGCTGGTCGGGTGGCGGAGTGGATAGCGTAAATTAAGCTACAGTACAGGGTGGTCGGGTGGCGGAGTGGATAGCGTCCATTAAGCTACAGTACAGGGGGGTCGGGGGGCGGAGGGGATAGTGTACATTAAGCTACAGGACAGGGTGGTCGGGGGGCGCAGTGGATAGCGGACATTAAGCTACACTACAGTACAGGGTGGTCGGGTGGTGCAGTGGATAGCGTACATTTAACTACAGTACAGGGGGGTCGGGGGGCGGAGTGGATAGTGTACATTAAGCTACAGGACAGGGTGGTCGGGGGGCGCAGTGGATAGCTTACATTAAGCTACACTACAGTACAGGGTGGTCGGGTGGCGGAGTGGATAGCGTAAATTAAGCTACAGTACAGGGTGGTCAGGGGGGCGCAGTGGATAGCGTCCATTAAGCTACAGTACAGGGGGGTCGGGTGGCGGAGTGGATAGTGTACATTAAGCTACAGTACAGGGTGGTCAGGGGGGCGCAGTGGATAGTGTACATTAAGCTACAGTACAGGGTGGTCGGGGGGCGCAGTGGATAGCTTACATTAAGCTACACTACAGTACAGGGTGGTCGTGTGGCGGAGTGGATAGCGTACTTGCCTTAACTAATTATGCATCGATTTTTCTCCACTTCAAACTTGACTCATTTGTTTGTAAACTGTACTTTCTTAACATTTTTCTCCAAAAATTAAGTCAAGCTGCCTTGTATACCACGGTATGGACAGACAGACAGACAGACAGTCTGCTGCTCCTTATACCATAACACATCCAGTTAAACTAAAAACAGAAGTCTGGCTGTACTTTTTCTGCCATTTTATTGATCAGATAGAAACATAATGTCATCATCATCATCATAATCATTGTAGCTGTGTTATATAAACAACAAGTGTTCAAACGGAATGTTGTTCAACAGAAAGGAAACATGGAAACTCCTACTAATACATCAATCGTGCTCTATGTTTGTTAATTAAAACATCATCCCAATCAGAAAAAAATTATATAGTCGAGGTCTTGATTTTTCATAAATGATATTTAAAAAATCCATTGAATTTTACTGTAAAAAATTTAAGGTTCCTGCCCGAGTCTTTCAAAACCGGAAATAGCATAAAAATCAAGAAAATATTCCTCTGTGAAACTGAATGAGGACGGGAGTCAACCAAACAACTTCTATCAGTAATTATATGAAATTTATTAAAAGGTATGTTTTCCTTAGGAAAATGTTCAAAATTAATTATGGTTTACATTTAAAACTTTGAGAATAAATCTTGTCAAGTTGATAATGCTTTCATTACAACTTGCAAAGTTTAAAAGAATCCAACAGCTTTCTTGAAAACAATTCTAAAACATTTTATTTTCTTAATGACAGTTATTTACTTCAAACACCTAAATACTTTTGTGTTTCTGGTCAGGAGGTGAATATTTCAAACCACTACAAATGAAGATTGTAATCTAAAATGTATAAAAAAATATGTCTATATTTTTCTGATAAGGATAACTATGCTTTGATTAACTAGCCCCATAATCCACCTAGATTGAAAGCTGCCATTATAATATATGATAAGCGTAGCAGATTATAATTCGGTCATAACAATTAACAAAATGGCATTTCTTTATTTCGAAAATTGTTGATATTCATTTAAAAGTCTTTTAATCAAATCATTTCCACAAAGAAGTTGTGACTATTGTCATGCCGCTCGATTAAAGGGAGGTAATCATGTAAAGACTATATTGAAATGGAATGACCAAAAATGACATCTGAGGTGGAAATGGCCATCACAGGTCACTCTGACTAAAACTACTATCACCAGTAATTTAGTAAACTAGAACTACTACCACCACAGTGGTCATTCTGACCGCATCAGTTTAATCTAATTCAGAGGTTGAGGATGAAGTGCCATAAATGCCAAATTACACTGACCACCAAAAGGATCACCTACTGCTAACATTTGATCTGCCAACAACAAGAGGTCAAAGTGACCTAGTTTTACTGTAATGTGATAAAGGAGGGCATTATATAGTAGTTTTACTGTAATGTTATAAAGGAGGGGTGTTATATAGTAGTTTTACTGTAATGTTACAAAGGAGGGGCGTTATATAGTAGTTTTACTGTAATGTTACAAAGGAGGGCATTATATAGTAGTTTTACTGTAATGTTATAAAGGAGGGGTGTTATATAGTAGTTTTACTGTAATGTTATAAAGGAGGGGCGTTATATAGAAGTTTTACTGTAATGTTATAAGGGAGGGCATTATATAGTAGTTTTACTGTAATGTTATAAAGGAGGGTGTTATATAGTAGTTTTACTGTAATGTTATAAAGGAGGGTGTTATATAGTAGTTTTACTGTAATGTTATAAAGGAGGGCATTATATAGAGGTTCTGCTGTAATGTGATAAAGGAGGGGTGTTATATAGTAGTTTTACTGTAATGTTATAAAGGAGGGCATTATATAGTAGTTTTTCTGTAATGTTATAAAGGAGGGCATTATATAGAGGTTCTGCTGTACAGTGAAATATTGGCAGTAAAGTGAAGGTTTAGTGCACTAGTTGTATATGGTTAGCCAGAGGTAGGCACTTGTCATAACAACGCAACAGAATGTGCTTTACAAATTCAATTTAAAATCCTTCTGAATTATAAAATTGTTTACACATGGAAAATCGTGTATCTAAAATCAATTTTGAACAGAAGTTTTTGCCTGAGTGCATTAATTAATATACCATTTGTTTACATTTATCGAAATCAGATTTTTAAACTTGAGGTTCGCAAAATATTAATACATATATAGACAGACATTGAAATCAGGTGGCGGACCATTTCTAAAATTGAGAATATCATCTAAAACACATGTACTTCTATGGATACATTTTGATCTACAAGTTAACAGCATGTCAGTATAAGAATCAATAGTTTTCTATTAAATATTTATGAGGGAATATACAAGAATTAAAATACACAAATTTGAGACAGGCGTAGTATTCTTATACATCCAATAAAATGAAATTATCAACACTAAAATAAACATCGTCTATGCAACACAAAATATACTTTTTTGGAATATTGTCAGTCAAGTACCTGAATTAGTTAAACCTTTTCCGGAAAGGAGTTCCTGTAACGTCACAAAGACATGTTATCTGTTTTGATAACTTTGCCAGAATTGTAAAATGCAGTGCCTTTGCTCCACATTTCATTATTGCTTCAAGTTTAAACTACATATAAATATACAACCTTTGTTCCTGTACTAACGCAATACATTCATTTTTTAAATACATTATTTCAGAAATAAAAGTGTCTGTTGAAACACTTTTCTACATTACAATTTAAAATGGAAAAAAATCATAAATTATAACTTTATGGAGGACTGTGCTCTTCACTGTGTTTGTGTAGGACTCACCTGTGAATAGGTGATTACTTTAATCAACAGAAGTATTTTACAATTAATAATGTATATTTACAATACAGTTTATAACGTTAAAGGGAGCTTCTGTTGTATCACAAATACAGAACCATTTACTTCTAAGAATTTATAGATGTGTGTTCAGAAAACATCACAAAATGTTTGTCAACAACAATTTTGTTTTCACCATTCTTTGCCAAGTATAAGTACAAAAGGGTAGAAATAAATAAGAACATTTCCAATTCAACACTAGTTCTCATAACCATCATGAGATATACATGTATAAATGTTGCATTTGTCAAATTTCTAACATATTTCATGTACACCAGTAAAAATGGCAAAACAAATCTTCACTTTTTTCTGTGTTTTTTTTAAATGCATATTTACACAATGCAATTTTTTGTGACATTTCAAATTCGAAAACATTTATAAAAAAAAATGGTAATTGTATTCTACTTTACAGCATAAATTCCTAGCTGGGCATAAAAAGATAATATTGAGGTCCAATGACCATAATACTGCAAATTTTCTCCATTTAGTAGAATTGAAGCATTTAACTACAGTTTCTTGGTTTACATAATTATTATTTCCCTTACGGGACGAAATAAAGGAAACAAAAGGATAAAACAAGTAATAAACAGTAATAAATTTGAAACAACAAAAGCACCATTTAATAAAGTCAAATCGATGACCTCATGTTCAAAATTCGTAATAACAACATTTTAAAACAATTTTAATAGACGTTAAAAATGAACGTTTTTTGTTTTATAAAAAAATGGCTACAATATAACCTTAGATATTCTTATGAAAGGAATGCAAAGCATTTATTAAAGCACTGCCTTGAATAACAATAGAAACCTTTGCATTTTCACAATCTGACAGCTGGATTGCCTTGTAAATGGTTCTAGTGGTGACTGAATCAATTGATCCCAATTCTAAAGATTACCAAGTCTCTCCGAGGTTTCCGTCATGTACACTATATCATTACCTGTGTCCAACAATATGTGGCCATATCTACTGGTATATTGTATACCATTATACCAGTGTCCAACAATATGTGGCCATATCTACTGGTATATTGTATACCATTATACCAGTGTCCAACAATATGTGGCCATATCTA